>NW_021620921.1:1646742-1736742 GCF_004785775.1 Grammomys surdaster | reverse complement strand
GCATACATGAAGCCCTGGGTTTGACCCTTGACACCTCGATGAACCCAGTATGGTGACACATGATCCCACCACTCAGAAGGCAGAGGGAGGAGGATTAGAAGTTCAAGTTCACCCTCCCTCAGTTTTGAGGACAGCCTGGGCTCCATGAGACCCTGTCTCAAAGAAAGAAACTACGTGTCTTTTAGCTTTGGCCCATAGTTAATTTTAGAAAATAATAATTTTTAAATGATGCACGCATCGCCTGCTTACCATGCTCTGATCTGAGTGGTAACCCTTTCCACACATCACCTCATTTAGTTCTAAAATGGCCTTATGAAACAGAGCTCATTATGGTTGCCACCGCACACATAAGGAAAATGAAATCCAGAGAGTTGATGAACTAGCTCAAGTTCATCTGCCTAATAGGAGAAAAGCTGGACTATTCCTGAACTGAACTTATGCCCCCTATGTTGGTCTAGATATACAAGTATTCTAAACACTACCATCGGTCCTCCACTTCTAAGAACAACAGATAAAAAATGGTGGCGATAGTAAGTCATCTCTTGTAACCATGTGTGGCCATCTTTATTAGAGATCTAGGTACATCAATAGGCATTAGACCTCTACCTAATTCCTTCTGCTGCAGATGTCTCAAGAATCCAACCCAAGACCACCTGTGGATCCGCTGACTCATGAAGGGCAAGAATTGCAGTCTCACTTTTATTACCCAAGCCCGGATTCTGAAGCCACAATCCAGGCGACTACCCAGACACTGACAGCATTGTATTACTAACATACTAAGAAATAGGGAAAAAGAAAGGTGTGGGCACAAACATGGGAAAGTGCTGCCTTGCCAACTGGGTCCATGTTTCCTAGCTTAGTGAGTTAGGTGTTGTGAATGATGGGTGTACGTAGCCCTATCCACTGGACTTGTGGGTTGTGGGTTCCTCCATCCATCAGAACTATCATTTCCTTTGACAGTTTACCATAAGGAAAACTTAGATTTTTCCAAGAGGAAGTGTTCCTAGACATCTGTCCAATTTTAAATTACAGACCAAATTAGATGGGCTAACTAAAGGAAAGGCCCTTTTATTACTATGATTTGGAGGTCATATTACAAGGCTCTGCAAGGCCTTGCTCTTGGCCAAGGATAGACATGGACATGGCTTTTATTCCAGAGGGTGCACTGCAGAGATGCTCCCAACAGGGCTGGAAAAAATGATACCATCTCATGATTCGTGGTGTTGGATGAAGGAAGCATTCGGAAAGCCTACTGACTTGGACATTTCAGCCATAGAACACTACTTACATTATGTAAGTACAGATAAGCTGAGTTTCTTCTTTATTAAATTGAAGCCATTTGATATTATTGGTTGCTAACAGTAACAAAATAGAGTCAGAATTAAGTTTATTTTGTACACAAAGATGAATAGAAGCTATCTGGAGACCAGCTAAGCAATCATTCCTGCAAAGATGATGCCCAGGCCCTGGCTGCTCCAGTGTCATTTGTCTTCCTTGAGTCTCTAAGGCATCTGGAAGTCTGGTTAAAACACAGTTTTCTGAGGAACCCAAAGCCCTTCCATGGGAGATTCTAATTCCTTTCAGATTTATTTATTTTGTTTTATGCCTATGAGTGTATTGCCTGTTTGTGTACCACATGCATGTCTGGTGACTGTGGAAGTCAGAAGAGGGCATTGGATACCCTGGAGAAAAGAGTTATAGATGGTTGTGGTCTACCATGTGGGTGCTGGGAACTCAACCTAGGTCCTCTGTAAGAGCAACACTTGCTCTTAACGACTGAACCATCATCTCTCTCTAGTACCTCTAGGAGACACTCTAACAGGAGGTGTGAGGCAGGCTTTGATAATTTGTGTTGTGTTTTGTTGTTGTTAAGGAGTGGAGAAAGGTTTATTACTTGCTACAGCAGGCAAGAACATTGGATTTGATTCCAAAGCAATGCATTCCTCAAATAAAAGAAGCATGGTTTGTGGATCCTGTAAATATTCATATCAGAAAACTCTTCAAGAGCAAACACATTACTGAGCAGTTTAAGATAACAGTTCATGAAGGAGAGATGGAAGACATATTTGTGTGTGTGTGTGTGTGTGTATATATATATTGCTTTTGTTTGTTTTTTTGAGGTGAGGATGCTTAGATTAAGGTCATAGAGCACATGTTTGAAAGGTTAAAATGGCAGACAAGAACTCTTCTAGGGATGCTCAGCTTGCATCATAAAGAGAGCAGACACATTACTGAGACAGGAACATCAAGATGACATTGTTTTTGGCTTCTCATAGCTGACTGTCAACAGGGAAGCATGCTTTCTCATTTTTACCTCTTGTTCATCCACATCTCTTGTTGAAAACTTTAAAAAATTTATCTTTAATTATATTTGTGCGAGTGTCTGTGTGACACATGCTATGTGCATGTCAGTTCAGTGCCCATGGAGGCCAATTGTTTCAGATTTCTCTGGAGCTGGAGTTACAGGTGATTGTGAGCTGCCTGATGGAAGTGCTGGGAACTGAACTTGGGTCCTCTTCAAGCACAGTATGAGCTCCTAATGGCTGAGCTGTATCTTCACTTTCCCTTGAGGAAAGAGAAAATCTGGAAGAGATTCTCCATATTAGGTAATGAAAGGACTAGAGTTACCTCAGATCAATGTTGCCCTCCATTAAAGGAAGTTCAGGATTCAAGAAATCACATTGTTAAAGAATTCTCAGGTATCACTGCGCTGGCCCTAGGAATACTGTCTTATATAATGCACCCTTTGATGAGCCACCATGATATAGGCTCCCAGCACCATTATTAGTGGTTGGGAGTTTGCCTATCTGAGTATCCACTCACTGGGAAATACATGCCTATGTCCTCCCGGCTGAGTCTGTTATCAAGTATGGTTTAGAAGCAACTGACAGGATTGAAATTTTCAAAAGTATTGGCTGTGACCTTTGGCTCAGATAACAGAGTTAAAACTCAGTGTGAGACAAAAGCCAATAAGTTATACATGAAAACAATTGAATTCTCATAAGCCACTCTTAAAAGTCTGGCTGGGAGCCAAAGGGTACATGAATCGTCATGTTTGAGTTTGTAATTGGTGTGGTAAAATCCATCTTGTCAGTTATCACTGGATTTACATTCCATCTCTCTAATCTCCAACTAGTTTAAAAGTTGTAAGACTAAAAGAACTGGAAAAGCCAGCAGGAAAACAATTCCATAAGATGGACAAACAGCTAGCCTGGATTTTACCCGAGAATGATTGCTACTTGCTTATTACTGCATAGATAATCACATGTAAAAATATGCAAAGATTCCATATATCTTGGTGTGGCTAGTTGGTGATGTTCAGTCTTTGATGTAATTGTGTATTAAGTACATAATGGATAGTTGTTGTGAAGGGCTTACATTAAAAAGCAACTTTGTAGGAATTTGTAGTTGGGCCTGATGGAACATATTTATAATCCCAGTTTCTTAATTGACTGAGGCAAAAAGATTATGACTTTTAAGTAATCCTGGGCTACTTAGCAAGACTTCATCTCAAATATAATTTTAATGGGTTCAGTGATAAGATGTTTGCCAAGATCTGAGTTCAATTTCTAGCACCATCAAAATGGAAAAAAAAAAATTGTTGGGGGCTGGAGAGATGGCTCAGTGGTTAAGAGCACTGACTGCACTTCCAGAGGTCCTGAGTTCAAATCCCAGCAACCACATGGTGGCTCACAACCATCTGTAATGAGATCTGATGCCCTCTTCTGGTGTGTCTGAAGACAGCTACAGTGTATTCATATATAATAAATAAATAAATCTTTAAAAAAAAATTGTATCTCAAATCTTAAAACTCTCTTGAGCTGAGCATGGTAGTATACGCCTTTAGTCCCAGCACTGGGGAAACAGAGGCAGGCAGATGTTTTTTGAGTTTGTGGTCAACCTGGTGTACAAAGTAAGTTCCAGGCCAGCCAAGGCTACATAGTGAAACCTTGCCTCAAACAAACAAGCAAGCAAGCAAACAAACCAAAACAAACCAAAACAAAAAAACCCAAACCCCTCAAAAACAAAAACCTTTCTTGACTGAAATTTTGCTATGAACAAGGTCGTCAGGTAGATGGTGGTGGTGTATGACTTTAATCCCAGGACTGGGGAGGGAAGGCAAAGGCAGAGACAGGCAGGCAGATCACTGTGATTTCAAGGCCAATGTGATTTACCGATAGAGTTCCAGGACAGCCAAGGCAGAGAAACTCTGTTTCAGGAACAAGAACAAACAAACAAACAACTCCCTCCCCGACCCCCACAAAACCACCTGTAACTTCAGCTCCAGGGGAGTTCTGAATTGTACAATGTAATAATCATTTACTAAACCTGGTTCTTTAAAGTACTAGTTACAAATTACCTGAATGATAGGTCACACCTAACAGAGTGGTTCAAAACTGAGCTCCAAGGAATGGCTCAAGCAGTAGTATGTGAACATCAGCCCTACTAAGTGCATGCATTTAAATGCTTACACGCCTACCCATCTGGAAAAGAGGAAACAGTGCAAACAATAGAGAGGCATCATATTTCCTATCACATATTAGCAACTTTAAGTATATCTGACATCAGCAAAGCTCAGGTGATGAGAGCCATGATGGAAAGAGGGCATAGTGTGACCACAATCTCCAAGTGGTGAGTCAGGAACCACCCACTGCGCTTCCCTAATTTGTAAACTAATTTTCATACAGAATTTCACCGTGAATGCATAAGTAGTGTTTCCACTCAAAACTTTATTTTCAGTATCAGATGGTCTGTTCTGTGTCTTTCCTTTTTATGGTGAAGGAGTCTGTAAAAATGAGAGAGAACCTACGGCAGCTATAGTTACCTTACCAGAGCCTCAAAAGAGCAGGCAGCAAGAATAGCGGAAGTCCCAGCAGATAGCACTGGACTTAGTGGTTACAAAAATCAAAAGCAACAACATGAAGGTGTGAGGGTGAGGTGTTGGGGACATGGGGGGCTCTTTTGTGGCAGGTAAGGTTAAGTTACATTGTAGCTTTGTAGGAAATTGTCAATGAATAAATAAAATATATTCTAAAGAAAAAAAATCAAAGGAGGGGACAGGCTTAGTGACAAAGGCCTAAAGTCCCAGCTACTGAGGAGGCTCATCGAGGAGGATCAAAGGTCACAGCCAGCCTAGGTGACAGAGTCAGTGTCTCAAATAAAAAGTAATAGGAGAAAAAAGCATTTGAGTGCTTGCTAGCATGTATGAAGCCCTGGGCTTTCTGTGCATGTGTATGGTATGTGATGTGTATGTGTGTGGTGTGGTATTTGTGTGTGTTTGTGTGTGATGTGTGTCTGGTGTGCATGTGTATGTGAGTGGTGTGTGTGTGTGTTGTGTATGTGTGTGTTGTGTATGTGTGGGTGTTTGTGTTGTGTTCTGCATGGCGTTCATGTGTGTTGTGTTGTATATATGTATGTGTTGTGGTGTGGATGTGTGATGTGTATATGTATACATTTGAAATCAGAGCAGGTGGTAAGCAGAAAAACTCACCTGGGTCTAACCTCTGCTGCTTCACAACATCATCCGATGCACATCTTCACAGTAGCGTCTCCTGCAAACCCTGGCTCAGGGAAGTTGTGAACTCCAACGCATGTTTCTGAAGTCTTATGGTCATTTACATCTTAGACTTGAAGACATCATAGTCCCGTTTTTAAAGAGCGAAGCACATAGGAAGAACTGCAGGGTGTCTGATTCTGTCTCTACTTATGAGCATTGGAGCAATAAGTATCTGGAAAAGCTGTGGGGTTGAGACTTCCTGACGGGAGTCCACTCTCTGTCCCTGATGGGGTTGTCTGGGGAGGTAGGTGGTGAGGGGAAGAGAGAGAGAGAGAGAGAGAGAGAGAGAGAGAGAGAGAGAGAGAGAATAGGGAGAAACTCCTTACTGATTTTGGATGTCTGTCATGGGTATAGATTAAATGTCCAGGAAGTCTAAGGCAGATGAAAACAAGGATCTATTCATGGTGGTGGTACACTCAGGACCTAATGCAGAAAGACATAAATAACATTTACAACACTTAAAAACACTCTTTTTCTTTTTTGTTTTTAAAGGGCAAAATAGAAGAACAAGATGGAAAATACTTTATTTTGGCTGATAATTTTCATCCCTGGGTGGGCCCTCTCTGATGGGTCTGAAACAGAACCAGATTTTACATGGCACTTGAGCAGAATACCCCAGGTTGTGAGTGAGAAGACTATTCGTTTGGGCAGCCCCACGTTCCAGGCGGATGCTGGGGTGGTGAAGACCACAGTGTGTGGCATCGAATGTCAGGAAGAGCTCCCTGGTCCCAGCCTTTCCCAGCTGGAAGACTCTCTTTCCTATGAGACGGTCTTCGAAAATGGCACTCGAACCTTAACCAGGGTCAAAGTTCAAGGTCTGGTCCTGGAACCTACTCAGAACAGCAGCATAAAAGGAGCACGCCCTAGGAGAAGGAGGCAGGTGTACGGTACGGACAGCAGGTTCAGCATCTTAGACAAAAGGTTCTTGACCAATTTCCCTTTTAATACAGCAGTGAAGCTGTCCACCGGCTGCAGCGGCGCCCTCATTTCCCCCAACCATGTGCTCACAGCTGCCCACTGTGTCCACGACGGGAAGGACTATGTCAAAGGCAGTAAAAAGCTGAGGGTAGGGGTGCTAAAGATGAGAAATAAAGGAGGCCGCAAGAAACGCAGAGGTTCCAAGAGGAGCCGGAGAGAAGCGGAGAGTGGTGGCCAAAGTCAGGACCATCCTCCGGAGAGCACCACCCAAAAACCGGGAAAAAAATCCAGGCGGGGTCTGAAAGTCGCCCAAGGAAGGCCTTCTTTCCAATGGACCCGCGTCAAGAGCACCCACATTCCCAAAGGCTGGGCGAGGGGAGAGAAAGGGGACCCGGCCTTGGACTACGACTATGCGCTCCTGGAGCTGAAGCGCGCACAAAAGCAGCAGCATATGGAGCTGGGAGTCAGCCCCACCATCACCAAGCTGCCGGGAGGCCGGATCCACTTCTCTGGATTTGACAACGACAGGGATGATCAGTTGGTGTATCGGTTTTGCAGTGTTTCCGAGGAATCCAATGACCTCCTGTATCAGTACTGTGATGCTGAGGCAGGCTCCACCGGCTCTGGGATCTACCTGAGGCTCAAAGAGCCAGGTCAAAAAAATTGGAAGCGCAAAATCATCGCGGTCTACTCGGGCCACCAGTGGGTGGATGTGCATGGAGTTCAGAAGGACTATAACGTGGCTGTGCGCATCACTCCGCTCAAGTACGCCCAGATTTGCCTCTGGATCCACGGAAACGCTGCCAACTGTGCTTATGGCTGAGGGAAAAAGTGAAGCGAGTTCATGCCCATCTTGAATCCCAGAGAAAGCCAGCTCTCATTTTGAGACCACTCACAGGCTGTGCCTGGACTTGGTCTATCAGTGGTTTTTTACAGCGTTTTTACAGACTTCGTTTATCAAAATTAGGTAACTTTCGCACAGTTAAAATGTTTAGTTACAGATACTGAAACTAGATGGCACTTCAGCGACAAGTATATACTCTTTAGATGGCGGTAAGTTTCATTTTGGGGGAAACCATTTGTTTACTTGGGCCTTTGGATACCAGACACTCTTAAAAATATCAAACTAGAACTGTAACGTGACTTCTCAATGACTAGCTCTTGAGTCCTATCCTAGGAAGAACTTAGGAGGGTGTAGTTATGTGTTCAACCTTTCTGGAAAATAGGAAGATTTACAGTAACACAATTAGAGTTAGGGGAGGCAGGAGGTTTAGTTTGCAATGCGATTAGATGCCATCCCATTCTTGCCCTCAGTGTTTATATGTGTCGTCTCTTGGTACTGAGAAACTTATTTCAAGAACTATAGATCAAAACATATAAAAATTACAAATCAAATAGACTAGTGAGCTGCATAAACAAAACTATTAACGGTGGCTTTAAAAACCCAACACCAGCCATGTCCATCTAAAATTTGGAGAAACATTGTTCTGTGTAATGAACCAAGTTTACAGACACTGAAAGCTGAGACACTCTAAGATCTCAAGTTTTACAGTCTTAAAATACGATGTTTGTGAGGCATGCAGAGACGAAATTTCACAAGCTACCGTCCTCTGGCGAAAGCCATGCCATTTTGTGTTGTGCTTTCTGCTGTGTGTGAGGTGCTATATTTTTAAAGTGAGGTATTTTGAAGTCTTTTTCAAAAGAGAACCCACTCCCCTCAACCCTGAGGTACCAAAGAAGGTTCTAATGCTTCTCATAAGGGACCAAGGTGGCATCCTTGCTCTGCCTCCCTCCCAAGTAGCATTAAGCAGTCCCTGTGTACCACCCTAGAGCAAAATGCAGAGCAGGAATTCAGGACGCGCCTGGTGAGCAAACACAGCTGTGGTGGATGGTTATAAACAGGGGGTTAAGTCAGGGCATTATGCTTAAACGGTTTTGATGATATAATCAAGTACACCCTAAAATTTAAGTAACCAAAGACCCAATCTTTGGTCTACTCTTTCTGGCAATTTCTAAGGCCACATATTTTCCCTCACTCAATTCATTGCCAGAGTAAAAACCTCTTTTCTTTTAGACGTGTCCTAATAAAGACCACAAACTAAGAGATGCTGTTGTTTCTTATTTTTGTTTTCTGTTCTAGTCTTGATTAGTATGCAAAGGAGTATCTTCATTTGGGTTATCATGATGACTTCGTAAATGGTGCTCAAAATATGTGGCATTCTTTTATAATGTGGGTTGTTAAAAATAATTCAATAAAATTAAGGAATAAAATGTATGACTTACTGTGTTTGTATAGATACTTTAAAGGATTTTAGAAAATAATCAATTAACTAACATTCAATTGAAATGTATTGCCTTTAACACTCATCTCACTGAAAGGCGTTTAATCATTGCTTCCAGTAGAAGAGGAACACATACTGAAAAGAAGACCCATTTTCTTTGGGGTGGTACATATACAGTCGCTGTTATCAGGTGTTTTCTCTGTTGATAAAATACCCAACAAAAGCAACTTATGGAAAGAATGGGTTTTTTTCTGTCTTTTTCTTCTTTGTCTTTTCTTTCTTTCTTTCTTTCTTTCTTTCTTTCTTTCTTTCTTCCTTCCTTCCTTCCTTCCTTCCTTCCTTCCTTCTTTTCCAATATAATACATGATTCTAGAGATTATCATCATAACGTTGCATATGTATGCTCCTATAACCAACTATGCTCCACTTCATCTCATATTCATAAAGATCGGCTGAAATGTTCTCAGCAGACTGGCAGTCATGTTTCCCTGAAGAGCTAGCTGGCATAGGTGTAGAGGAATGATCCTGTGCTGATTCATGAGCCAGGACACCAGTGTGATGTGGTCTCTGTCTAAAGGTAGATCTCCTCCCTTGCCCACTGCTGTGCTATTCTTAAACTTCCAGCTTGCAAGGTTAGGATATGCTCAGAGCCAAGATCCTATCACAAAACAGAAGTACCACTTTACCCAGCCATGGGATGAAAATAAAAGTTGGTATTTTTAAGAGAGAGCTGAATTTAGTATTCTGCCACTGCACTTGGAACACTTACGCCAGAAGGCCTTGTGGCTTGGAGAAATAAGTGACACCATTGTACCCACCAAATAGCCAGTGTGTCACCCCATGTGACCAGGATGTGACTGATGTGGCTCCTTAAATGGATGTCTTGAGCAGTCATCCACCCACAGATCACAGCATCCCTAGACCTAAATTAAAGCTTGCTTTTGGCAGAGGCACATAGGCCATCATGTGATATGAATCACCTTTCCAGGACTGGTAAGTACATTTCTCCATTCTTAGGCTGGAGGAAACAAGGACTCCATGACTTTCATATTATAAAGTATTTAGAAAATCTCTTTTGCTAGAATCTATCATATTCAACTAGAGCCTCAGACTGTGCACCCACTGGATTCAAGATAGTATAACAGGTTCCCTTAATGTAAAGGCTTCCAAATTTGATTAATAGTAAGAATGATGCAGGGAACTACCTTAGAAACCCAGATGCCAGGGCAGGATCCATGGAGATCCACCCCAAATCCCCAAGAATGAGTTCAGCATTCCAGGTCTGATTAAACTCTTGGTTGGTTTCCAATCATGGCCATGTGTCTCTCTCACAACTGAAAGGCTCCCCCAGCAGAAGATATCGAGGAAAGGCTAACACTTACAAGTGAATTTTCTGGAGATGGTCTACTGTTTTGCATGGCAGGTGACGGGTGAGCTCTGAGATGCAAGGTCACCAGAGACTTTATCCCAGGGTTGCTTCTTGCAGCTGATATGCCTTTCCTGTCACCATTACATAGTCTAATTATTCCTGGGCAGATTTCCTGCAGAATTAATGTGAAGATGTACTTTCATACAGTAATACTGTATAGACAAATTGATGGTTTCACAATTTCTAACAATAATTTTATAGAACTCTTACACTGATACATGTGAACTCTAGCCCCCTATAGAATAAAACTACAAGCAGAGCTTGGCAAAGCTTCACATGTCATGGGCCAACTGCACTAGGATAAGAAAGCAGGCTTGGAACAAAATTGTGACCAAGGAAAAACATTCAAAGTCAGTTCAAGGATGAGGTGACAGGTGTGCTCTATTATAAAGCAAGGCCATGTGAAACTGTTGCTTTGAACTTATAATGAGCTTATAGAATGAAACACTGCTTGAATCTTTCTATCAATATCCTTCTGTAACTCTCCTTTTATGGAACGTTTTATCTATGAGGTAATTTTTTCTGACATAGAGACCGTTTTGTCTAAAAGCTCATGAAGTGTATCGAACTCCAAGCCTCTCACCTGGCCAGTGGGGATGGGGGGTGAGACTGGGATGGAGGGGGTGGGAAAAGTTAAAGGAAGAGAAAATTTACAAATAGTAAGCAACTTTTGCTATTGCAACCATCACCGCCATCCATCCACCCGTCGCTGCCTACCTCAGTGTACCTGAATGCCAGACTGGTCCCTGACATTCCCTTGCCTCTGGCACTCAGGCCAGGAAAGGCTACATAGTAAAACTGTCTCAGGAAGGAAGGAAGGAAGGAAGGAAGGAAGGAAGGAAGGAAGGAAGGAAGGAAGGAAGGAAGGAAGATGTTCAGGACACTTCTTGGCTGCTGAATGAAGAAGTTTAGAATTATGGATGCTGGGCTTGGGAGACAACAAAGAAAGAAAAACTAGCTTGGAGGAAAAATAGAAGTTAATTCATAGACATGTATGCTAAACAAACAAACAAACGAATGAATGAATGAATGAATGAATGAATGGATAAATAAGTGAATAAACAAATAAATGGTCCTGTGCTTATGGTAATGACATAAAATGCTCAATCCAGAAAGAAAGAAGGCCTGGCAAGAAAGTGAAAATGATTATGGATTTCCAGTGACTGATTCATTAAGACACGAAGTATGTCACTACTATATTTTGTTTTGAGAAACGGTGACTGATGCTTTGTTTTTCTGCCATGGACTTAAATGGTCCTTTTAACTTCACTTGAAAACATTTTTTTTTTCACTGAAAGAAAGTCAGGAATTTAAAAAAAAAAAGTAACTTCAAATTTACATTTGAAATATTATATACATCGTCAAAATTTAATATCCTGTTAAAATATACTGTTTAATATACTGTTGAAATTCATGCTCCAAAGTACAGATGATTTTAAAATTAACTTCAATATTCCCTGGGACATGTTTAAATTAACATTTCAGACTGTATATGTTTAACTTTTTAAGGTTTTAAAATATATTATTATAAAAATAAGATAAAACAAAACCAAACAACCCCACCTCCCATAATAAAATGAGTTAATTTACCTCAAAGATATTTCTTGCACTGAAAGAAATGGGACACGTAACATATCAGGGTGGAAGTGCTTGCCTTTAGTCCCCATTGAGAGGCAGAGGTATTAGGATCTCTTGAGTTTAAGGACAGCTTGGTCTGCACAGTGAATTCTAGGCCACAGATGGATACATAGTAAGACTGTTTCAATAGCAAAATTAAAAAGAGAAAGAGAGGGAGGAAGCAGACTGCAGGGCTATTGCATCTGGAGCAGAATCTAGTATTAAATGCTGGCTGGAGAGGTGGCTCAGCAGCTAAGGGCACTGGCTGCTCTTCCAGACGTCCTGAGTTCAATTCCCAGCAACCATATGGTGGCTCACAACCATCTATAATGTAATCTGATGCCCTCTTCTGGCTTGCAGGTATTCATACAGATAGACCACTCATAGATAAAATAAATAAATACATCTTTTAAAAAGAAGTTGGTTTAGCAGCAAAGCAGATGATTACTGACAGATTTTCCTCGAGGGGACACTTCCTGGCCTTGATCCCATGCAGGGCTGTACTCTGCAAGTGTGAGTGCTGTGTTATGTTATAGTCACTTGTAGCACAGGCTTTCCCCAAAGTTTGTCTTCCTCCTCCATCTCTGAGGGCTGCAGTCATTGGCTCAACTCTGTTACATTCCCTCAGGATAGCATCTCCATCTCTGGCTAAGCCATCATCACATTATTCTTGATTAAAAGATGGCTGTCAGTACAAAGTTTTTGAAACTTTCTGATCTCTCAGAAGAAACTCTTTCAGTTGCTGGCCATAGCAACCATTAGCAGTATTCACATTTGCCCTTACTGACATCAGACAGTGAGAGACTTAAGAAGGGATCTCTAGGATGAGTTTAAATTTTGCGTTGGATCTACTACATGTATCTGGCTGACACTGCCTTCTGGCTGGTTTACATATACAGCTCAGTGTTCCATGTAGTTGTGCTAATGTGGGACAAGTACCTACTTACACTTACTGAACTTCAAAACACATACTTCTGTGCCTGTGCTTTACTGTGGAATCTTACTACCTCCACCATTTCCATGGTAGTTTTTGTTCTTTATCTTTTACCATTCTTACAATGGAAAAAATAAAAACTATAGCAAAAATAATCACAGCAATTAAAAATACTGTAAATGTATTTGACATTTATAGGTGTTTTGTCTGCATCTATGTTTGTGTCTGGCAGTGCTCCTGGTAGCTGCAGAGGCCAGAAGAGGTGTTGAAATCCTTGGGACTGGAGTTCCAAGCAGTTGTGAGCTGCCACTTGGGAGCTGGGAATCAAACCCCTGAGTCCTCTGTGTTTAACTGCTGAGACATCTTTTCAGCCCACAGAGTAATTTTTAAAAGTAGGAGCAGCAGTGTTTGCGAGTGTTACATGGTGCCAAGTGTCTTCCATTCATTATCTCATATAATATGTACACAAGTAGACGGAGCCTCATTCCACAGAAGAAAAAAAAATGAAAGCTTAAAGATCTTAAGCAATTTGCCTGAGGCAACCGTGGGTTGAACTGGGAATTCCCTTCTGTGTGGTTAGACACTAACATTCCTGCATAAGCCTCAGCCTCACTAACACAGACTGGGAGTCCGGCTTTTGGGAGGTCTCAACTAAAGGTGGAGGTAAGGTTAAACTTTCCCCCATGCTAGTCTACTGACTGATAGACACATTTAACAAGTCTTTTACATTTAAAGCAAAGGTACTTTAACTATGGTGGGTGGCTTCCTAAGGATTCCCTGACCCGTTCAGGGCCTGTCAGATCAACATTGTTTCTCTAATATGACAATTATCTCCCACTGATACACAGTGGACTGCCCCAGCAGATGCCTGCCATGCCGTTTTCTAACAGATAGAATGTATCAGTAGAAAAGGGAGCATAGCTACCTTTTGCTAAGTCTAATTTAAAGAGGTGTGTGACAAAGGATCACAGGCAGCTAAGGACTGCTGAGAGCCTGAGAGCTGGTCTTCCCTAGGGGAGAGCACTCCACTGGTTATCCAATATCTAACAGGCAACCCTGAACTGTAGGAAGCCGCGGCTTGTGCTGGCAGAATTCGCCATTGCAAGATGGCGCTGGCATCCGGTGCTCCTCCTAGTAAACAAGTAAACTGCGCCTGTGCTATGGTAAAAGCGCGCCAAAGTCAAAGCCCATCCCAGGGCGTTTTGGCGGGCAACGAGTAAGCAGCCAATCAGAGGTGAACACACCGCTCTAAGGGTATATAAGCAGTGCCTTTTCCGGCCTGGGGTCTTCCTCCATTTTCTTTTGGAATAAACGTTTGCTGCGGAAGGATCCTAGTGTGGTGTCCACGTGTGTTCTTGCTGGCAAGACGATTACACGCGGGCCACACTGAACTTATACAAACCACTAACGTTATACAGACTGAGCCAGTTAAATTTAGGAATATGCATGTACACACATGCACGTACATACATACAAATGCACACACACACACACACACACACACCCCACACAATCTTATGCATTTGTGTGCTTGCCTTAGTTTCTGTTCACAATGACACCCTTGGAGGCCAGAAGAGGGCAATGGATTCCTTGAAATCCAATTTGCAATTGGAGCAAAATGTAGGTTGTTGAGAGCTTCCATGAGTGTGCTGGAACCAAACCAGGGTCCTCTGCGAGAGCAGCGAGTGCTCTGAACTGCTGAGCCGTCTGCTCATCTCCCAGCACCCGCCTGGTGCCCTATAATCATCTGTGACTCCAGTTCCGAGAGATCTGATATACTCCTTCTTGCCTCCATTGGATCCAGGTATGCACATGTATGCAGGTAAACTCTCTTAGCCATACAATAAATAAATATATATTTTTAAAAAATAATCACCTGACATGATCTGATGCTAGCTTCTGAGAGTAAGTTCTCAGGATATAATAAATCTGAGGCAACCAAAAGGAAATGAGTTTTAAAATAGTCTCCTACATGAGATTGGGCATTGTGTGTGTTTGTGTGTGTGTGTGTGTTTGGTGTGCTTAGGATCAAACCCAAGGTCTTGGCCATTATTAGGGGAGAGCTTTGTTACTAAGCTACAGTCCAGTCCCAACACTGAACTATATTTTGGGGATGCTAGAGCAAGCTAGCTGTAGGCACCCAGTTCTACTACAACAGGCCAGGGTAAGTTTTATGTGATGACAATATTAATATTCAAGTGTGTATGCAAACCGGGACTCGGCTACTTTATTGTTTAAGTTCCATGGAAATTCTCACACTTCAAAAACCTTTATTTGCATGTTTTAAAAGAATACCTAAAAGTAAACATATATTTTGAAATATAGAACTTAAAGTAGTTTCTAGGTATGATGGAGTCCCAAGTTGAATGACAGTTCTTTAAAATTGATTTGTTTCATTGCAAAACGAAACTATATTGCAACGGATAAAATATTTAAATTATCAAAATATTTTAAGGATTTTTATTTTTAATTTTATATTTGTATGGATGTGTATGGGGATGGGGGGCAAGCACCAGAGGCATTGGTTCTCCCCAGAGCTAGAGTTACGGGCAGTTGTAAGCTACCCTATGTGGGTTTTGGTTCAAACTCTAGACCAAAGCCTTGCTCTCTCTAGAAGCAGTACATACTCTTAAGTACTCTCTAGTACCTTCAATATTGTGTGCATGTTCCATCTGACATGTATCTTTTCCTTAAAAGGTAACCAAAGACAGAAAGATTACGTTTGCATAGTACTCTCTAGTACCTTCAATATTGTATGCATGTTCCATCTGACATGTATCTTTTCCTTAAAAAGTAACCAAAGACAGAAAGATTACGTTTGCATTTTCTTGGTTCAAGGTGTTTATTGCATCTCAGAGGGCAGACATGCACTGGGCTTTTAAACCAAAATACAAAGAAAAGCCATTTTGAAATTGGTTTTAGGTAATTGTCCCCCATTACAGTGTATGTTATCCCCACAGTAAATTCAGATACAACCACTTTAAAGGGTACCATACATCTATTAAATAATTTGAAAAATAGGCAAATGCCTTTCCAACCCAATATGCTTTTACAAAGAGCTGCCAAGCCACTAAACAACACTGATCAACAGTGACCTTGTGTACGCATCAAAATCTTCAGCCAAGCCATCGGCACAGACAGTATGACAACAAACTGAAAATCAAAGAATACAGTATGTACACTAAAAGATACAATTCGCTGAATTGGTTTCAATCCTATCACAAAGGTACAATAGAAGTCACTTTGAGCTCAATCGAAGGATGGAAAAACACTACTCTATAGAACACACAAAGAAATACTAACTGAACAGATGTATGTAAACCCACACTGAAATAAAAAATATTTGCAGTTCTCTTTAAGTTACAGATGTCTCTTGGGGCACGTTCATAGTCACATAAACAGCACATCTCTAATTGCACTTTCACAGACACGATAGAAACAAGCTCCACTTTTCAGTGCCTTTGATCAAGAACGAATAAATAGGTCAATTTAGATGCAAACCCTGCAAATATAATTAAAATATATATCTTAATATAGCAGTGATAAATATGGACTTCTTCTCATATGATTTTTCTCATTCTTGATAAGGTAGCATCATCAAAGAGAAGTTTTATTATGGACATTAAACTTCAGGTTTTTTTTTTAAAATAAAATTTCTTAACATATACAGCGCACAAAAATAAACATTTCTCACAACAAGTTGAAGTTTCTGTGATTGGAAAAAAGTACTCCACACCGAAAAAGTTTTTGTATAGTTAAGAGTGTTTTCCTCACTAGCTGATAGTATCACATTACGCTTGTAACAGAGGTACAGAAGAGAAGAGAGAGTTCATGGGAGGACTTGAGAGTTTGTCCAAAAGTTATATATACATCGAAACCTTCGAAAACACAGACACATCTTTCCAAATGGCTCACCACATAACAGCTGCGTCATCATCCGTCCACGGGCAACGTCCAGAAAAGCACTAAAGGCATTGGAACCATTCACTCATTGTTTACGTACAACACACAAAGAACCCGAATACGCTACGAGCTGGAGAGTAGGGTAACAGCTAAAGTAGTACACATTCCTAATGTTCACTGTCACAGCGGGGCTGTGTGTTTGGGAGAGGAGGTTACGAGTCAGCACTGGGTTTGTACTGGTGGCTCACTCTGAAACTGAGCATCAATCTTATCTGAAGTTTCCAAACTCAGGTTATTTTTTTTTCCTATTCAGTCACAAAAATTGCAGCTGTAAAGAGAAAAAAAAAGTATCTGAGTTAGAAAACACAGAGCACGTGTAAAGATACAGACATTTCACCCCCCTTACCACTTTCTCTTTATGGTGCAAAACACCTGTACACAATAAGAGTTTGAGATTTAACAAATTCACATTTATAGGTTTTTTTTTTTAACTGAGATAAACATAAAAACTCACTCTGGAAACTTAAACAATTCTATGTATAGTTGTGTTTTAGGAAAAAAAAAATCAGTAATCTTTAAAACTTCGACACTTCCTAGCAATCTCAGTCTCAACCAAGAGCTAGTCCGTATGGGTGGTGACAGGTGGAAGGATAGTGGCTGTCATTACTGTTGCCATTACTGCCACGTCTGTTGATGAGCCACTTAACCATTGCCTAAGAGTGGACTGTAAAAGATGGTGAGCCCTGGGCGCTGGGCCTTCTCTCCTGCCTCTGTCTACATCCTTCACATGCTGTTCCTCTTGAGGAATCCTTGCTATGGTCAGAAGCAATCTCTTCTCCATCAAATGTTTGTCTGTCTGCCTGAGGTATGGATCCTGGGACAGGGCCTATCTTAAAACCCCCTGTGTCTCACTTAGCAAGGCTTCTAGCACATGAAGAGAATGATGCTTCTGAGTAAGAGACTTCTCTAAGCAGTCCTGAAAGAATCTGATGAGATATGTGTTGTGTTACATGCCTACCTGGTCTTAATTCAAGAGGAACCAACAGAAGGAAAAAAAACCTCTCCACTGAGGTGTCAGGGTATTAAAATGGTGTATCAATAGTTTCATTTAAAACTGATTCTTAGTATGTGGCCCAGGCTAGCCTTGAATTCTCAATCCTCTGCCTCAGCCTCCAGTGTGTTAAAGTCTTGGGTGACCAGGCCTGGCTACTGTTAATTTTATCTAAGGAAATAATTATACGATAAGATTCCATGCACACAAAAAGTCATCATCTAATGTATGTTGGCAGTGGATGTATCATAGAAATCACACAGCACTGTGGTCCAAAGTTCCTACATTCTTGCTATTCTTCTGGCTGGATCTTGAAAAATTACTTCATGCTCAAGGATTAAGTTCTTTCAGCTATCAAACAGCAAAAAACTGACATGGAAAATCCTGAGTGAATATGTAAAGTAAGGCTGAGCATGTCTGTAATCAGCTACCGACTACGTTAGGTGCTGGGACTGAGAGTTAGTATTCCCTTCCACCCATTTTCTTCCTCGTGTTCCCTGTGAACCATTTGGTAAATTAAATTTATGAAATATAAAACTATATTGCCAGAAAATTAAAATTCAGCTTGAATAAATGCAAAGGGTTATGAATTTTAACATTTACCTTAAGATCAAAAATAAGGATAATGGAAGGAAGTGGTTATGTAGCCAAGTGTATTTTTAAATGACTTCTAAATCTAGTACTATAAATGCTGGCATCTTATGAAGTCTAGTCATCAGGGACACAGCGGTATCTCCCAGTTAACTTAGAAGCCTGGGAGACTGTGCCTCACGGGCATGGTTTTTGTGCTTTTCAAGATAAGAACAAATGATGGAGCTTTATCTGCTACAGTTTTAACAAATTAAGGTTTTAAAAATGCACTGACAAGGACAGGTTTTTACTTCAAATTTAAAACTCTAAACATTCAACTTATCTATCTATCTATAGCTATCTATATCTATCTATCATCTGTTATCTATCAATCATCCTCTATCCAACCATCCATCCATCCATCCATCCATCCATCCATCCATCCATCCTTTATCTATAACACAGAAGTAACAGATTTCATACCTGGAACGGTTAAGCATCGCACAAGCTCACTATTACAAGCTCACAGGAAAAGCTCAATATCAGATACCTTAAATTGTTTACAAGAAATCCTTGATGTTAAGATCCGCTAATGGGTCCTTGGCTGGAGGTTTCTTGGGACTCTGAGTGGCAGGTGTAGGGCTTGGAGAAAGCTAATGGGGAAAAGTCCAGCCCCAGAGAGCAGAGATAGAAAGCACAAGAGAGACAGGTAAGCATTAGGCAGAACATATACCAGAGAAAACAAACATGCAGAGGAACAGACGGCTAAAAGTTAATACAGCTGGTTCCTTCTACTTAGTCTGGGTGGCGCTTAACCAGAGTGGACAACACTAGGAACGATGTTTGCATTTCCTGAAATTCTTTGACATCAGATTCAGCCAAGGTGAAATATGGGGACTCTGGGAGAACAGTTTGAGATAGGAAGATGTGAGGATATAGAGTAAAACACACACACACACACATACACACACACACACACACACATACAATGAGGGGAAGTGGGAGAGAGGGGGAGGGGCAGTGGGAGAGAGGGGGAGGGGCTAGGGGAGAGAGAGAGAACATAGTAATTTCTCCATGCAGAAAGCATTCTTACTTTGAATCATTAGTAACATCAAACTATTAATAAAAGAATTATATGGCTTTTCTTACAGTAAGAGTGAGTTGTAGGGGAAACAGACATAAGTTTGTAGATAGTAAGGTAAGACATTACTTTAAATTAATAGGTAACGAGGCTAGTGCTTCCTATAGATCATTTCTCAGTAAAACACAGCTTCTGGGCAGTGTGCACATCAGATGAACAAATCATTTCCAGCCTCATACCCTGTCCATCAGGGCTTGCAGCAAAGGCTCATAGATCTTTGTGTTTATTCAACACTGTAATTATCAACTGCATAAGAAACTTCTGGGGCCCTACTTTTCAGGATTGGCAGAGAAAAGCCTTAGAAAGCCTGCAGGCAGCATGTCTGGAGGAATGGTTGACATCTCTGTTCATCTCAAGATGATAGCACTTCCTGAAATCTGGGACAGTGGGGTAGGGTGTCTGTGCCTGTGGGTTGGGAAGGATAGCTCCAGAAGCCAGAATCCTGAATCTGTTCCTTTGCCCAAACTACCAACTGACTGCAGTATCTACCCATCTCACATCTGTCAAGCTGAGGTAGAGTTTCACAGAAATGTCAGAAAAAAAAAATCAATGTTAAAACTTGAAAGTGCTCTGCAGAAACCAAAGGCTTCATCTACATGTGAGATGACAGTATTATGACAACCAGCTAAAATCACAGTGAGATAGCCCAGGCATTGGTAATGGAAAACAGCTTTCCATAAGAATGCTGTAGATGCAGGTTTGCTTTTTCTACAGGACATGTATGCTTTCTCTTTGATAGAGAAAATATTAGGCAGGCATGGTGGAACACACCTTTAATCCGAGCCCTAGGGAGGCAAAGGCAGATGGATCTGTGTCGGCCAATCTGATCTATACAGTTAAGTTCCCAGCCATCCAGGGAACAATTGAGAAATTGTTCATACAGTGAGAAATTGACTAAGGAAAGAAAAAGCTTAAATAAATAAATAAATGTTACAGATATTGCATGCTATCCCATGATTTACTAGAACATCAATTACTGATTAAAACAACAGAAATACCCATTTATCTCACTCTGTCCAGGCCAGTTGCTTAGAGAGAAAAAGTTTACTGGTTCTATATAGGCTTCTTTATTTTCCAAAGAAGAACCAAGGGTGGGGGTGGGGCTTCCTGCATAGCCAGTGTTAGCAGCAAAACATTTAAATGGCATGATGCCTTTTGCACTTCTGTAGAGTAGGGAATCTAAAAACAGGTATTGCCTTCATTCTGGATCCTGCTAGATAAACTCTAAACCCTAATAATGTCCTGAGCAACAGGTGTGACTTTGCTATTCATGGTTGCTTCAGAAGCCACATAAACAGTTTAGTTTTTTTCCCCAACTTGATACAAGTTGGGGTGGTCTGAGAAGAGGAAACCTCAACTGAGAAGGAGCTTCTATCAGATTGGTAGACAAGGTTGTGGGTCATCTTCTTGATTAATTGTTGATATGGGGGGCTTAGGCCATTGTGGGTGGTGCCTTCTTGAGACAGGTAGCCCTGGATTGTGTAAGGATGCAGACTGAACCAGCCATGTGTAACAAGCTGGTAGGCAGCATCTCACCATGCTCTTTATCCTGTCTCCAGGCTTTCCTGACTTGAGCTGACCTAACCCTTCATGACAGACTATAAACTGTAAGCTGAAATAAAACCTTTCCCCCAAAGTCCTTTTGATCATGGTGTTTCTCACAGCAATAGAAAGCAAACTAGGACAACCCCAGTAGCTTATACTAACAAGGTGACTCACAGGGGCTCTTCCATGATGTATGGTGAAACTGACTCAGAACAGATGGAGGCTGGCCATACCAGAAAGGCTAATTGGTTATTATGTTGTTGAGTCTTTAGGCCACATAATGGCAAGCATGGCCTCCAGGGTGGGGAGGGACTGGAGACTGAGTTCAACTCATAGGTAGTAATCCAATCAAGAGAGGCATACTAATGCCATACTGAAACCTAAGTGATCTTCTGCAGCTGGCAACACTGTCTCACAGGATGCTAGAAGCAGTTTCATGCTTGGGCCTCTCCCAGATGCTTTTATCATCTCTGCTGTTCCAGCTGTTTCTAATTTGTATACTTTCATATCAGTAAAACTTTAACCATAAACTTTGTAAGTTCCTGAGTTCTGTGAGCCACTACAAGGAAATCTAAGCAGGAAGAGAGAATCCCGGTTTTGTATACAACTGGTCTGAAGTGAGGCTCCCAAACTTGTGGCTGGTGCTGAAAGACAAGGGGTTTTAATGGTGACTCTAGGGTTTGGAGACAGTGTTGTTTGTTAGAAGTTCTGGGTAGATATTGCAGCTTGGAGAACTGTGACTCTGTACTTGGCTGAGGGTGGTAGTGAACACCTGCAATTCCAGCAATTGGGAAGTGGATGCAGAAGGTAAGGCTAATCTTGCCTACATAGTGAATTTGAGATCAGACTGGGCTGCATGAAACAATCTTTTTTTTTTTTTAAATCAACCCTCAAACCTAAATTCCTGTCACTGGGACACATGTATCTGTGGGGACACAAGTAGGGGGACAAAAAAGAAGGACCCCAGGCTCATTAATTCTCTGTCACTATTCTCACACTGTACACTGCTTCCAGGTCCCTTTACTCCTGAAGCAACAGCTAAGAGAGGGCCATTAGACAGTCACACTGAGGCAGGATAGAGAGACAGAGAAAGTACCACGAGGCAGGAAAGGAATCCTTCACCCTGGAGTCTGACTGAAGCAAGAATTACAGCCCAACAAACAGTTGCTGAGAAGGCTAACATAGAAGTAATAATCCTTTTATATATAGATATTTTATGTTAAGTAACAATGGACCATGTTTAAGGCCTAAACCTTGGATAGGGTTTTCCAAGAAGTATCCTGGGTAGTCTCAAACAAAACTGTTAACACTATGTACAGTACAAATACCCTACTTTCTGGTATCCATTCGATCTAGACTTTAATCTTATCAACTGCAAACCTGTCAGATGCCACCCAAGAACCACCCAGTGATCTCTCTTAATGCTCCTAGAATTCCTCCAAGATAGTGGCTACACACACACCCAAACTATCTACCTGGGAGTGAAATGGGACACTCTCTTAGAGAACCCTACACCTATGCTCTGAGCAGTGTCTTTCTTTCTGAGCAGTTTTCTTTTAATCTTCCTGTTAAATCTTTATCTGTTTTATACTGGCTAGTCCAGAAATAATTTTTTTTTTCAAGCCAGAAAACCCAGTCTGTCCTGAAACCCTAAAAGCCTAGGAGAACTCCTCAGGCTGCTGAGGGTGGAGGCGTGAAGCTGTGCCTCTTGCCTCTGTACCTCACACTATGAACAGCGTGACAGTTTTATGTTTAGGGTAAATGCCTGGTGCTGTGAACTCAAGGCAACTGACCTGTGTACCGGGCACAGCGGCAGCTCCAAAGGGTGGCCTCATCATGGGCTGGGCAAACATGACTGGCTGCTGAGGCATCATGGTCATGCCTGTCCCCGCAGGAGGCTGCAAAGGAAGGAAGCCTTAGAGCAGGTCTGGGACCCTCAGAGTACAAACCCCAACACGGACACCTTTTACATGCTTTGGACAATTTCTGAGAAACCTACACCGGTAGACTTTATTATGTTAATTTTAAACTCTGATTGTTGAGGTTGTCAGTTGAAGGGAAAAGTCCCTGAGCTGTGTACTCAAGCCTGGCTGGCCATGTGACATCCTCAAGCCAATCAGGAGCTGTGTACTCATCTCCACTTAGAGTAACTCTTCAGGAGACAAAAGCTAATGTCCTGAAGCAGGATGGCCCTAAAACATGCTAAGATAGAAGTATAGAGTGAAAAGCCCAGAATATAAAGGGTTGATTTTGATAACTGAGCTAAAATACATAGTAAATATATTTCCCAAACGATACAACAATGTACTGTAATTTGATGACAATATATTTATATACATTGTAACTGTTTCCCCACTTCCTGTCCAGGCTGGCTGAGGCCCAAAGCAGATGCCTTAGGTTGAGGTTTCCTTTACTGTATTTACCATAGGAATGCCTGCTCATTTGAGAAATGTGTAAAGATGTCAGGAATGTAAACTATGGGTTTTTGGCACAGGTCATCACTCACCATTCCAAATCCTGCTCCTGGTTGCCCAACAGACGGGGCTCCGGTACCCGGAGGAACTGAGCTGGTTGGCGGAACAGTGCCTTGCTGCATGCACATGCCCACAGAAACACACAGAACAAATTAAAAAAGAGACAACATAACATTGTTTTACAATGATAGGCTGTAATTAAAAAATGTGTGCATTTCAAGTTTGTGTACGTGGATTTACAAAGCATTCTCAAACTTCACTTCAAAGTTTTAAAGGGCGACAAGCACCAAAGCACTGATTTGAAGTTCACTTGTGGTGCTCTTCAGCTTACAGCTTCTCAACCTCCTTCTGCCCAGACCACTCTCACTATGAAAGAACTGGATGTCAGTGAACTGCCTACTCCCACCTTTTTATCCTCTGACACACACCAGAGCAATAGACAGGCTCTGACAGGCAGGGGTGTCCCCAAGGATGAAAAAATCCAGGCGATTTGTGAAAAGTGGATTACCTAGTTTTGTTAAAATAAATGGAAGATATGGCAATTTGAAATATAGAAATAAATATCCTTTAAACTGTATGGGAAAGATGATGGTCTAGTTTCAAGTTTAAAATTGGTGGGCTGAAAAAATATGGTCTTAAAACTTCATACAATAGAAATGACCTGTCTTAGTTAAGGTTGCTATTGCTGCGGTAAACACCATGACAAAAAGCAACTTGGAAGGAAAGCTTGTAGCTCATAGTCCATCCTGGTGAAGTCAGGGCAGGAACTCAAGACAGAGCCCAGAGGCAGCAACTGATGAGGAGGCCATAGAGGAGCACTGCTTACTGGCTTGGTCTTCATGGCTTGCTCAGCCTGCTTCCACATACCATTCAGGACCACTAGCTCAGAAGTGGCGCTGTCCACAGTAAGCTAGACCTTCCCACAGAAATCAGCAATCAAGAAAATGCACCACATTCTGGTCTGGTGAGGGCATTTTATCAACTGAAATTCTCTCTTTTCAAAATGACCACAGTTTATGTGAAGTCGACATAAACCTAGCCAGCACATTACCCATCCTTTCTGATAAGAAAAAAAAAAGTTTTCATTACTTATTTAGACCATCAGGAGAGCTGGGCAAGAACTATGATAAAATGATATTACACTCCATGATAGGAAGTGTACTGGAAAACTATTTCAGGAATTTTATAAATAAATTAGAAACATAAATACTAGTATTAAGTATTTATGCAACCACAAGGTATTTAAACACAGGTTGTAATCATTGATACATGCAAAGTTAGATTTCACTGACTTTTGTACCTTGTTCGTGTTGTTACGTGTGAACAGAGGTGTACAATGTTAACACTCAATTAAGCAGAATGACTTGCTCTGTATACCGGAAAGGCGGTGAACTGCCCGTACCACCTGGGCCTCAATGTTACATACCGGAGGAACACCAGCTGACCACGTGGCTGGAGTGACTTTCGGTTGCCAGTTGGCTCCACCGGTCAGCTTTTTCTCCCCAGCATTCCACTGGAGATCTCCCCTGAAGGGCAAGTACGAAAAAGAAACAAAACACAAAATTCAGGAAAAAAAATGCCATGTGACTTTCTTGATGTTTTACTTGGGTTTAGAAGTCATCCATTCAAACCTGGTAGTGATAAAGCATATAGATTAAAACTTACAGAGGAACCTTACCATACTGTATCTAAGACATCACAAAAACCACTTGAATTAAAACAAATAAGACTTTTGAATTCAGTGACAATAGGAATTTCACATTACTTACAATAGAGAAATATGGCAGAAAAAGTCAACTAAATTCTTTACTCATAAAAAACTCCAAATAATATAACAATCTGGACACATATTTTGTTGAATTATTTTTGACATTTTAATTATGTGTATGTGTATATTTCTGTGTGTGGGTGTGCACATGTAAGTGCAGGTGCCCAGGAGGCTGATACATGTCCAGGAGGCCAGAGGTGCCCAGAAGGCCAGAGGTATTGGATTCTCTGGGGCTAGAGTTACAGGGAATTGTGAGCTACTTGACATGCATGCTAGGATCAGAACTCAGGTCCTCTCTTAGAGCAACCTGTGCTCTGAACTGCAGAGCCATCTCTCCAGTCCTGTTTCTGTTTTGAATTGATGACAGCTTTTTCTTGTTCTTAAAGGGTTCAAGAGAGGGTTTCACACAACTGTATCATATCTACAATATGATTTATAATCATTTATAATCATTGTATGGCTGTAATATTCATCCTAGTTTCAATAACAAAACACACATTTGATAAAAGATATATCATTCTTATGACCCAGGAAAGACATTTTAAAATCAACTTTAGCCAGAAATGCTGTGCTGAATTTCAAACTTAAATCTATTAAAATACTCAAAACCATACAGAGAAACCATGTCTCAAAAAAACCAACTAATTACTCAACCAACCAAACCCTCAAAACTCTATCCTAAAATCTTTCCAGCTGTAACAGTGGCAACCCTAGCCTGAAACAGATTATTTTTTCTCAAAGCAGAGTAATAATTTGAAGATTTCAATAGACTAACAACAAAAATATAAACTTAAATAAAAACCAACTTAAATTGCCTAGCTTAGGAATGGGAAATAATGTATTCCAGGGAGTGAAATATTTGACAGTCTTGAATAAACACACATGAACATACTGTTAAAAGAAACACAGATTAATTGAAAAACACTTACTTTTTTGATGTGGTACCGGAAATCCCAAGGTCTACAAATGGATAAAAGAAGAATTTAAATCTTTATATTCAGCTTATATATACTTAAGAAATCCAGGAGGCTTAGAAGAGGTCTGTTGTTGCCTAGCAATGACTGTATCCAGTTAGACAGAAAATAAACTGTATCAGTACACAAAGCTAGAATTTTTAGTTTTCTTTTACTTTACATCAGACTTAAGGATCATATTTAATGTGGACTGGCTCAGAAGGTTTGAGATTGCTATCTGAAAAAGCCCTGGAAACAGTTATTTCCACAATATAAAGCTGTCTCTAATGACAGCTAACAATGACTAAATGACTAACTGACTCTCTGTGCCTACAGTGTTTACATGGGCACTGTTGATTATGCTAAACACCTGCCTTCTGCAAGTCTGAAATTGGCTAGGTGCCTGGTGGTGTGTGCCCACAGGATCAATGGTTAACGAAATCCCTGAGTGCTGACACCCTAAGGGGCTTCCTCGGGCTGAAACATCTTAGGCAGCTGCACACCCTTCTCTCGCTGCTGTGCTGGTGCTCAGATGTGAGCTGAAGCCACGTGCTGGGTTCTGGGAGTGCCACTGGTGGAGTGTGAATATGGGAGTGGTCTTGGGAATACCTGGCTTAACCATCTACCCTCACTACACTTTGTTTATCAATTTGACAAAGATGTTTTGAATCAGATATCATATCATCATAGGGATGATCAGTAAAAAGAACCATCAAAGACCCCGACCCCAAAAGAAACTGCACTCTAATTAATGGTGTAACGCAGGTGAGAACGGATGATGTAAGAAAAGTAAATGTTAGAGGCTGCTAGAAAGGGCTGAGGAGGCACACGGGGAAGGCCTTCTGGAGAATGTGAGGTTTTCCAAAGCTGTGCTCTCTAAGCTGAGGGAGCAGCCAGCATAAAGCTGTGTGTAGCTGATTTGTTACATTATGAACTGAATATATATTTCTTGCATTTTGTTTCTTAGTATTACAAAACAAGCCATACTTACTAACTAAACTAAATAAAGAAATCATTACACATAATTTTGATCCTTTTTTTAAGACTGTATTTTGTTGTATTGCCCAGGCTAGTCTCTTACACTGGAGGTGCAAGAAATCCTCTTGCCTTGCAAGTTGCTCCGCCCATAGACAGGTATGTGCTATCACTCCTGACCAGTTATTTTTGTTTTTAGAAGACAAAGAAGTCTTACTTCTAAAATTTTTATTTTTAATTAAATTACACAATTTAATCTCTACAGTAAACATTTATAAGGCCAATGAAATATTTATGTTGGTCATGGGAAGAGGCAAAATTGGGCAGGTACTTCATACACACATGTGTGAATCCCTTTAGGGCAGGTGAGAATGTGATGTGGAGGTGTGGACCTGGCTGCAATTTATAATGTACGTATACACACACCACCTTTAACTAACCAAGGAGCCATATGATTGTTTCCACTAAGAGCTTCTATAAATGGTAGTTCTAAGAGCATCTATACAGGCTTTTGTGAGTACATTCATTCTCATTTACTCTATGTACCTAGCAGCAGAGCTGCTGAGAGGTAAGGGTCACTCTTATCATGCCAATGACCTGCCATGCTTCTTTCCACAATAGTGTGTTGTATTACAAGCCCATCACTAGTGTCTGAAGGTTTCAACATCCCACATCCTCGCCAGCATGTGTTCCAATCTGTTTTCTTCACAGTCACTCTTTTGGGTGTGAGTTGTTTGGTCACTGTGTCTCTAATTTACACTAACCTGACATCTGAAGATGTTTAAGATCTTTCCATATATTTAATAGCTATCCTGAGGTATAGCTTTGTCCTGTGAAATCTCTATTCGAGTCCTTTGCCAGTTTGTAAGCTGTATTATTCCTACTTGTATTACTGATTTGCAGAAGTTATTTACACATTCTGGATAGAAGACTTTTGTAAGCCGGGCGGTGGTGGCGCACGCCTTTAATCCCAGCACTTGGGAGGCAGAGGCAGGTGGATTTCTGAGTTCGAGGCCAGCCTGGTCTACACAGTGAGCTCCAGGACAGCCAGGGCTGCACAGGAAAAACCCTGTCTCGATCCCCCCTCCCCCCCAAAAGAAGACCTTTGTAAGATTAGTGATTAGAAACTCTTTCATTCTGGAGTTGCCTTTTTATTTAAATAACTTTTTCAGACTTTTAAAATTTAATGTGTATTAGAGTTCTGCCTACAGGTTTGTATGTGCACCACATATATGCCTGGTACTTGCAGAGGTCCTAAAGGAAAACAGAGACACGGGAACTGGAGCTATGGGTGGTTGTGAGCTGTTATATGCATGCTCGGGACTCAACTCGGCTCCACTGCAAGAGTAACAAGTGCTCTAAACCATGACGCTATCTCTCTCTGCAGGGCCAAAGCTTTCTTATGTTTAGGAATTGTAAGTAAAGGATATTGCCTAACCCAAGCTAACCAAGATTCACTATTAAGTTATTTCCTGAGACTTTGATAGTTTTATATAATATTTATTTATTTTGAGGGTTTTTTTGATGCTATAAAGAAGTCCAACTTTATTCCTGTTTCTGAGTCTTTTCCATTATTCTAGAACAAGGTTTTGAAGAAGGTGTTAGATGCCCTAAAGCTGGAGTGACAGTGATGCCACTTGATGTAGGTACTGGGAACAGAAGTCACACGTCTGTATGACCAGAGAGCATGCTAACCATGGAACCAGCTCTCCACATACTTTACAAGACTGTCTTTTCCCTTACTGAATGGTCTTTCCCCTTTGTCAACACTGACTTGACGACAGATGTGAAGGCTTGTTTCCAGGATCTCACCTCTCTTCTGTTGCCTACAGTAAAGTTCATGGCCATGTCAGTATCATTTAGCTCAGTTTCTATAGCCTTAGAGAACTTTTGAAATTAGAAAACCAACCCTTCAGATTCATATATACTTTTCTAGATTTATCAATTATCACTCCAGTGAGTGAGTGGTTTTGTAAGTGGACAGAATGGTCACAGGTGGCTGACAAAAGAAAGGCTGTGTGCTGGAGACACTCTCAGGACGGGAGAGATAGGTACAGCGTGCATTCACTAAAAGCTGTATCTCAGTGGGACAGATTTTGAGAAGAAGGAGATAATTAGTCTCCAGGGTGTCACAATGACATTTTTTATGGATGCTGAGATCACAATGAATGTGAAATAAATGTACCTGGGATGATGCATAAAGAAGAATATACAAATGACCTGCTAAGCTTTTAATATTGCCTAATAATGTAAGACATCCACAAAGGTAAACCCATATGCCTTGGTAGAAAATAAAATTCAGACTTAAATGAAGGCCAATGTCCAAAATAACTCTCCATCTCCTCAGCTCCAGCTTTAACCTGCATATGTCCCTTAGACTTGCTAGGCAGTCTCTACCCGAATCTGCCCTGAATGCTTCCACTGCCATAAACATTCTCCCAACAGCTATGGAGCTCACTCCGTACCTCGGGGAGGCTTACTCCCACATGGCACTCAAGATGTAACATAAATCAGAATTTATTCATGTAAGCTTTTCACTGTTCTGCCTCTGACCTTTGTGAGGGCCATAAGAATAGAAATTTTTATCTATTCTGTTCACTGAATTGTCTCCAGTGCCTGGAAGAATACCACCTGATCAATAAATACTTGTTTAAAAAATGACATTCATATACTATAAATATGCTACACTTAGTATAATTCTATTTTCAGATGGCTACACACTTATATGAAATGACTTTGTATACTACATGTGCATACCAGTGTGTATGCTCCTTGGTTTTTTTTTTTTTTTTTTTGGTAATTTAGATTAAAAGAGACCATAGAATGGCAAGTGATGACTTTCCATTTCCAAGAAAGGCCCTGGGTGAAATGCTAACTATGCAGAGCCACTCTTTAATACATTTACCTGTAAGCAAAACCAGAGAGACAAATATGAAAAGGTACAAAGAAGCCAGGCAGTGGTGGCGCACGCCTTTAATCCCAGCACTTGGGAGGCAGAGGCAAGCAGATTTCTGAGTTCAAGGCCAACCTGGTCTACAGAGTGAGCTCCAGGACAGCCAGGACTACAGAGAGAAACCCTGTCTCGAAAAACCAACCCTCCCCCCCCCCCCACCGTGGGACTGCATAAGGGTATCATGGGTCATGGTTGAGCAGGTGCCTAGAACCCCGAGATTCTGCGTGGAATTCTGCGCGACAACCGGCAGGAGTTCGGTCCCCCCCATCATCCAGGATCCTAAAATGCAGTCAAGGTCTCCATAGAGTCACATAGGCCGGGCTATAGGCCTCAGGCCCTAGGGATTTACATACTAATGAAGGCCAGAGGGCAGAGCAAATTAAACATGCCTCCCCCAGATCCTCCCCCAATCCTCCCCCTTTCTCCCTCCCTATATAACTCGGGACTGCCCTGAGTTTTTTGGGGGTACGCCTAGATCCATCTATTATCTGCCATGACAATAAACCTTTTTGGAACCAAGGACTTCTTCGTGTTAATGGGGCCTGCCACCACCAAGGCCTCCAGGCCACTGGAACCATAGGACTTCTTCCCAAATGTGGGACCCGCCACAGCGGCGGAAGTGCGCCGCTATGGCGGCCTTTTTTAATTTTCCCCCCCCCCCCCCCCAAAAAAAAAGGTACAAAGAAAAAAATAATCCAGTTCATATATACTGCAAACAAATAAAACCAGACTACTCACTGCCTACTAAGCTGGCCAGAGACGAGTCAAGGTCACTTCCAAGGCCTTTGCTGGCTGCCATTGCAGGACTGGGTGGAACCATTGAGACAGGGGCAGGCTGCCCGGATGGTGCCATGGTTGGCATCAGAAGATCGCCTAAACCATCAAACACTGAAAATCAAACAGACCAGGTTCAGAAAATTTGAAACAAAAAGAGACAGAGAGAGACATTATGCAAAGGACAGTCCTTAATGAAACCATGGATACACATGAAAGTACATTCTTGTAAAAGAAACAACATAATTCATATAATTTGTGACTACAAGCACCAAAAAAACGTCTACTTATATCTACTCAAAATACATGGGAACGTTAATGAGCATGGAGAAAGATGGAGAGGAAGGCTGTATGGCATAAGGTGCTAGACAGAGAACAGAGCCAGGCTGTAACTCAGCCCTTACTAGCTCTGACACTTCCATCTTCTCATATGTAAATGGGGACAGTACCACTAATATATGCCTTCATTGTGAGGACCAAACGAGGGGATAGTTTCCACATGTTTATTACAATGTATAGGCACTAAATAAGTGGCAGTCACTGTGAGTCTAAGTAAAAACAACCACTGAGTACTTGTTATTCTAAATGGTAGTGATGTGCAGTAAACTGTAAGTGATTTACTCAAGGAAAGCTAAGATGCTTACTCTTTTTTTGTTGCTGTTGTTGTTGGGTTTTTTTTGGGGGGGGGGGTTAGTTTCGGGACAGGGTTTCTCTGTGTAGCCCTGGCTGTCCTGGAACTCACTCTGTAGACCAGGCTGGCCTTGAACTCAGAAATCCACCTGCTTCTGCCTCCCAAGTGCTGGGATTAAAGGTGTGCGCCACCACCACTGCCTGGCTTAAGATGTTTACTTTTAAAGCAACTTGTAATTGAGAAAAGATGTAACTCCTGAGTGTCCAATGAAATTAGCAAAAAAATTAAATAGTGATCTGTCAGCATCTAGGAATATGTATCTGAAAGACAGTTGGTCATATTTTAGAGGTAGTTAATTTTGGTTTTCCCCTTCTTTTCATAGCAATTTTTGGGTTATACTTTATGGACATACTTAAATTAAACAGAAATTTAAGGATAGGATTCAAGAGCTACCACTGGTGTGTCCCTCATCCCCAGATGACAAGTACCACTTGTTCAGTTCCTAGAATACAGAAAGACTATTCAAAACACAGGCTTAGAATTTCCATAAGATATTGCTAATATCTTACTGACATAAAAACTCTGGGCTTGTTACATTCTTGTAAGGGACTATGCGTAGCTACTATAAATGCCACTACACAGTTATTCTAAGGTGGGAGAGACAGCATTCAGGTCAGCACTGGCAACGGAAGCAACCAGATTGTCAGGCAGGGGGTATATTTAGGGTGTTTCTGAAACACATTTAATTGCCAAAAACTCACCAATTGAAAATTTGTAGGAAGGAGCCAGCATGAGAGGAGGAGAATGGAAGAGAAGAGAAACAGAATGACAGCCATGATGAGAGGTTAGAAGCAGAGGTAGTATTTGTGTCTCAACTTCATACAACGGAGGGCCATGCAAGCTTCGGAGGGTATAAGCAACAGCAGGAGCGGGGTGTGTCGGGGTGTCCACACACTCAGAGACTATTCAAAGGCTCACTACAAAGTATTTGTCCTCCCTTTACATGGCTAAATCATGTGCATGTGAGCTTGTGCAAAATAGAGGGTGGGTGTGGTAAGCTTTCTGCTAAAATTCAAAAACAGAAACAGAAAGGACAGGCGGTTATTTTTTAGAGCTACCAAGCTTGCCCTGGAAAATTGAATTTGAACTGTAGAACGAGAGCCACCAACCAGGTTTAACAACATCTTCCTGAGAGTTTCCTACAATCACGCTGACCTTGGGAGGTAGAGGCCATTAACAGAAAGAGGAAGAATGTTTGAACAGTCAGTGCCTCACCTGATGGGTCAAAGGAGCTGCTGCTTGAAGTTGAAGGCGTTGTTCCAAAAGCTGCCTCAAAATTGGGCTGCAGCAGGTTATTCTGAGCTGGAGTCACCGGCGTTGTAGAAGGGGCCATGAAAGACCCCCCAAATCCTGATTTTAAAAAAAAGGTCCCAGAAAAAAATGTCAGCTGAAGATGGGGTACAGGGCCTAAAAACAGTCAGAAAAAGCTACATGTAGGAAATAAAAAGGAAAGGCTGCGTGACGAGCAATTAGTGAAAGCAGGAGGCTTGTTTTGCAAAACGCTTCTTAAGTATGTTGATCCATCATGTATGAATGACAAATCCAACTTATCCAGAAACAAGGCAGCACTTAAACACTTAAGTACAATACACATGTTAGTGAACCTTATTAGAACCTGTGGTATCAGAATTCGGAATGAGGAAATACAGAAATCGAAGAAGGTTGGAATTCAGACCAGTCGCTGGGCAGTGGTGGCAAATGCCTTTAATCCCAGCATTTGGGAGGCAGAGCTAGGCAGATCTCTTTGAGTTCCAGGAAGCCAAGGTTACTTGGAGGGATCCTGTCTTGAATCCTTCCCCTCCACAAAAGAATTCAGATCAGTCTTCATCACACTGACACTTTACAATGACAGTAACAGGTAATTACATATTCAGTTGCACACAGTGGCTCAGTAATGAAATGCAAATGTAAAACAATGGCCATCAAATCTTTAGTTTTCACGTGTTTTAGCCCCACGGCATCACAAAGGGTAAGTAGGCTCTCATCCTTGTTTCCAGGTAACAGGCATCAAGGGGATGTCCAGTATCCCTCCTGGTCTTCACTTTGTAGCACAGACAGGGTGGTAATCTGAGTAGACAACGCTGACAGTCGTCTAGGAAAGCTTTCACTGATCCCATCACTTTTAGATTCCTTTGGAGAGCAGCCAGCTGCCATCTGGCTCTGATCTGGGTGTTCCCTATCCCTGCAAACAGAACTGCAGCCAAACTGACAGCTCCTAATATCACAGGCCTCTGGAAGGAATTCCATGACGTGGTGCTACCCAGTGCTGCTGGCTACACGCCATCCTCCATGTACAGCCCTGTCCTAAGCATGTGGAGCATAGCTGCATCCCACTCCCACCACGCCTTCATCCCTATGCTACCACACCCTAACTCCACAGATGGCTTGCTAGGTTCAGGAGCTGTGTACCTTTTCCTCCTGTCTTTTTTACTGCTACTTAACACAGTGCCTGAAACAGTAAGCTAATGTTTACTGAGTGAAGATTACTGAAAATTAATCAGATATCAAATTAAATATTTACTCTTTGAATTCTGGAGGCAGATCATGTCTCTCAAGCAATAGAAACAGAAGTCTAAGATGACTATGTGTTGCTTCTGTATAAAAATATAAATAAAATCTGCAAGGTGACTGGTAATTCATTAGTTAAGACACTACATAATTTTCTATTATAAAAGCTTTTATTTTATTATTAATCAGATACTTGTCTATCTTTTTCCTCCTTCCTTCCTTCCTTCCTTCCTTCTTTCCTTCCTTCCCCCCCTCTTTCTTTTTTTTTTTTTTTGACAGAGTCTCATTATATAGCCCTGGATAAGCCTGGAACTCACTGTGAAGACAGGACTGACCAACTCACAGAGATTTGCTTGCCTCTTTCTTGAGTGTTGGGATTAAAGGCATGCATCATGATGCCTAGAAGTCTTTCTTATAACCAATTTGTTGCATATTTTCTTTTCAAATTTAGCCACATCATCACTTCACAAAGAGCTTGTAAAATAATAGACATATATTAACACTGCAATTCATAAAACCAGTAATCATTTGTAAAGAAATTTTCATCAAACTTTGGTCATCTTTTCAGCAGTAGGTAATAATGTCCCTATAAATCAAAAGTGATATAAACTTAAGACTTCATGGGTTTAGATTTTCCTTGAACACAAATCCAAAAATTACTGCATTTGAGTAAAATTTCAGTTATTTAAAGTTATTAGTGAAAATATGAGGGGTCATGCTGGGTGATTTTAATATTTAAATAACACTGAATTAACTCTAGAATCATAATAGTAATTTGAAAGTACCAGGGTTTGCCTATGTCGCCTCTGTCATTCCATGATGGGAAGTGACTGCAAAGAGTCAAACTGTTTGGTAGATTCCACAGAAAGGGAAAATCGTATTTGTGCTGGTTCATATAGGGCTATGGGCTTCGAACTAATGAAGCTAAGATCACATTCATAGGTGGATAAAGGGCTCCCATTTGTCAGTGTGTGTTCTACAAAAAGGAGTAATGACAACCTCACTGGGATGGGGCACCTGAGTGTGAGGCACTGTTCTAACACTCTGACCCGTTCACATCACATGCACTTGATTCCTTTAGATCCTGCAAAACCAGCAATGTCTACCACAGGCTTATCCAACCTCTTCCATTGTAGAGTGATAGCATCTACCAAGTTAACCCTGGAATGTCGCAACTCAGTTAACTCCCCTCTAGAAATGGGGGAAAAAACTCTCATGTTTAAAAAAATAACGTTAAGATTTTGGCCTTCATTATATTCACAGCAGTCTTCAGTCATGTGTGGCCCAGGGCCTGTCTGATAGATACCACATAAAACATACATACATGAATTTACTTTATCCTCAGAACAGTCCGATGAGGTTCAATAGATGAGAAAGCTTGAGGTCAGAGTCATTATCCTATCTCCAGACTTCTCTTTAGCTTTACTGGATGCACCAAGCAATAAGATTATTGCTTAAATCAACAGTTCTCAACCTTGGGTATGACCCCTTTGGCAAACCTCTATCTCCAAAAATATTTACATTATGATAACAGTAACAAGATTATGGTGAAATAGCAATGAAAATAATTTTATGGTTGGGTCATTGCAACATGAGGAACTGTGTTACAGGGCTAGGAAGGCCAAGAGACAATGAAAATGATAGGTGAAGATCAATATGTCATCAATATATGGTATTGCAATTGATTATGATTTGACAAGTCTGGATCTGAATTTGAGTGAAACATAACTGGACTTTATACAACAATTTAAAAGAAATTACCTGTTTCATTAAGTCTTTTGTTTCCTGGTTTTAGAATACACATGAACTTTCAGTAACATTTTCTTTTTGTTTTTAAAGTTACTCTTAATAGTTGGCTTTAAAATATTTAAAAATAATTTCAGCATTTTACTCTACCATCTATTTATTGCCTTTCACTAGTGTAAACTTGCTCCTTCAAAGAGACGGTACAGCCACCTGCTAGCAAGAAAGAAGCTGTGAGTGTGGTCCCCAGGGCCACACAAAAAGATGGGCAAAAAGAAATCTTAGTTGTATGAGGCAAGTCACCTCACTCCAGAGACCAAGATTTCTTCTGCATAGTCTAATCTGACTGTAATGGTACTTGTGTATTATCTTTCTATTTTATCCTTTATAAAATAGTTTTATTATAATCACAACTAGAAAATTCTTGGCAAAATGCAACTTCCTTGTGGATCTGACCCTAATATTAGCCTGTGTGTGTGTGTGTGTGTGTGTGTGTGTGTGTATCTTTTACTAGACTTATTTGTGTGTTTAAGACACTTCTTGACTATGTAGTCCTGGATGCCCTCAAGGAAAACAGGCTGGCCTCAAACTGGTTGGTGACCTCTGTGTTTTTGCTTCCTGAACACTGAAATTGTTGGCATGCGCCACCTCATTTATTTATTTTTTAAAGGTTCTTTATTTATATAGGTGGTGGGCTTGGTAGCTATATCTCTATACAAACATATACACAAGTCAAAGCAAAGTGCTAAGCTCTGTAAACAGCCATAAGGCCATGTCCCAATATTTGTTCTGTTTTATATGCATTAAACAAAGATAATTGGGTAACATAAACTCAGATAGCACTGTTAGCTAAATTGTAGATATGATGTTGACTTGTGGAGAGGACTGGAAGCAATCACAAGATACAATTATGTTGATATTCCATAACTTTTTTAAAACTAAAGATGTGGTTTTCCAGTGCTGTCATTGTTAAGCAATTATTAAGGAATGATTTTCTGTAATTAATACAGGGAAAGGCCAGTCTCTCAAATTAAATTTTAGAAACATTTAAAATGTAATTCAAATTTTCTTATATCAGGATATCTGGTGAAAGTGCTTGTGGGAACATAACTCTCTGCAGCTGAGATCCTTCACTCTCCAGGGTGGTATAGATCCTGTGGTATCCCTAGGACCAAACCTCTTGGCTCTGTCACCGGCCTCTGACTTGGAATGCTTTCTTTTCCCAAGATCCCTGGCTTCTGCTCCAGGTCCTAATGTTCTAGGCTCTTTTCAAAACAGTATCTCAGGTTCTGGCCCTGGAGTTCTCAGTAGACTAAGAACACTAGGATAGACAGTATGGCCTTTTAGCCAGCCTCCTGCTTAGTGGATTTGAACTGTTCTGTGACCCATATGGTCTATGGCAGGCCAGCAGATATCTAAGAAAGATTTCCTAGACTTCTTTAGATAGCCAGTACAATTGATTTTTAACCATAACTCTAGAGCCAAAGACTTAAAATCAGTCATCTCATTTTAAAAACCAGCGGGATCATTTTCACCAAGGAACCTGGAAAATATGCTATTTCTGTGGCCTGTTAAAATCTTACTGCAGATTTAAAAAAAAATCTAAATTGAATGTATTGGTTTAATAAGAAATTGAAAGCATCTAGCCAGTTGAAGCTGCTGTGAAATGCATCTAGGCTGAGAGGAAAGCCAGGCAAGCTGGCAGCTTGTCTCAAGCTGGCAGTGGTGGGTTGTGTGAGGTGCGCACCTCATGTTACATTTTAGCTTCCAGATGTCAAAGAACCATCAAAGTGGGTTTCTGGTCCATCACAGCAGTCACTGAGACAAGAGCTGGCAAATAGGAGTACCCGACTGGATCAGGGAGCCAGAGGGCATATAAAAGAAATGAAAGAGCTACCCCCGCTGGAGAAGCTAAAGCCACAGACTGAATTACTGATGATAGAAAGAAGGCGGGGCTGCCTCTACTTCCTCCTGTTCCTGGAGGAAAGATGTGACCACAAGGGAACTTTCCTACAACACTAATGATGAGGGTGTGGAGGGAGCACTTAGGCTCCGCCATTACCTATCACAAGTCTGAGAACACTAGCATGTTCCCCAGCCTACTCCACTCAGTGAAGGGATCCTGTTTACACTGCTTTTAGGTTGTAAACTGTGGCCACACTTGGTCAAAACCAGTTACTCTTAAAGGACCACATGGTTGTTGGATTATTTAAACCGAGGGACTCTAGATATGAGGCTTCCAGGTGCTCAGGAGACTCATTAACTCCTTGCCACCCCAAGGAACAAAATCCATCCCTTCTAGTGACTGGGGGTACACTGAAAGCTGCATTGAGCTTCAAGAGGCCTTCATTAGACTACTGCTGTGCTTCCCTCAAGCAAAATCCAAGTGAGGTTAGCATGCTCTGAGTTCCTGAGCTAAGCACGGTCTAAGACTTCTGCTGGGGTCTTCCAACTGGCCACTTTCTAAGTCTGATATTGTCTTGACTCCAAGGAAGACTCACGCTTGGTTTTAACCGTGTTTGGGTCCTTGAACTGTTCTTTTAACCAGTCTCTACTGTCTTAGCAATGAGCAGTGATCCTCCTACCCATCTAGTTCCTAATCAGCTTGTCAAAAAGTCCATGATGTATGTCACAACATTTCAATTCAACAGGAAAAATTTATAATGGTTTCTTCTGTGGTGACTCACGTATTATAAAACCAACTGTTAAATATTGCAGCATAGTTTACTACAGATTCCTTCCAAAATATATGAGCATCATTATAAGGCAGAATTTCTACACAAAACATATTACCTTTTTGACAAATAAAAACAAACATGCTAATTGAAAGTAAGATTGGGAGTATCAATAGGGGTTTAAGACTAATTTAATAAAATCTAGGAAGTAATAAACCTTCTATTATTTAATGTTGTATCACCTTCAATTTCATTCCTTAAAAGGAAAATTTAAAAATATTTTGCAATTTATATAGTATCTATTACTTATAAAACTATATCCAAACTTAGCTTTTGCAAAATGGCATTTTAATGGAATCAATTACCAGCTAGTAGATCTGCCGACGCTGATGAACTAGAAACAGCCTGTGGTGCTGGCTGGGTTTCAGAAGCACTACTTCCAAATGCATCTATCCATTATCCGTTATGCAGCAAGAAAGTAAGAGAGTCAAATAGTAAGTGACTAAGCAATCCAAGTGTGATACATGCAGACACATACACATACGTGACATTCTGTATGGAGAGCCTGCCTCCTGGGTATGTGAAATGACTAGGTGGCTCTACGCAGGCTCTAAGCAGTTTGTCTTATTTTATAGTCTCAGAGTCTTAATATATAACTCCTGTTTGCACTGGGAGCCTCCCCACAAGCAGGGACTGCAGCTGTGTGCCACAATGCTCTGCCCTAGAGTTTAGCCTCTCATGAGAGTTCTAGAATGTTTAATAATTAGTACCTCACTAAATGATTAAGACACAGACTTTTTAAAAAATGAATAAATGTTTCAAACTAGAGTCCATCATTTATTAAAAACAGAATTGAGATTTTTAAATGAAGGTAAAACAGGATTTCTCACTTCCCATTTAAGCTTCTAAACACTTAATACATGCCCAGTATAACAGCACTCCCTGTACCTCCCTGTACCTATGAGTCTGAGCACCTTCAGGAGGTCCGCCAGCCTCTGCGACTTCTTTGTACCCTCATATATGTAGCATGGTATGTACCAGGATGCATCAGTGACAGTAGATTATCCATGTGGGTACAACATGCAAAGATGATGTTTTAGCCCAAAGACACTTTTAGGGTTACTTTTACGGATTCGGTTCAGACCTGTCTCTTTCCTGAAAGTTTATTACTAACAAAGAACTTTAGCTTAAAGATATGAATACAGATAACCAATCGATACAATCAAGATATAATCAATATACCTTTCTGTCTTCAGATACTATATAAAGGAAGAAAGAGAAGACATTTAAACCAGAAAAAATATCTCCAAGTTCTCTGTAAAGATTTAAAAATACTAAATTCAATGTAAATTAACAGCATTCTGTATGTTGACACCTAACTGGCTTGTTTTCAATTCTGAATTACCTATTTTATGTTTTATATTGCTTTGAAGGACTTGAGAGTGTTAACATAACTAACACATCAGGATCTTTGAGGAAACAGTAGAGAGGGACTCTAAACAGGTGATTTAAAATGAGGATGAACAAAAAGCTGAAAACAAGAAGATGTCACATGGAAAGCACTCTGGATTTGTTAGACCATGCACTGAAAGTTGTGAGGAGCCATGAGGATGACGGTGATGGCGCCACAGACATGGGAAAGGTCGGTACAACTTAAGTTCACACGTAAGAAACAAAAGCAACTTAAGAGTCAAAAGAAGCAAAGTGAATTAGAATGAAAGAGGAGAATCCACTCAGAACAACAACAACCAAAAAGACATAAGATGACGTAAGTGCTGAAAGAGGAGAGATACGCACCCCCAAAAAGGTCTATGACCCCCGAGGACTCCGCCTTTGCAGGAGAGGCAGTAGATGCAGGAGATGGCGCTGCAAATGCATCCACTGCAGTGAAGAACAGGGGAACATGGTGGTCATCCTCAGCATTTTGAAACCCAGACCCCAATAATGGCCTCAAGATTTCAGTCACAGAAAGGAAGTGGGAAAATCTTGACAGTTAAGAAAAGCAAATGAAGCCGGGCGGTGGTGGCGCATGCCTTTAATCCCAGCACTTGGGAGGCAGAGGCAGGCGGATTTCTGAGTTCGAGACCAGCCTGGTCTACACAGTGAGTTCCAGGACAGCCAGGGCTACACAGAGAAACCCTGTCTCGAAAAAACAACAACAAAAACAAAACAAAACAAAACAAAAAAACAAAACAAAGCAAAACAAAAAAACAAAAAAAAACCCCAAAAAACAAAAAAACAAACAAAAAAAAGAAAAGAAAAGCAAATGAAAAATTGACCCTTCAGTAGTAGAACAATTAGTGGGAAATTGAACTTTTTCTTTGCCAACCTTATCTTTGAGATATCAACCTTTACCAGTTGCTGATGGGCTAGCGAATAAGATTCTCCTTTTAGATGAATTCTGAGTCTTAAAGCACATAAGATAAACCTATAAGATATTAGATTATCTTTCGCTACCTGAGCTCCCCCCCCACCCCCACCCCCACCCATGGCCCTCCAGAGACAGCTCTGAAGGCTTGACCTAGGAGAAGCACTCACCAGATAAGAGGTCAGCAGTGAGAGAACTCTCAGGCACCGGAGAGGCCCCTCGTGGTGGGGAGGAGAAAGCATCTTCCAAAAGTGAAAGAAACCAAAACCAAGCAGAAGTAAGTAGCAGAAGGCTGAAATCAGAGTCACTCGGCTAACAAATGCATTGATCACAGCAACTAACTACACAGGGCTTGACCAAGGACAGACACGTCTACATAAACAGAGCTGAAGAAAACTGTTGCTTTGCTTTACCTGTGCCAAACAGGTCTATGCTAGGAGCCGCGTCTGGCTTAGGTGCTGCAGCAACTTCAGGAGCAGAATCAAACAAATCTAAGACCAAGAACACATAGGCTTTCACTCAGTCTGAAAATCAAGCCCGTGACAGCATCACTTGCCAGTTTTCTGACAGAGCACTCACAAGAACTCTAGGTTAAGTAGCAAATGGACTCTAGAGAACCATTTAACTACACTTTTCATGCATATGAGTCACGTGTACATTATAGGACCAGGTTCAAGCCACCAGATGAGAGAGATTTAGTAACAGTGACAAATTACCACCAAAGATATCTAGAGCAGGAGGAGCGGCGGCGGTGGTGGTGGCAGCAGCAGAGGTGGTGGCAGTGGTGGTAGCTGCAGCAGCGGCGGTGGTGGTGGCAGCAGCAGTGGCTGCCACAGCCGTGGGAGCAGGAGCAGGAGAAGGAGCGGTTGCGGGAACTGGAGGGGCTGTGCTAGCTGTAGGGGTAACTACAGGAGCGCTGGTCTCAGGTGGCTTCATTGCAAAGAGGTCCAGCTCAGGTGCAGCCTCTGCGCTACCTTCCGATGGGGCAAAAGGGTCTTTTGGAAAGGAAAGTGGAGACACACACACAGCATCAGTCAGGAAGGATCAAGAGACAGAATCGTAACTACAGGTAAGAAGACATGTCACACACATTTACATACTAGCTAGGCCTCAAGGTTACATGGCTTTCACTACTATCTTATTAGCAGTTGGGATGCTTTTCTAAAGAAAAAAAGAAAATACAGTTGGAACTACAAGTTTGATCTGAAATATTTTGTAGGGTGCTGTGAGATTAGCCTACATAGTTTTGGTCCAGGGGTTGCTATTTTTCATGCCCTTACCTAATCTAGGCAATTTGGTAGCTCTGAAAGTTCATTAAAACATGTCAATATATTTGAACTCAATATCATAAAGGATGCGTTAGAGGGGGGAAAACATTAAGAGAGCATACTTGCACTGAGAAAAATTGTCAATCTTGAGGAATTGCCAATTTTGATAAGTATGCACTTCATTGTCTTAATGTTTTAAGTGTTGGCATTATTTATTCAGTTATGAGGAATGAGTTTACACTAATAAGAAAACAAAATTAGAAAACATATGGCCACATCTAACTATGCAGGTTTCACATTAGGACAGGAAAAACAACAGACTGGCTCATGTGTAAACCCACCATTTCCTGAGCATGCATCAAGAGCTGCAGCCACTGGGGCTGGGGTAGCTGGTGCCGCGGCCCCTTCGGATGCTGCAGGGGCCTCCCCAGGAGAAGCTGCAAAGGCATCTTGGGTGCAGTTTTAAAAATAACAGAAATTGAAGGAATAAAAAGAGAAGAAAATATAGTAAAAGAACCGAGTTAAGTTGTGAAGAAAGCTCCCTTATACAACACGAATGTCTCATGCACTGTTGGTAATCACAAAGTAATTATGGTTTGGGCGTCTCCCTGTTAGCTAACCCGTGAATGGTGGTATGCGGATACTATTGAAGGCCATCGTGATCCAACAAGATTCTCATTGTATAAGGGCTCTAAAAAGCATGTTTTAGGTTTCATTAGAAATTAATGGATGCAAAAATTAAAACAAAATAACTTTACTATGTAATTTAAGACATTAAACTTTCATGTCCAGATAATGCTTCTTTGCTGCATTTTTTTTCTCTTATACCTCTTACTGGTGGCTTCCAGAAAAATCCACTGTCTTCTCTGTATGCAAATAATATTAAATAGACAATGGCTATATAAATGAATATCTTAAATTTAGTCTAGTGCAGACAAAAAAATCATAATGTTAGCATGAAAGATTTGGTAAGTATTCAGAAAAGTCTTCACTAACCTTGGAAAGAATTGTCAGATACAGAAGAAAAAGTCAAAGAAATAAACAGCTAACCAAATTAGGGCATGATGCTTAATGTCTTTATCTCTACTTACACTTATTGTTTTCAAATATTATTATATTTTCTAGTTATTTGGAAAGTGATCTATTTCCAACAGATTAAAAATATAATTTCATGTTTTAAGACTACAAGTGCATTGTTTACAGAAGGAACCCCATTAGCATACCAGTAGCCCCAGCTCATAAATACATTTCATGCTTCTTTTTCCAATGCTAGGGGACCCAGAGCCTTGCACACTATGTTCTAGCCCTAAACATACATTGATGGCTGAGGGATGCACGCCCTTCCCAGTGCATGCCCACAGCAAACCACATTTATTATGGAGCTTACGTAGAGTCTTTTGTTGCAAGAATGAAGACAAAGCCTTCGGAGAATGAGATCAACCCACAAGTTCCTGCCATTCCTCATTTCCAATAGACTTTACTGGTGTGTCCTAGAGCACTGACCCTCAGTCACTAAGAGGAAATGGTCAAACATGATTGGGAAACATCCCACAGTAGAGCTGCTTTCTCAGAGAGTCATTCAGTGTGTTAAGCCTGAGGAAATCCTGTGGTCCAGGTCCTTGTTTCTCAGTTGAATGCAGCAAGTAACAAGCTTGTCTAGGTAGAAGAAAGTTAAGTAGCATACATCTTGAGTCTTTATGTTTTTGCGGAGTAAAAAAAAAAAAATTAACATTACAAGAGGCTCATTTGAGTTAAAAGTTTGTTTAAACACCATCAGAGCTCATATTAATGTAATCTGATTGCTTCTCTCAGCTGTCCTGAGGGAATATATGCTGTGTTGATGGGGGCTGGGAACATGGGAATAAACTGGAGAAAGTAAGCCACTCCAGGGACAGTGCAGACCCAGATGACACCAGAGGGCTGTGGGCAGCATGAGAATTCCAAGGTGTGTGTGTGTGTGTGTGTGTGTGTGTGTGTGTGGGCAGGCAGGGTGGGTTGGGTAGAGGGACTCTGGCAGAGGGTAGGAAGGGAAGAGTCCTCACAATATTCTGCCAGGGATCTTTCTTTCCATGACTGTATACCCAGAACTGGGGCCAGTGGCTCTGGGGGGACGGGGGAAAGACATATTTTCAAAAATTATTAAAATTTAACTTCTGGAACTATTTCAGATGGTGCCTTTTATTGCTTCCATTCCGTGAGAAGAGAACCAGTGTTCAGAGATTTCCAAGTATTCAAAATGATGTGCATCAGCACAGACTTTATCTAGCCATTCCATAACATATGCACACCTTGAAGCATCATGGTGCATATGAGAATATAGGGAACTTCTAGTTTTTCAGTTGAAAACAATAACTTGGGTAGTTTGATCAAGGCCATGCAGCCCATCAATGTCTGAGTTGGGATTTGGTCCATTACGGTCTGCTGGAGCTTTGTGTGTTCAGCCACTAGACTAAACAGCCCAAGCCTCTATACCATTCCCTGCTCCTGGGATGAATGCATTAGTAACAGGCTCCGGCACATGCTTCCAGGCTAGGCTCTTCAGGTTGGTCATCACTTATGTACACGTGAAGCCTATACTAACAGCTACACTGCGGGAGGGGTTCTGTCTACAACACTGCTCTTGCTAGTTACGACTAAACATTAGGAATGTGACTACTGACTCCCATCGAAACTTTTCTTAAAGAGAAGAGCCCCTGCTGCCGTCACATTACAAAGTTCTTAAACTCTCACCAAAACCTTTCCCTAAGACATAAATGTGGGAAGGGGATTTTTTTCCCCCGGAGTCTGTCCTCTGTTTCCATCACATGGGTGTTAGGAATGAGACTCAGGTTTGGCAGCAAGCATCTTTCCCATGAACCTTCTCACCAGCCCCCAACTGGGATATTTTAAAAGAACAATGCTATCATTTATCTGTGTGTACCTTATATAGAAACTTAAAGCACAGCATTCTTAGAATTCTGTTCTGTATAACCACAGAAAACAGGTTCTGTTTCTTAAAAGTTTGCCTTAAAAATAAAAGACTTAGTAAATATATCTATCAGAAAAGACAAAATAGCAACTTAGATGGGAAACTCACAGAGAATGAATAACAAAACATTTTCAGAGATAAATTCGAATATTTTTTCAGATTCTCATTTTACTCTACTAAAATAAATACTCATGATGTTTGTTTTAAACTCTAACATTTAAAATTTTATATTCATGAAGTTTTGTAGCTATATTTTTATGAAATTAAAATTTACTATGCTTATTTCTAGATAAATCAATGTTGCTATAAACATTACATAGAATACAAGCATGTTTTATATCTTTGAGATGGAGTCTTACTATGTAGCTCAAGCTGGCCCAGAACTTACAGCATAGTTCTGGTTGGCCTCAAATTTGCTATTGTCTTCCATGAGCCTCCTGGGTGTGACCAGCACATCTGATATGAAAATATTTTTTAAAGTTACTCAAATAAATGTAGCTGGTGCCTTTACTCAAGTTCAAATTCTTATCCATCTTACAGATCTAAAATATTTTAAAGTGGCCAACAAAATGGCCTCGGAGATTTAAGCTTAGCGTTTATTTAAGACTGATTTAAATGATTTGTTTTAAACAAAACAAAAAGAACACGAAAAAAATCAGGGGGAAATTACCGAAGACTATAAAGAGGCAGCGAGATACACAGACACCTGACTGTGGTGGACGGAGCTTTCTCAGCAGTCTGAGGCAGGAGGCAGTTCATAGAGGTAAGCAGAGAAATAAAGTCCATGACAAGACTTACAGAGAAGCTGTGCTTCACTCGTGTCCTTGCCAGAGGACAGAGGGACATGATGACAACGCAGGGCAGCTGTGACTCTGCAGTGCCCCTTAAGACTTATATTTAAAGGTAACAATAATGTCACCATGATAGCATTGACAGAAGTGAAGATTTTTCTACTTGACAGACACTAATCACAAACAGCATAATGGTTCAAACAACGTTTTAAAGGAACATCTGGGGCTTTATTATTCTGGAAAGTTAAGAGGAAAGCAAGGCAGACCGGCTTGATGCCTGAGATGTAACCAAGCTCCTTTCACGGGGACTAAGAAAAATAAATCTCTAACTAGCAACGGTTACAGAAATGCTTCAGTGCTAAAACTGCTGTCAGACCTGTTCACATTTTCTGTTGACCTTGCATGAGAAACCTTTAGACTCAATGCCAGTAGCAGGGCAGAGAGAGGAAGGTGAAGGAGTTAATTTTAAAAATTAAGCTGTAACTTATTTTTTTTTAACCTTGAAAGAAAGCACAACATTGACAAGGGTCATTCTGCTTTTGAGAAGTTCCTGTTAGAGAAACTCTGAAAAGTCTGTAAGTCTCTCTGCTTTTTAAGGAGTAAGTTTCTTTTTGTCAGAGTGAAGACACAGCAAGGTGACAGACAATTTCTTTGGTGAAATTGCAGCAGAAATGCCATGTCTGGCTAATGCTACTTGTCTTGGACAACTTCAGAGCCCAGGGTACCACATGCAGCACAATGGTATGTAACTGTAAGTGTTCACCACCAGGGGAATGCACTGATTCCACCACGGCCTGCCAAACCTCTCCTGGCTTCCCCACCACTTGCTTCTTTTAATTTCTTTACAACATTTTCAAAATGTCCTGGGAAATATGCTATACAGTAATGAAGAAACATGAAACTGTAATGAGTCTAACACCCCTAGATGTGTGCATGTGGTCCAAACACTTCTCTGAGTTTGCACAGCGGCTCCACCCAGATGCAAGTATGTATATGAACTGGCTTCTGATGCTCATTGTGTCTGACTGTATTGTGGAGCATTTCCATAGGTCGGAACTAGCATCTACACAGAAAGCATATTTCTGAACAATCCTTCCCAAAACTGATCTGCACCTGTTTTTGATCAGCATGTCAAATGCTGCTCAGAGAGACTCTCAAAGTTCCAAAGTCAAGATGGTCCTACATTTCACTTGAACACAACAATCAGAAGTATAGATATAGCAGTCTCTGTTGAGCCATCTAAATTTTAATTCCTCTCATCTATATCTCTATATACAAATATATCTATAATACATTTATCTATCTATCTATCTATCTATCTATCTATCTATCTATCTATCTATCTATCCAGATATACAGGTATAGGTATAGATACATTGGTCTAAGTGCTAAGAAATTATTTAAGCTAGGATTGTTCTCTCATGATCTTTAAATATTCCCCGGGCCAGTTTGAGTCTAGTCCCAAAGCCACACCTAAATGTGTCAGAAGCCTGGGATCACTTGCAGAGACCCTGCAGGGAGGCCATGTGTGAGCAGAGTCTGGCAGCAACTTAGATCCTGATGTAAAATCCATTGGGCTCAAAGGGCCACAGCTTTTGCTCTAGCAGTGCCAAAACTATAGGGAGAGGAGCTCGTGAGTTTAGCACTGTCAAGCATATATGAACCAACACTGGAAAAGTACTTACACTCTGCCATATTGTTAACATATAACATAGTATATAAGGCAATTCAGATGCCTTTGGTGTCAGGTGCATCAGCCATCTTGAAAGGAATGAAGGAGTAGTGGCATGACTGACTAACCTCCAAAGAGATCCACTTCCGTAGTGACAGCTGTCACAGCTGTGGTGGTTGAGGCAGAAGCTGAAGCAGGCTCAGTGGTTGTAGTAGGAGGGGAAGGTTCTGGTGCAAATGGGTCTGAAATCGGTGCTTCAGAGGGAACAGAGGAAAGTGCAGCCAAGGAATCTGTATTTCATCAGAGACAGAGCAAAAGAGAGAGGAGAAAAGGACAGGAGATAGACCAGACTCCTAAAGGCCACAGGGAGACGGTTGTGGACATCTCTCACTGGAGGAGTTCAAAGACAAGGCTTACTCACCCTCTCCCAAAAGGTCTATCGATGTCCAGGTGGTGGCAGCGTATGAAGAAACAAAGAGTTCCAGCTGAAACATCTGACTGTGCTAGTGTGCAAGCAGGGAGAGGCACAGGCTCACCCGAGCCTTCTGCACTTCCCAGACCATTTGTAATCAGAGCACAAATGCATTACTAACTCTCACCATGGAACTTACAAGCAGGAGGAGACCCTAGGCAATCTCCAGACCAAGGTATTCATTTTACAGATGGAAAAACAGTGTTCGAGGGAGGTCAAGGGCCTTAAATAACTCTGAAAAACCCAATCCATATCCAAAAAAAAATCAAGCTTTTCTCTTTCATTATCCTCAGGCTCTGGCCCACAGTTAGCAGAATTTTGTTGACTATTCTTTATTTCTTTCCCATCTCCCACTCTCCGTCTAGGGGTGGCACTGACCACATCGGCCTCCCACATCAATCACTAATCAAGAAAGTACCCACAGGCCAGTCAGATGGAGGCCATACCTTAATTGAGGTTTGTGTCAAGGTGACAGAACTAACCATCACAGCAGATCTTTCTTAATAGCAGGGTCTGTGATTAGTCTTGAAACCATGATTTGTAAAGGATTTAACCACAGACACAAACTAAAGTAGGAGGATCCATTTCATTTCTAAGAGATACATAATTGAAGGTCTGTTTTGCATTATAACAATGGCTAGAAAATATTCACTGTAACGAAAGACGTTATTCTCATGACAAAGAAGCTGACATTCTTCAGGGAGCTACACTGGATTGTTTCAAGTGACTATGAAGATTAAATGTGCTCATTTAGTTAAAAGGCTTACCTATTCCTGGAACACATCAAAGGTTCCAGAAGGAAAGCTAGGACTATGAACTTCAAAGTGCCTGTAAACCGTCCAGTGTCAGGTGTGTGTATGTAGCACAGCCTACAGACACCACACCTCAGATATTCTTAACATGGTAGGAAGTAGATCATAAAACCGACTTGCATTATAACTAACAATACACGTGGAAAATATTAGTTACATTATCTCATAAGATTATTTTTCAAAGGCATGTTGTTATTAATTTCAATTTTAATAAAACCCTAGCAACAATCTTATATTTCTCAGAAAAGCAGAAATTTTATGTTAAGAAGAAATCGTGTGCTTTTCCAGGCCTTAGATACAAACGCAAAACCACTCATTTCCTTGTGCTTCTAAAACACAGATTAACTATGAATAAATGAAAATAGTCTTTCTTTTATGAAGGCAAGGGTAGAAGTCAAAACATCTCTGTTTTTTCTGTCAATGGGCTTGTTAGCAGTCTTATTAAAAATTAAATTTATATATAAATTTAAGTTAGACTTATTAAAATACATATTTGCTGAAATTTCATTGTTTTATACAAATGTAAAAATATTATATTAGTGTCTCCTGAAATGGAAATGTGTCAATAGTTGTAAATCCATGAAGAATTCCAGGACTTCACCTTTGCATATGGAAATCCTTTCACTAAAGGTCAGATAAGAAACGCTCAAACAAGCTTTTAGAGTCTATATTTTACTGTCTAGTTATATAAAACTTAAATTCCACAATATCCAAAAGCAGACATGGCTTGATGTTCGGAAACAAGACTGGTAACCTGATTTTATGCTTTACTTAGTCAAATGAGGCAAATGCATCTATGAGGAAGCCTCAGTCTCAGCTCCAGCAGACTGTACAGGAGAAACTCAGGGAAGGGAGTACTACTATTTCATTTCATTTGAGAAGGTTCTCAAGTTTTAGTTTTCTTAGAAACTGAGAATTATCAGTACCCCTCCCCCAGCTCGTTGCTATCAAATGCTTTAGTTCTGGGTGTTTTCGAAGCTGTCTAACCAGGCAGGCAGGCTTTCCCAGCGTGTGATTGGCTCTGCAATGATTGTGAGAAGTGCTCCATCTAGTGGGGAAGGTTAGAAGAAAAAAATAAATTGCCTCAAGGGCAGTGAGTGGTAAAGGTCACCAAATGGTTCTAGCACTAAAAAGTGTGAGCCCATATTGAGATTCTGTAGAAACCAGGAAACTAGAAAGAGGCCATTGCGGATACAGGGTAATGTAGGCAATAGAAGAGCAGGGGAGGAATATGGGGGTGGAAAACTATAGGTAGGGGTGAGGCTGGCAGGAAGGGAAGATGAGAGAAGAAGTGGAAGGTTAACCTAAAAAATAAGGACTATCAAAAAGGCACATAAAATCTATTATCTTGAGATCCATGACCCCATGAAGGCTAGACGCCCCAGGGGGTAGGAATTTGAGGGTGGGGAGGTAAGAGTGGGGGGTAAGTAGGGGTTACATCCACAGAGAAGAAGGAGGAGGGGTAAGGGGATAGGGGGTACCTGGGTGGGTGGGGGATGGGGTAAGGGGACAACATATGAAATGTAAATAAAACATCCAATAAAAAAATCTATTATCTTGCAATCAAATTTTTTAAAAAATGCAATTTAGTTTTTTTTTTTTTAAGAAAAGTAGTTTTAAGAAAAATAGCCTGCATGGTTAGAAAAATCTGCTACCACCCAGTGCTAGGGTGGGATGCCCCCCAACAAGTCAAGGAAACCACAGAACCCTCCAGACAAGACAGACTTTGGCCATTCCTCTTGCTTTTCCACCAGTATTAGATAATAAGATCCCATTGCTGAAGACTCTAAATACCTTGGTTGTATGACAGAGAGAAATCAAGCTGCAACTGACCTGAAAAATCCTCCCTGCTGCTGGAGGAGAAAAACCAACAGCAGACTTACCCAGGCAATGTGCCAGGCAAGATGTACCCACTTGTACAATGGTGGTACTACAGTTATGAGGGTAACCAACTGCCTCTGATTGGACTCAAGGCCTACTCCACAGACTACTGGTATCTAAGCCTGCAACTGTAAATCTCACCAAAACACACACACCAGAGAACATGAGCCTTAGGGGGAAACTGAATACTGCTGTTTAGTTGAATTGCTAGAGTCGAATTACCTTATAAATATTTATGTTTTTACCCATAGACAAATGCTACTCTCAGTCTTAATGAGTGAAGCCTCTCTCTTCCAAGGAATGGTGGTCAATGCACAGATTCATGGATATATGAGGTACTAGGAATATGTAACAGATGAGTGCTCAGCCCTTAACACAGTACTTTCTCTGTCCCCTTTAAGACTTTGGGAACACTGTGGGAAAGAGGGTGAAAAGAATGGAAAGGCTAGCAGTTAGAGAGAAGGGTTTTGAAATGATGTCACCAGGCAACAGTAAGCCTCTGCGCCCACAAGCTCTGCAGCAGCTGTGAATGCCTGTACTGTATCCTTATAAGACTAAATCTCCCAACAGTGAGGCACTGGAGGACGGGCTCAGCCTCCCTACTCCTCAACGCTGAGCTGTTTGCTACTGATAGATATGGAAGATGGAAGTCATTGCCTTCAGTAGTGTACCCTCATGTGACCTCAACGGACTCCAATGCGTAGTTCCAAATCAGATGGCACCGATTAAACTACATGAGTCACAAAACAAAACCAGTCATGAATTTGGGAAAGGACTGGTTGGGATACGGAGTCACCAACAGGAATGCTGTGCTAGTTAGTGCTTTCACCGCCTTGACACAAACTAGGGCTATCCTGGAAGAGGGGACCTCACTTGAGAAAATGCCTCCATCAGATTGGGCTATAGGCACACATATAGACATTTTCTTGATCAGTGATTGATGTGGGAGGCAGAGTAGTCCTGGCTGATCTAAGAAAGCAAGAGGACCAAGCCAGCAAGCAGTGTTCTTCTATGGCTTCCTGCGTCCAGGTTCCTGCCTTGAATTACTGACTTGACTTTCCTCCCCAAGTCGCTTTTGGTCCCAATGTTTTATCACAGCAATAAAAGCAAACTAAGACATATGGGGAGGAGGTAAAAATGAACTTAGGGGTGGGACATATTATAAATTATCGGAACATATTATATATATATGTATGAAATTGTCAAAGAACAGAATTAAAGTATGAACACATAATGACTTAAACGCATGACAGAATTAAAAGTAACACATTCACATAATATCCAAGTCTTTTTTTATACAACCCAATGAACTTACAACTAAAATTAATGTTCTAATTATAAACATTTTATTATTAAAGTTTTTATGAATCTCATGGCTGAGAAAATTTGAGTTGAGGGTATGGATCTGAAAAATTATCAAACAGGAACACACTGTATGTTATGTGAATATAAAGGATCATTAACGAAGCAAACTTGGGTGCCCTCAGGAAGGAAGTCCTTACGCAGGCTCTCCAGCAACAGTCTGCCTTCTCAATTGAAAGGCAATAAAGTTAGTGTTTAAGGAGCAAACTTATGTAAACATTTAATAGCTGTAGCCCTAACAATTGACTCTGGAGAATGTCTACATGGTTGCAATGTTCACATTCTGAGCTGCTATCTTTCTGTTACTTTTGTTACCAAACACCTGAGTAATGAAATGAAGAGATTTACAAAGACTCAAGGATGGGCAGACTCAGGAAGGAGTGGATAAGTGCCAGTAGCGGAACCAGGAGCCCCTTCCTGTCTCATTGTCTGAGTTCTGCCACTTGACCCACACACACTGCCGCTACTCAGACAGAATCCTCCACTGAGACTCTCCACTGTGCAGTCATGATGGTTAGGATTTCTGGTCATGGGCTTTGCAATAACATAGCGAATGTACCACAGCCCTCATACTCCTAAAGAGAAATCTTCCAACCAGGATGCACTTCTTCCATTACACTAATGTGCTTATAATAAGTTCACTCAGAGACTATTTAATTATCTAGAGCAACGTACCTTCATTTGACTGTGTTCCTTACTGTTAATTAAGGACACTGCTTCCAAAATGTTGTATTAAATTACAGATCTTGTCTCACAGTAGTAGAAATATTTTCTGCCTGGGAGGAAAAGTAACCTAAAGGGCATGAGTTTTCTTGCCTGAAAGGATACCAGCGGCTTTCTATGGAGCCTAGTCACCTTAGCCTAACATGCCTGTACAAATATCAGTTAATTCTGGTTCATCAAACACCCAAGCCAGCATTATCGTCTAACAGTTTTTCTCCTTTGAATTACCAAGTTTTCCACCATGTCGCTTTCCGAGTTGTGTCATACCTTAAACTCTGAAATGTTAAAGGATAATCTGCTCTTGCAGAGCATAGCACTACAGATGACTCTTTGAGAATCATTAAGAAATCACTTTAATTTTACTTTGTCGTAAATGTTTCTGATCAAACATTTATGAGGTTTGTCTGAGGCCTGTGAAGCAATTGGAACTGAAATGCTTAGCTGTGTTTTCTTTCAGCCAACCAGTGTAGGAGAGCCCCTTTTTCAGTTTTAGAAAGTCAGATAAAATGTGAACAACATTACAACCTAGGCACTATATTTGACTAAACCAAATTGTTAGTGCTTCTTAGAGTAACCTGGTAAATTCCTGGAAGGGATTAACCTAAGGTATCTGTAGATTTTAGAATCACAAAAATATACTTCTTTTGTTTCAACTTTAGATCGTATATGGCTATTTGAACTTTTAAACTGTATTATGTGGAATTTCTGTGTCCTTCACGATATGTATTTTGATCAGCGGACGCCATCCTGAGCAAGTTTCCCACCAAGTTTCTAATAGCATTGTTGATGACCAGAACACAAAGACTGTAATTACAGCCCAAATGAAAACAGCCACAGAAAATGGCCCACAATTCACAGGCCTGTTAGGCTCACTCACCTCCCCACGCAGTGGCTCCCCCTGTAGGTGGCGGTACAGGTGCTGCTGCCCCCGCTGCCGCTCCAGAGAAGTCTGGCTGAAGATCAAGGAGATCACTCGATGGCTTAGCAGAGCTGGAAGGAAAGCAGGCTTCAAAATCAGACTCTGAAATATTACAATGCAAAGGGTTTTACAACAAAGACGTGTGCAGAAATCAAAGATTTGTGTAGTATACACAAAGTCAAGGAATCACTGTAAAGAAATGGATGGTTGGGTTTTGAGGGGCAGGTGGTCTCTGTCACTCCTCTGCTCTGCCATTATAGCAGAGGTAAGCCACTGACAATACAGAAGATAGAAACAAACCTTCACACTCCATCTCAATAAAACTTTATTTACAAAAATAGGTGATGAGCTAGGTAAAATCCCACAGGACACCAAAAAAACATAACCTTGAAGGTATTTTTTTTCCTAATACAGAAAAAACCTGTTCTAAGAATCCACAAACCAAATAATATTAAAAGGAATAAAAGCTAATTTATTTATTTTTTTCCAAACTAGATGATAATATGTCATTTGCCTCTCAGCAGGCTCACCTTCCAAATAAGCTTAAGTTTTACTGTTCAAAGCGTGGGCTCAAAATGCTGAGTGTCCTGGAATCGTAGTCATAGTGAAACTTTTCAGGTGTATCCCACTGTAACATCATCAGGATCTTTATTTTAAGGAGCTCTCCTATGATTTCCAGCTACACTTAGATCTGAGATCTGAGAAGTACTGACTATAAGCTCTCTAGCCCTCAGAGGCTCAGGCTCCCAGTCTGACTTCAGACTTTATCTTTATTCTCTTATACATGATGGATGGCTAAGCAATATTCTGTTGAAGAAAGGAGTCCGATGTTTCCAACCTCTGAAGGCTTTGCTTCAGTAAAGATGTAAACACAGCTACACTAAATAACAGAAAAGGGAAATGGATTTGTCACTAAGAGCTGACTTGAGGGCATATGTGGGTCCAGGGTTTGACCCTAGCACCACACAAATAAAAACCATTATAAGTAATAAGAGCTTAATCAAACTTTTCATAAGAAACAATTTTGGTGTGTCAGCAGAAAGCACTTGGTTTTGCCAACATATAAGAAGCAGAAGCAAGCAAGTGTAGCGCACAGTAAACATGGGAGTGATATGTATATTCATAGCTGCTTAAAGTGGAAACCTCTAAAAAACATGAAGTCTTTCCATAGACTGTGTTCATAAAGGAGTCCCAGACACTCTAAAATGAGGCTAGAATCTCTCATGGTGAAAGAAAGATCTGACCCAAAAATATTATTAGTGGAAGCCTTTCTGGGTTGGTGACTCATTTGGGGGAGTTTCGAGATCTCAGACATTCCTGTTTTCCCTGTTATGGGCAGACAGGTGGATCCGAGTTGGTTAGGAACATTCCATTGGTCTCTTCCTATCCCTTTAGTAGAGTTCATTCCATGACCAACCAATCAGTCTGTAACTGTGAGGTTTACTCAACTGACAGGGTTTTATCACATAGCCCAGTCTGGCTCCTAACTTGTTATAGAGTCTAGTCTGGCTCTGAACTCATGATCTCCCTAACTCAGATTTCTGTGTGCTGGAGCTACAGGCTTCTGCTACCTGTTAAGGGTTTTGAAGCACTCTAAAACACCTTTTACGTTTCTCACAGGAAGAATAGATTTTATCAGACACTTTACATATCATCTAACCCTAGAAGGACTTGCAGTATATGAGTCTTTCTTCTGGATATTTCCCTAAATTTACAAGTGACAGCATAAGTCTCCCCAAGGATTTAAGAGGTAGAAGCTTAATTAAGAGCCCAAAAGAACTCGTTCTACACTGTGAAAATAACCCTAAGTCACATAGTATCAGGACTGGACTTCATCGGGTGAAACTATTTAGTGTCAGTACGGTACATAAAAATACAACAAAAAGTGATCAAAATACTAATGAGGTTGGCTACATACTCGTTAACTGACCTGACTGGAGCAGCCGCGGATGCTGTTGCAAATATGTCAACTGGCGGGGATGTATCGATAGTTTTAGCTGGTGTAGAATTAGGAGATGTAACAGTTGTAGCTGGAGAAGACTGAAAGTGAAGATCACAGCACAGGCACATCAAAAACACATCCAGATCTCACTGAGCAGCGGGGCTCTGGCCTGCAGACCCATGACCTTCCAAACAGTTATTCTGCAACTCCTCACAGGAGGAAAAGCTCAAGAGAAATTGAAATCAAGAACTATAATAATCACCATGGCCCAACATGCACCCCGAGCTTGAACAGTTAAATGTAACATATACATTTTTGCTAAAATATGTGGTCTAACATTAGAGTGACTCCTAGTTGTACATTTAAAAATAAAGCCAAACATATTTCCTAAACTTAAAATTGTAAGGACAGTAGGTATCAAAATTATGGTGACAACTGCTATAAAACCAATATTTTTTTCCCTCTCAACCTAAATATACTTCATATCTTCTCAGACAACTTCAACATCTGGACATTTAACTTATTTATCTTAAATACTTCATAGCTGGTGGGGAATAATTCACAAGTAATATTCCAGTTGCTGCAAACTGAGGATATGACTACATTTCATTATACTGTGAAATAACGATTTTAAAGTGGAATAAAATCTTTGGGTTGAGAAGATGGTTCAGTTGCTAAAGTGCTTGCTATGCAAACATGGGGACCCGAGTTCTGTCCTCAAACACCTATATACAAAGCCAGGTGCTATAGTAATCCCAGCACTGGGGTGTGGGGGCAGAGATAGGTGGAGCCCTAAATACCACATCAGTGATGTCTGAGAGATTTTTGTCTCAAAAAGGTAAAGTGGGCCTAGAATGAAAACATTACCTGATATCAACCCTAGCTTTCAAAATACATGTACACACATGCACACACAAATATCTTCTTTCCTATAAATTTTAAAGAGGTATTAACAGTTTATGTATTAGAAAATTAAAATTCTGTGGTCACTACTACTATTCTAATTCTACTTTATCTGGTGTATTTAATTTTCCAGGAAATAAAATGCATGGAGCCAGGAATAAGCAGAGGCTCTCTGTCACAAGTTCACATACAACAGATTTAAAAAGTCATAAAGGACTTTAAAACAAAGGATTGACAAGAAAGTTATGGGAAATTCTGCGATTGTAAGAATATACAGGATTCACTTGTGCTACAAAATATATAATGCTATCAAAGTTCAATAGATATGTAGCTGCCAAGTGTTGAGCACCTTGAAGAGATAAACACAGGGGCAGTGTAGCTATTGTTACTGGGAAAGTCACAAATGAATTCTCCCTGTGTGACAAAAAGGTTAAGGCTTCCCAGTGGAGCACAACAGGGAATCGGAAGACACTAGCTATACAGTTAGAGATATAATTCTCTATGCTGGACACTGACTGCTCTAAGAACAAACACAAAAACAAGCAAAAAAAGCTTTCAATTTTTAAATCAGACTTGTAAATAAACATAAAAGTTTATTTACATAAAGTAGCAGGGAGAACATACAGACACCAAATATACTACCAATACCAATTTGCCTGCAACAAATGCCTTGTACCAAGAACCTCTAATGTAATGGGTGAACACAAAAAATACAGCAGTAACAAACTGAGACTGTCCTATAGGAAGCCCTGATTCGGGCACACTAAAGAGTCATAAGCTGAAAAGTTTCACACAGGCAACATGGTTTTAATGGCTTGTCTTTGCATCAGAAAAATTGAAAAGATTTCTGCTTAATTTTTTTTTCAGGCCCTGTGAGAATTTAAACAGCCAGACAGCCACAGGCAGAACAAATGGCATTTGGGAATCACTGTCACAGTCATAATGACATCCCTGAGAGTCTGTAATGGCAGCAATTACATAATAGGAATCTGTCAAAGAAAAGTACATCTATTACACCTCTGCCTACAAATGCAACGGCAGATGTGAAGTGCAGGCCCGTGCGAGCATAGGCTCTTGGAAAAGCCTAACCCTGCTCCTTCACTGGCTCAGAAAGACTGATGGCTGAAGGAATTACTAAGAATACTTTAGCAGGTGTGCTCGGGACAAAGGCCCCTAGTAACATTTTCTCCCTGTATCATGAAAATACACACAGCACCCTGTGCTGACGTATATCACAGAGGTACAATATGTGAAAACAGTTTTTAATTATCAAACATTATACAGATATGTACGGTTTCAGCTGTCACATAAGTACAGAAAAAAATCTGTTTAAGATTTTTTTAAGAACTGGGGTTCTAAGAGAAAAGGGTTCAAATCACATATAAAAATAACTTAATGTTTTCTCAAAAATGTAAATCAAGTGATCCATCCATTTTACTCCCAGATGCATAACCCTAAGCAAATTAAAGGTGGACTCTCAAGCAGATATTTCTTTTTTACACATATTTTTAAAAATATTTTTATTTGTGAGTATGTGTGTGTTCCCAATTGTCTAATGGTCTCATGTGTATTCAGTGTCTATAAAGGACAGAGAGGGGCGTCAGATTCCTTCTCAACTGGAATTACAGGAAGACGTGAGCTGCTCAGGGTGGGTGTTGGAAACCGATCCTGGGTCTTCTGCAAGAGCAGTGATTGCTCTTAACCACTGAGCTATCTCTCCAGTCCTCAATCAGACATTTCACACTAGAGTTATATCAGTACTGTCTGTCATATTGACAATCTGGAAGTCACTTAAATACCCATTGGAGAAAAAAATGAGCAAACTGGTAGTGTGTACGTGCATGTGTATAAAAGTCCGTTATTCAACCTTAAAAAGAAAAATGGTTTTGAAGCTGTTACTGATCCCTGAAGACATTAAGAACTAAGCAAAATAAATAACTTATGAAAGGACAGACTGTCTGGATCTACTTGGATGAGGTATCCCATTTCTAGATGTAGAAAGGACAGTGGTTTCCAGGGACTGAGGTCAGGAGGCATGGGCATTACTGTTTCAAGACTCTGGACTTTCATTTCTGGAAGGTGAGAAAAAACCTGAGAGTGTGTTATGGTATGACTGCTGTATTGCAGAATAAATACACTTGGTGCTTTGAGTTTTACAGTGAAAAATACTACATATAAAAAGAGAATAATCGAAAAACAACCCAACTTACCTTACTTAATGGAGAGGGAGCACCAGATCTAAAAGAAATACAGGAAGATCAAATGTGAGTGTGCCTGACTTCACCCGGCATTGGATGAGTTTCATGGAATTCTTTACAGTCACAGAGGAGCTTATAATGCTTGCCTTTTGCTCAGTGATGTCCTTTTCCCAATATTTCCACTGACTTACAATCTCTTATGGACATTCTTAAATTCAAAATTATATTCTCTTGAGTATTATTACTTATGTCCACCAAAAACCACTGTTCAATTTTCAATGTCTAAAACTTACCCAAGGTTTATGAATAGGCACACTACATAAGCTGATACTTGTTTATTATTTCAAAAGTTAGAAAGCTCAGAAAACCAGAATCATATATTGCAGTTCACTTAATTTCAACTGTTATGCATTAAAGAAAGAACCCTAGAGAAAAAATGGACAAGATCCCCGTGAGCTGCGTGAAAGAACCAGATACGTGTGCAGTCACACTCCTGCTTGTGTGCTATTTTCATGCCTGTAATGGAAACGCTTTAGAGAAAAATGTTCCCATGCTTTTGTCGTAACCAGTGGGAGGCTGGAGAAGAGCAATGTTGGTGCTTAGTTCTGATTAAGGAACTAAACAGTCTTTATAGTTAACACTGATTCTAGCACATGCCGGAGACAGTGACATGTTTGAAACATCTGCCTATGCGGCTCATGCTTTTCTGATCTGGGGGACCATAAAATGAACAAGACAAAATGAAGCAACACGCCCCAATGGTAGCTGTAGTCAGGTCAGCTGTAAGGTTGGCTGTCCCTCAGCTCAGAGCAAATACTAAGGTTAGTGGCTAGGATTTTGTCCAACACTATGCAAATTCCACCTATTCATAGACACTGTGTGCTAGCTTCTCCTGCATGCCCATAATGCCCCAATTCAAAGGCTCTGCTAAAGTGAAGTGATTCTGGTTTTGCATCTACAGAAAGGGATTTAGGAACCAAAGAATCTAGGATACCATAAGGTTAAAATCTCATGAATTTCTGGATAATTTTCCACTTATATAACTTCCTTCATACTTATGGAAATGGAAAGAAATTAAATATATCATATGAAAAAATTAAATAAAAAGGAGAAAAATTAAAACCTTAAAAAAAAACCCAAAACCTAAAACAATGTTTTCTTAGCAAAAACAAAGAAACCACAAGCACCCTTTGACATGGTCACTTTCTGAGAATGAATTTCTTTTTCTCTCAGTCAAGTTTCATGAGCCAATTCTTTAAAGTACTGGGGGAAAAAAAAGCAACTGAAATATTTACTAGCCAATATATGGATACTGGTAACAGCTTCCTACCTCACAGCAAGTACAACAAAAACTGACACAATACTGCCCTCTGCTGTTAAATAACTCAATTTCAAGCGGTGTGAAAGAAAATCGTAATTGGTACCATCATCCTTTGCATTTAAATCCCACAAGGCATTCTTACTAGTGATGCCTGTAGCAACCCCATGGATTAAACAGACAAGCAGAGAATGGGCTGTCTCTCCTGAGCCGACAGGACACCCGCTGTATCAGTCAAACTGTCTCTCCTTACCCATCTTCATCACTGGATGCTAAGTTCTTGAGGTAAAAGACGACATCCTGATGTTTTATTCCCTGAGCATGTTATACAGCATCTGACATTTTGGCTGTTATTATTTAAAAGTTTAAGAATGTATTTATGTGCTTATTCTATAGTCACCAGTGAGCCAAAAGTCTTATGAAATTGTCTTTGGCCCAACAAGATAGCTCAGTGGCTTAGTGGAACTAAGCTGGCAACACGAGTGACCTCTGTTCCTACTGACTCTTTCCTACATGCTCAGCTCAACACTTAGTATACCAAATGGGAATAACATTGATTTCACTCTTTGAGAGAATATACAAAGGCGTGTCACACAGCATCGCATTCATTCAATGCATGTCAGTGAATGAGAAGCACTAACAGCAAACTTGTGTCTACCATAGCAGCCTTTTTGCTTTCTTCTGTGTTTTAAGTCAGGGTTCTGTGCAGTCCAGGAAATTGCTCTGCAGACCATGCTGAGTTTGAGCTCACGAGATCTGCCTGCCTCTGCCTCCAGAGTCCTGGGACTAAAGGTGTGCACCAGCACTGCCTGGTTTCTGATTATCATAGCAGACATTGGCAAATGCACATACATTGTCACAGTGTTAGAATGGTTTTGTATTGCTGCAGAATGGTGAAGAAAATATCTTCACACCATTTACACTCCTTTCAAAACTGCCCTGGCCTTCTGCAGTGTACCAGGAGAAAAATCTTTTATTTACCAATGAAAATACCTTTCCTAAAAGTTAAGAGGGTTATTTATACACCTAGGAGATACTGTTAATTATGATCCAACAAGACCCAAAGAAAGCAAAACCATCCTTGCCAGTCACCTTGAGAGAAAAAAAAAGAATACATAATAGAAACATAGACGTACGAGGAGGACACTAACAGATACTAATTAATTTTCAAAATTCCAAATACCACATATGGAATACCAGGTGGTTTTTGTTTGCATTTTTTAGTAATTACCAAATGCAAAAACAGTAACTTAGCGTGGTACTCACCCTTCACTTAAGTTCCCATGTAAGCGCAAACATACAGAGAAGAAATGAGTTAACTATTAAAGCTTGCTTTTTCTTAAAACCAGAATAAGCAGAAGACAAATCAAAATGTGATTTCAGCCAATTAATGAAAAGAATCTGACAAACATTAAGTGCTTTAAAAGGCGCTGGAGAAAGTTATTCTAAGTTGAGTGAATTCGACTATGGACTATGGAGTTTTAGTCCCTATTTCTAAAAATGCCTACTGGTAATTTTCCTCAGGTAGCCCTCAGTGGGCACACAAGGGCAAGTTCAGAGTCAAAGGATGGCTAAGGAACCTGAAGATGGGGAAGAAGGAGCTGGTGAAGAATGCACTGGAAGCTTTAAGGAAGGCTGGGAGCTTGGCAGTGCTCAGCCCGAGAAAGCAGAGGCATGGAGAAGCAGCTTACAGCACACATGCAGCTCTCAACAGGAAGAGAACGTGCATATGCAAAGCCCTTCACTACTGGAGCAGGGCCAACAGAGGGTGGCCCCAGCTATTCCTGAGAGTGAGCGGTTTAGATTGTTATGTGGTAATCTTACATCAAAAGCCATTCAATCACAGCTATACTGGAGCACAGCTTGGCCTTAAAACAACCCAGAGAGGTCATGTCATCCACAGCTGAGGTGTGCAGCCAGAAGTGTCTGAAAATCTCCCCTACTGAAAATGTAGAACAATACAATATCTATATATAAAACTATACTAAACTAACTTGAGGGGGGAAAAAAAAAGAAACAGCACGTAGCAGATAAAATAACTACAAAATGTAGCATCAAGACATAGTAGGTTCTTCGAGAATGCCCAGAGAGAGATTGTAAGAGAGTCAAATTTTCACAGCTCTGCCATTGGTAAAAACCAAACCAACCCATCAATCAAATGCAAACCTGTGTCCAGCCTGTAGCCCTGCAATGATCTGCTCCTGCGCTATCTGATGAGTTAAGTGAACGCCATCTGAAGCGGAGACCAGTAATGACCAACTGAAAGCTGACTTTATAATGGGCCCTGCGCTGAGTGTTCAGATAATAGGGTAAGAAACAGTCCCTACATTTAGAATCAAGAACTCTCATGGGATTACACATGTGGATAAACAGCCACAGTACAAGCAAGCTCACGACTAAGAAAAGGAAGGTTTCATAAGGAGGTGGCCTTGCAAAAGGTCCTTCCAGGAGGCACAGGTTCTACATAACTGGGAAGAGGGAGGCTCCAAGGCTAAAGAAATATAGTGGAAACAAGGAACAAATGCCGGAAAATACAGACAATTTCATATCTGTTACAGAGGTGGAGAAAAAAAGGAACCTGGGAAGTATTTACAATGAAGAAAACAGTCTATGACTAAGTAGCTAAGCACAAAGGGAGCATAGCAAGCAAAAGCTGCGTGAATCACTGCTTGCTACTCCCTCTATAGGATGATTCTGGAGTAATGTTAGCAGCATGGTGTGCCTAAGGATAATGAGGAGGTGTGTCCCTGGAAACTACACTCGAAAGCCTTTCTTTTCTCATACTGCAGTTGGGACATCTTGGTATTCAAGGATGCTTGTGAAACTCTGCTTGTCTGAGTCACATCCAATCCCAATAGCTTTAATTTTTAAAGAGTAACATTTTTAAAAACAATTTATTTATTCACTTTACATCCCGATCATTGTTCCCCCTCCTGGTCACCCCTTCTCACAGTCCCTCCTCCCATTCTCTTCTCCTTCTCCTCTGAGAGAGTGGGGAGGCCCCTGGACACCCCCTACTGCAGGGCTAGACACTTCTCCCACTGAGGCCAGACAAGACAGACAAGTTAGGGGAATGGGTTCCACAGACAAGCAACAGCTTTAGGGATAGCTCCCGCTTCCGTTGTCTGGGATCTACATGAAGACCAAGCAGCACATCCGCTACATATGTGCAGGGGACCAAGGTCCAGCCTGTGTCTGCTCTTAGGTTGGTGGTTCAGTCTCTGAGAGCCCCCAAGGGTCCACATTAATTGACTCTGTTGGTTTTCCTGTGGAGTTCCTATCCCCTTCAGGGCCCTCAGTCCTTTCCCCAACTCTTAAAGTATAACTTCTAAAGACATATCTGTAAACCAGCAGGTCCAGTCAACCTGCTGCGAACCATAGATCCTTCTATGATATTTCCTGCAGGCAGGCAGCCTATACAGGTCAGGTGTCATGTGCTAGAAGGTAGGGTAGAGGTTTCTGAGGGAACCCAAGAGACTGGCAGCTAAGCACATACTGAATCTGTCTTGGAGTAAGTTACCCTTGAGAAATCTCATTCTCATAAAGAACCACTTGGTGTTTTTCATCTTATTTACAATATACAAGCAATGCATACTTGTTTCCAGGTTTCTTTCCTTCTAAGGTATTTAGATGTTGTTCAAGGGTCTCCATAAGACTGCTGGGAGCCTACAATAAGAAATAAAAACAAATGTCTGTGTTGTTCTCTCTCAAACCAAGCACACTTTAACATCACTGTAACCCTGTGTGGCAGAAGTTCATGTTAGCACCATGCCTGAGGTGATTTCATCCTATGTCCTTTGGCATTTAGATATTTAAATTCTGTGGCATCTCAGATAGGCCCATCTTAAATAGACTCACCTCCACTACACACCCAATGATGTTACAACATGGTTTCAGTAAGGGTGTTTCCTGCATCAGACAGGTGTCTACTAAGGACTAAGGTCAAGTTCACTACTACTTCACACAGAACCACAGTGAAAAAGAAATACGTACTTATTTGCATCCAATCCAAAACATATGTGCCCAAATATAAATTTGTAGAAATTTGAAAGTACAGTAAAAATTCATTTATGCATGCCTGGTTGAAATATTAGGAAGTATTATCAATACAACTTAAAGAGTTAAGTGGCAATAAGAAAGTTACCTTAATACAGATGAGCAATTAAGCTTTTCCAATTATTTAGTATTTAATTTATATATAATGAAGTAACCCACCAATATAATAAAATTTTATATTATGAAATAGATTTGATATATTTCAATCCTTAAAAATTCAATGTTTCTATAAAATTTCAGGCAATAAAAATGGTATTCTATTGTACATTCAAAGGGGCCGTAATGGTTTCTACAAATATTTGCCCAATCTATTCTTCAAGCAGTGGAAACTGAACTTGCTTTTTCTCTTAATGCAAACTAGACCTCAACAGTAGAGATTCAGAGAAAAGCAGTTAGTGGTGAAACATCTGCATACATTTATAGGTAAATTCAGGTATTTGTTTTTTAATGGGAAATTAAATTTGAAAGACTTCGCGCTAACCATGCTAACTGTTAGAGTACAAACAAAATTACAAGAAATTCATATAATTCTATATTTTACCCACACTTAACAACATTAAATCAGATGCTTATTACAGTTTTAAAAATTTTGTACATTTAGGTATTTATTTAATATTAATTTTAATTTTTAAAATAGACTCAAACTTTCAACATTTATGAGATTATTATAATTACATAATTATAAATGTGAATTAAGTATAAAATTGCAACTATATATAAAAATCACTAAATGTATAAACATATTGACTTGATCCAAATTACCAAAGTAGGATAGCAACAGACACCTCTACTAGCTCTATCTAACACACTTTAGAGTGAAAAAGTTGTCAAGATGTCTACTATGTTCAGAAAATGATGCAAATTAGAACGTCAAATACAGCTCAGGTGAAGACAGCAAACTCTGGCTGAAAATAAACTTACTAAGTTTCAAAAAATGAATTTTAAAGTAGTTAACTGAAATTTTGTTTTGTATATTAGATTCTATATTTCAAAGAAATATCACTAGATAAACATGCATTGTAACTTTAAACAGAAAATATAACTGACTTAAGCCTTCATAAATTTTTATCTGCTAACTTCTTGGTCATTCTTCTCATGTCTCATGATAAATGTGTGTGTGTGTGTGTGTGTGTGTGTGTGTGTGTGTGTGTGTGTGTGCGTGTGTGTTATGGATGATGGTGAAGGTGGCCAAAGAGGCATGAGAACAGACTTACATTGATTTCATATAAATTATGGTGGGAAACACATATCAAGTCATGGAGTCTCTCTTTAGTCATAAGTCCATGTTCTCTACATGTGAAATGTACTACAAATAATATATGATTTTTTTCTGAGCTCAAGAAGCACAAACACAATTTATAATAAAAATGTAGAAGGAAGCATGAGACAGCAAAGGCTCACAGGACTCTCAGTGTCTGGCCTGTCACTGCTGAAATTAGACAAAACATCAGCAAGATTGCTTGTGATTCCATTCTTCCTGGGACATTTCTGTTCCTCACAATCTTTTTGGAGACAAGATCTTACTATGTAGCCCTGGCTGGCCTCAAACTCACAGAGATCCACCTGTCTCTGCCTCTTCCGTACTGGGACTGAAGATGTGTGCCACCATGCCTGCTGGGCCATTCTTTATTTAATAACTGAAAAACTAGACACTGCAGTAGAGATGACATCAGCTGAAAAAGTTACCTATCAAGAGGCTGACTTGATCCGGAGGAGTTACTGAGCAACACACTACATGTAATTCAGTTGAGCCTTTAATTCTAGAGGATTTCAAAAAAATGCCTTAACATTTATAGCTTTCATAAGGACATGTGAAGTTCCAAGAGAGACATCCTTTGATAGGAATGTCCAGGAGCATAAAATGCATGTCCTCTTCACTGTTGGTGGTACAGTGACACCTGAACTTCAAAGCAGGCACTTACAGAATACCTAAGAGCTTTTCATAAATGGAGTTTAAAATTTGGAACCCACACACTCCAAACAGGAAATACTGTTATGAGAGTTATGTTTTGAAATAAATTCATAGCTTATGGTGATACCCAGAGTAAAGAAAAAATGCATCCACCTATCATTTATATGTTACAACCCATAAAATCAAGTTTTTAAAAAATACAATGGTAATTCCGATTTTGGATTAGATCTCAGAAACCACTCCTAGTGCTGAGAAGAAATATTTGATCTGGGGATCATATTCTCTTACTCTTCAAAACAGTGCTTTAAATATCATCTGAAAATGTCATTGATCTTCACTAATCATTTATGTGGTTTCACTACATGCACAGGTGTTGTCTATGGTCCACACTCTCAAGTGGAGATGTGTGCTAAATTCCTATCTTCATTTTTTTTCTGTAATAGAAATTTTAATCTTTAGAAATTTTATTCTAAGTTCAATAGGAGTTCCTTCTAGTCACCATCATCTTTTAAAATTAATTAATTAATTAATTTTGCAAAGGAAAAATTGGTTTTCTCCAACGGAGCCTCACTAGTATATTAACCACACACCCAGCAGTAGATAGACAACACAAAATGAACTCAAAGGTATTTTTGTAGATTTTCTTTTGTCTCATGTTTTGGCTTTTTTTTTTTTAACCTTATTGGTCTTTTTTTTTGTATATTTTGATTTCTGATTTTATGTTTCTATGAGGTTTATTTTTGGTGTTTGTTTTGTATGCTTTTTCTTTACTATGGTTTTGTTTGTTTTCTAAAGACAGAGAGAAAGAAGGTGTGAGATTTAGGTGGGTGGGAGGTAGAGATTATCCAAGAGGAGTTAGGGAAGGGAAAACCATGACCAGACTATATGGTATGAAAAAATTTATTTTCAATAAAAAAGAAAAGATAATGAGTGACCAGACTATATGGTATGAAAAATTTTATTTTCAATAAAAAAGAAAAGATGATGAGTGCGTTTGCTCATTAGTACAGTACGCACAGAAGACAGATGATGGTGCTGGATCCCTTAGGGCTGGAGTTACAGGCCCTTTTGAGCTGTTTGACTTGGGTGTTGGGAAACAAACCTAGGTCTTCTGTAAGAGCAGCCAGCACTCTTAATCCTGAGCCATCTCTCCAGCCCCTATTTAATTCTTTTCAGATAGACATTTTGGTTCATTTCTGTGGTAGATGGAGGAGTGCCATAGAAGCCATGTTGAAGCCTGGTGGAGAGCAGACCTTCGTCTCACAGGAATCATGATGGGTCCATAAACCTTGTACTGCAGAGCCACCTCGAGACTAACCCTGATTTAATCCTCTCTGAAGGGCTAAACTTCAGAAGTTTCACATTCCTGCTGAAGCCTGACTGTACTGTGAGAGGACTAGGGGTCCCTAAGTCCCAGCTCAGTGAGAGACTCCCCTCAGCCTGGAGAAAGGGGCTCTGATAGAGGAGAGTTTAGGGAGTTGGTGCATATGTCTCACAGTCACAGAGAAAATACGTAGCTCACAACCACAAAGAAAACACAATCAAGCTACCAATTAAGACATTCCAGAAGCATGCCATATTCTCATATTGGAATTTAAGTGCATATAGAATTTAGTTAGAGGAGTTTTTATGGGGTGGTAATTTAAAAATAAATACTAATATTGAAGTTTTATGCTGCTCTTTAGCTCACAAGAAAAACAGGATAGAATGTTCAGGATTTTAATGACTATCATAGAACAGCCTTCTACTAGGTTTCCCAAGTCCTGGCACATAAGTGGACATCATTAAGTATGTCTATAGACTTCTTGAGCAATGACATAAGCTGCAATGAATATTATGGCATCATTAAAAATGAAACCCAAGTATGTGCCCCTTCCTTCAATGATCTGCTATCATTTTCAAAACTGAAAACCAACAAGGTATTTATATGGTCCCTTGACTCTCTCATAAGTCTAGACTACCCAAAGGGAGACAGGTGAAGGCCTGTTCTTACCTGCCAGGCTCCCCTGAACTAAATAGTTGGTTTGTATTTATCCCACAGTGAGGGTTGTCTATAGTATAAAAGAAAATTGACCGTTTCTAAAAGTTACTCATTGAGATAACTATGTAATGTCCCTTTAAAAACATGCATTATATATTTGGAACACTTAGAAAAAAACGCAGTGTAGTCTATAGATGAAAAATATAAAAACATCCATTTTCTTATGATGCTACAAAGATAAACTTACCTCAACAAAGAGAGTTTGAAATAATATTTTTTGCATATTTAATAGTTAAAACCCAACATCCTATTCAGGTATATACTTCAATAGATAACACTACATGGAGTAGAGATATTTTTAACTAATATTTTACCTATGAGTGGTGTCCATTAAACTAAAGAATATACTGCTATCATGTTCTGAATTATTCAATACATTTTACTTGTATGAATTCTTGATATTTTATACTTTATTAATATAAAAAGAGAAAGCCTTTACTATCAACTTTCCTCCAAATTTTTAGTCATATTTACATATTATTTCAAGTATGAAAATATTTCAAAAAATTATAAAGATGGAAAATTAATAATATACAATATGCATTATTTAAGTGTAAGAGAACAGCTCTGCACCCTCTGGCCATCCCCTCAGTGCTGCTTCTAGTAAAAGGACATGTGTGAGACTGAAATTTTATCATCAAGGGATGTTTAAAACCCACCAGTTCTTGTCAATCAATCATACCGAAGACCATTTATACCTCAGCGTCTGCGTCTGTCTTCCTCCTCAGGAGCTGTGCACCTGACGTGGCTGATGAGTAATCTCAGTTCTCACTGTCCTCTAACCATGGGGCCCAGAAAAACCACTCCTCGGTCACCTCTATGTAAACACGTTTATATAGAAATTACTCCTCTCCATGGGGGTGGGGAGGATGCAAACCCTCATCACCAGGGTTTCTCCCTTCTGTGGGTGTCCTTCAGACCTCCCTCCTGTGGGTGTCCTTCAGACCTCCCTCCTGTGGGTGTCCTTCAGACCGGGCACAGTCAGAGAACAGGGAGAATGGACAGAATGCTCGTGTGCTCTGATGACTGGAAGTAGCTCCTCAGACCCCAAGCTCTGTCACAGACATGTTCACAACTCTTACTGGTTCAAGCTCAATAAGGAAGCAATGAGCCCAGTTAGAATGGTCAGCTGCCATTAAAGAAGTCACAGCTTAAGGCCAGTGAAATCTTCTTTAATATCCAGAAACATAATAATTAGAAAAAAATAAGTCAGATTGAATAATGCTTTTAGAAAATTGGTTGGTTTAAACTCAAGATCTATGAAATGTCTACAAAGTATGACTACTTGTGGCAATCTGTTAATTATCAGTGTCTTGTCTACTAGCCGGCTCCTGAGACACTTACCTGCGTGAGGTCAGGAATGTCACCTTTATCAATACCAACTTGCTGTGGATAAAGAAAAAACAAAATTACTGCTGGGTTTTTATGACTTTTTTGGCATTTAATATAAGATCACTCATAGGATTTGTTAAAACTACAGCTTATTCATGGTGCAAAGCAACTATTACTCTGCATATTCACCTTACTTTAAGCGTATGCTCTTTATGTAATTTCCCATTCATCATAATAAAGTAATAATCTCATTATATTATTATAGTTAGTTATAACAAGTATATAGAATTTTACTAGAATCTAAAAATAAATGAAAACATTCTGAAGAATATATTTTAAATGTACCCTTTATATTCAATAGAAGCTAAGAAATTATGAAACCATTTAAACAAAATTTAAATGATTCTACCCACTGAGTCCTTGGGGAATGGTTATTTATCTTAATCTTTTGTTCAGGGTGTAGCAACTGTTTCCTCTTTTACAGGCAGAACCACTTTGCCAGTTTCTTACACCTTCTAGAGCAGGGGTCTCAATCTATGGGTCACAACCCCTTTGGAGTTACATATCAGATATTCTGCTTGTCAGATAATTACATTATGATTTATAACAGTAGCAAAATTATAGTTATGAGGTAGCAACAAAGTAATTTTATGGTTGGGGGACACTACACCATGAGGAACTGCATTAAAGGGCCGCAGCCTTAGGAAGGTTGAGAACCACTGCTCTAAAGTTTATATAAAACCAAGGAAATTTGAAATATAAGTATTTCATTTTCTTCCACCAATAACAGCAATATCTAGACTTAATTTTTCTTTTCTTTTTTGTTTTAAATAAAAACATTTTATCCCAATTAACTCTCAAATTGAAACATCAAGCAGCTGGTTTTAGGAAGCTACTCTAACCCTTGCTGGATCCCAAGCAAAACATCCTGGAGGACCTGTACACAGTCAGAACAGCCATTCCGAAGCAGTGGAGCCAAGCTTATGGCTTTACACTTACGCTGTCAATTTGTATTCATGTATCCAGCACACACTCATACACACTACAACAACGACTGGCTTCATATCCTCTTTCATGACTTGTGGGTTCCTCTGCCTGCATTCTGTCCTCCCCTGTCACCTAATGTCACCTTCTCATGGTCTCCCTTCCAGTGCTACATTATACTCACACTTAACAACTGTTTATGCATTACATGTGTATATATAATGTGGGCCAGATTCACACAGGAAGGGGACCTGTGCCTCTTTTCTGTTTACTTTGCATCACCTCCATAATATTGAATTCTCCAAGTCTGTCAACTTTCCTGCAATTTCATAATTGATTTTTTCTGTTTATTTTTATATTTTGTATTGGATTTAATTTTTCATTCAACAGGATAGCTTAGGGGTATGTCCATGTTAGCATAGAGAATAGCCTACCTTTAAAAAACACTGTGTAGAACTTCCTTGTCTTATAATTTATTTAATGCATCATTTATTAACTAATATTAAAGTTGCTTTTAATTTTTAGAATACTAAACGTAAACATTTAGTATAACTTTATAATTTATTTTATCTATAATTTACATGGTAATTCATTTATTAATGAAATTGAGGCTCAAAGAAATTAAGTAGATTAAGGAACCTAAGATATACTTCAAGCAGCTCCTGTAGTCTAGGGACTTCCATAGAAATTGTCTGATCACTCAGTGTGCTGGACAGCTCACTAATGCTTTATAAATAGATACTACAAATGCTTAGTTTGTTGCTTATCTTCCGTCATATCAAAACTCTGACAGAGAGCCTTATATCAATCACACTGCTCTATCACTGAGATACCCTCTCAGCCGCAGTTACATGTTTAAAATGACATTCTGAAGCCTTCCTTAGACTCTTTAGGAAAACGATTCTAACTGCAGATTAACCATTAAGTAGGAGCCCATATGATGCAAGAATACTGTCTGTGACACAACTAAGTTCTGAACGTTTTGTATTGACTGATCATAACCAAACTGTTATTTTATACTACCGTTAGTATGTTCAATGATAAAGGTCATTATGTAAATACAAAAGAGAACTATATAGATATGATTAAAGTTATCCCATTGAACTTTAGATGCTTATTCTAGTATTTTGTTTCATAAATTAGTGTTCATTCTAGAAACAGTCTTATAAATGTTCACAAAACACTTCTATTACTCAGTGACTTAAAGAAAGACTCTTGGAATGACACCTGCTCCGTGTGTCTCCTCTTCACTGGCACGAATTTGACTTGTGTCAACATGAGGCATGAAGAGATGCAAAACAAGCTTATGTAAAAAACCAAGCCTCTGTGTCAGCAAGCCTCTGTGTCAGCAAGCCTTTCTCCTAAAGCTGTTGGGGCCAGCTTTGCTTGCTGTTTGGAGAAGTGTGTGTACACTGCACACTGCCCAGTTCCTGCCTCCTCTAGAGCAACAAGTGGGGAGTTGGGACGCACCTGCCCCAGGAGGTAATGGGGCAGCAAAGCAACCTTCTGCTCAGAGGGGTGCCTGTGCACAGGTGATCTTTCACAGAAAAAGTTGAGCAATGATTTTTACTAGATTATACTAATAACTGTGGCTAAACCAAGGGATAAAGTCATACAAAATATAAACAATAAACCCATGTAACAGAAAAAATTCAAGGAATTATATCCTTCTAGTAATAAAGAAGCACAGACATCCCATGTCCCATGTCCACAGTGTCACAGGCTTTGCTATGAGTCTGGAGCCTCTTACCCTGCACCCCGGCTCTAGCATCAGTCAGTCCACATGTGTGACAAGGACCCACTGGCCATCCCACCAGAGGTATAGTAACGTCATCACTTCTAGTACCAGCATGATTCAAGTATTGAATTCCGTAAGAGACAAAAAGCTCCAATTTACAGATAATCTCAAGAACGCCAACCGTGTTTTGCAGTTGTTATGGTTAAGTGTAAGAAACACCCTTAAGAAACATTGTATAATCCTTATAAAATAATTTATACTTTAGCCTTTTAATTATATTTAAGTCATCGACAGGGTAAGGGAGATGAGGATTCATGATTTATACTTTATAAACAATGGATAGATTTTTTTAAAAGGTAAATGTAGGGTTCAAAAACAAAACTTTCTTACAATAGAACAACAACAACAAAACAGCCATTAGGTGGAACGGGGCACTGGGCCAACTTGTAGAACAGCAGTATAACCTATGAACATTTTTTCTGAGTGCATCTAACAGGGAGGCAGGGGTGTGAGAAGTGACTGTAAGATGTCCTCTCATGCTAACACATCCTGGACATGTGCTAGATGTTCTGTCAGACCAGACATTATGCTGCACACTAGTTCTGGTTGCCTTAGCCACAAAGCTTGGATCACTTACCTCCGCAACCTTGAGGAATTCAGATACTCGAGTCATTCTAGTTAGAAACCGTTTGTAAATTTCTAATGCGTCTTTGCATTGACCTTTCTTCATCTCGAAAAATTTTTCTAGAAGAGATAAGGGACAAGCTGTTTGAAGAATTCTGTTTTACTCTAGGCATTTCTTACAGCCACTACCTCAAGCTTAGGGCCTGAATTAAAGCATAGGCAGGAAAATGCTAAAGTGGCTTCTCAACAGAGGGACTCCGAGTAGCTGGAGAAAGACGCATGGTTCATCTGTCTCACTTGAAACAATTTCAGCAACAAAGGAACTGAGCTGGAAGCATACAGGAACCATCGTAATACATTCAAGTCATGACCCCCATGCCTCAGTACTTACTTTAAAAATTGTTTCTAATAACAACCATAACTCACAAGCTATGGCTGCATTCCACAGCATCCACATTCTCTTATTTCTTTCCTGTCTCCTGACCTTCTTACCCACCCTTTCTCTCTTGGATGCAGGAGACTGAAACCATGCTAAGCTCTACAGTGGGTTACATCCCAGCCGTAGGGTCATTATTTTCTTACTAGATCACATAGAGCAATAATCAAACATTATAAACCCAGCATGTATATGTCTTTCAGAACTGAAGAATTCTTTTTAATTTCTACTCATATAAGTTGATGCTTAGATTGGTCATAAACTATCTATCAAGTATTATGGCATGTTTTTTGAAAGATAAAGTGGGGGCTCTTTTTTTTTTTTTTTTTTTTTGATTTTCGAGACAGGGTTTCTCTGTGTAGCCCTGGCTGTCCTGGAACTCACTCTGTAGACCAGGCTGGCCTCGAACTCAGAAATCCACCTGCCTCTGCCTCCCAAGTGCTGGGATTAAAGGCGTGCGCCACCACTGCCCGGCTAAAGTGGGGGCTCTTATAGCCTTTGGCTCACCAAACACTTCATGGGTTTCTGCTGTGTGAGCCTAGTTTTTCTTGACATTACTGAGAGACAGGATGATCTTGTTCTCTTGTCACCCTTCCCAAGAATTCAGTCATAAGGTACTCTGTTTATGACAAGGTGCTTTTTCATATATGTTTTAAAAACAGAAACAACCAATGCTTTCTCAGAGGGTTTGACCGTCATTTGTCAACACATTCTGTCAGTCATTATCAGCTGACTCTGTAAATGGCGGCACAGTAAAGGACTGTCTACAGAAGAGACAGAGATATCTCGGCTTCTGCTCTAGAAATGTGCCTCTTTAAATTTGCATACGGTAAAAGTCATGCTCTGACTATACTCTCTCACATGCGAACTCTTCGTGTCACTCAACTTATAATTTTATTACCTCACAAGTATTTTTAATTTTCTTAAGAAAAGTTTGAAAATATATAATTAGAAGAACTAATTACCAGGGGTGACTGCTCATTACCTTCTGTTGACTGCCTGTGGTGATTTTACTTTTTTACACAGATCTCCCCTGTAGGGCATTTAAGTCAAGTAAAAGGGTCAAAGAAACAAACACATGCTGTTTTCCTCATGCCAAGATTTAGCGAGATGAGTACTTTTCTTCATATTGTTTTCAAAAGACCAGCTGACAAGTTGACCATGCTCTGGTAAGTGGTCCCTACCCGGCTCACAGACATGTAAGCAAGCCTAGTTAACCTCAGTGGGTCATAAAAATAGATTTGAAAGTAGAAGATAATGTGTTGTGAAGAAAGTCTCCATGGGGTGGGGGGAGCATAAGATAGAAATATTTATATGCAAGCATGAAATTGCTAAAGGATACATTAAGAATGTTTTCAAAGGTCAACTCTAAAGAGCCTTTCTTATCTACCCTAGCCTGTTTTCTAATGCTTCTGAAAGCATCGTGCTGTTACAATGGATCACAACCTATGGTGCTATAAGAAAATGGAAAACTAGGATTTATTTTGAAAAAATTATACTTCTTCCTGTCTTCCCTTTACTCTTCAGACCATGTTGTTCCAATTTCTTAAATTACTTTTCTTCAACATCATCTAAGTTATTTCTTTCTATAGATCTTCAGGAGCAACATGAGAAAACAAATCAAACTGAGAAATATCAATTTTCCCTTTGAACTAATACACCAACAGTTGAGCAATTTTTGTTATCTCTTCTATATTTTTCTTTTTTGTTTTTCATGGTAAGCTGGGGTTCAATAACAAAAGGCCTTCAATCACTCTCTCTCCAGGCTATAATCTCATAGCTGTTTCTGACAGTGAAATAGCAATGACACAGAAGGCAACACACAGTGTCTTACTGAGGCAGCAAATTACAAGGCTCCTTCATTCCCTGGAGTCAAAAGAAGAGTCCAGATTAAGTCCTATTTCTATGGACCTCTTTTTTTCCCCCACTAAAGACTACATGTTGCTTTTAAGTATCTGAAATGATCAAATTTGACATCTGTAAAACTGTGATACAATGTTTCAGCACTGATTTCTAAATCCTGAGAGAGATTTCCAAGTGGACTATATCTAGGTCCTTAGTAAGCAAGGTGTCTCACTTGGATGTCTGAGTTTCACTATGACAATCAAACACGTGTAAGTTTTGTAGCATTTGCCCTGCCATCATGATGATGATGATGATGATGATGATGATGATGATCTCACTTTGACACAAGCCTCAGCCATCTGAGGGGAGGAAACCTTAATTAAGAAAATGACTCTACAAAATCAGACTATGTGAGATGGGGCTGTAAGCAAACCTATAGGGTATTTTCTTAATTAGTGACTGATGGGGTAGGGCTCAGTACATAATGGGTGGCACCACCACTTCTGGGCTGGGGGGCTTGGGGTCTATAAGTAAGCAGGCCAAGGAAGCCAGAAGTGTCAAGCCAGTAAACAGCACCCCTCTAAGGCATCTGCATCCATCAGCTCCAGCTTTCAGGTTCCTGACCTGTTTGAGTTCTTGCCCTGAGTGTCTTTGAGAATAAACTGTGATACTGAAGTGTAATAAACCTTTTCCTCTTCAACTTGCTTTTGGTCATAGTGTTTCATCTCAGCAATAGAAACTTGGACTAAGATAGCACTTAGTTTGTGCTATCAAATTGTTTCTAATTGTGTTTATTCACAAAGTACTCGGTTAGCAAGTCCTTGATTTCAACTTACACACATTTCCATAAGTCACACTCCTATAAGCAAAATACATACTTGCCTGGGAACAATCAGGATCCCTGTCTTGTGTGCCTCCCTGCTAGCTAGACAAAGCTAATGAAGGCTTCACTGGAAATTAAGGGGAGGAGAAATAGGGTTGGACCGATTCTCCAAAGTCCTTCACACAAAAAAGTTCAGCGTCTGTGGTCCTATAATCTTCCCCCTTTTAATTCAGTCAGTAAGCTAACATTTTCAAATTAAAAATTAAAATGGCTCAAAGAGCTATTATTTTAATCTAAACAGAAACCATCCTCTTGATACCAACTATGTATGAAATCAATATAATGCAGAGTAAAGCAGGCTATCAGCTTAGCAGCTGTCAGGCTGGCGGTGGGAAGAATCACACGGCTGAACCTGCCTGATTGCTAAGCGAATGGCGGGCACCAAATCCACGGCTATTGATGGCGAAGTGGGAATAAAGCTAAGTGAGAAAGGATGAGAAAGAAGCAACAAGACGTCACTGCTGACAGGCTGCAGAGCCCAGGAAGATGAGCTACAAAGTGGGGTGGGGAATTGTGTGTTGAAAAGACCAAAGGCACAAGGAAAAAAAGAGATTCAGGGCAACAAGCTGAAGAATTCAGTTTCGGAGTCTGTGTATGTCAGGAAAGAACATAATATCTGGATTTGCACAGCCACAAACAGTAAGAATTGCAATGCTAATATTCATATGAACAGTCAGAACTGAAAGAATCCATTTGTGGCTTATCTAATAGAGACAGTGGCCTGAAGTAAGCCATAGGAAAAAGCCCAAGGAAGAGTAAGGATGACCTACAGAAAAGTAATAGGAAAATCTGTCTGATAACATCTCTCACCTGAAATGAGAATTCATTTCGTTTTCAACTTCATATTTAGGGCAGGAATCTGCCAGAGAAGGTAAACATCTCCCCACTCCCCCAGAGCAGCGCATTTGATGTGAGTGACTGGCCCCACCCACCAGCCTCAGCCCTGCACAGCAACTAGAGTTAGAAGGTAACCCTGAGGCAGAGGCTGTCTTCCTTGGCCTTCTGCTACTGCTCAGTCTATTGCTTCTGACAGGCAGAAGCCAAAGCATCGGCAGATTACTTGCCTGCAGCATCCTGCTACCCACTGCCCAGCTTCCTGGATTTAGAGGCACAATGATTAAAGTAACAGCCACATGATCCTTAATCCTGGATTATAGCTTCAAGTGTCCATTTCCCAGCTTTCCCGGTGCTGCCAAGAAGCTGGGCCTCCAAGACAGCTTCTTCTTTGTAAAGTAACCTCAACTGGCAGCCTTGAAGAAGCAGGTCCTGCAAACATAGGAGCTTAATTCCAGCAGGACACAAAGCTCAGAGCCAGTTTCTAGAAGCTTTAGGCACCTATAGAAGTATCTACCTTCCTATACTAGAATCCTTTCTAGTTAGAAGTGTGAAGGAGTTTCTCTTTTCTTATTTTTCTTTCTGTTTATTTTTTCTTTCTTTCTGTTCTGAAGACACACTTTTTGGTACTTGAATAGACTCCAAGAAGTAGACTCTTAACTGTCACACAGCAAACCTGGGATCAGGGATATATACCTGGTGACGGGGATCAGGTATATACCTGGTAGCCATCTCTGCCCACAGAAAGCCGGGATCCTCAAAGACTGAGTTAAGCTTCCTTTACTTTTCTAGAATGAAGCTTATCAAGCCATGGTCTAGTCTGCCTCAGTATGAACAAGGCCAATAAAACAACAAAGTAAGTGGCTGCCCATGCTGCCACTGAGGGACTTAAGAAAGAAGGGAAACACAGTGTTTCACATTTGGCTTGAGGCAAAGTTAAACCGTGGCACTGTGAGATTGTTTTGTGTCAGCCCGTGCTTCAGATTTTCCCTCACACACAGTTGTCCCTCGGCTTCTACCACCCACACTCCCTGCCAGCTGCTTCCTGACCCAAAGTGAGACTTAGAATCCAGTAATTCTAATGTATCAAGGGTAAGATACCAACATCTAAGGAAGGAAGGACTAGCCTGCTCAGACAGGAAAAACAGCTTTCAGCCAGGAGCCCTTATTTTGCTTGAACCCCTGAGCCCCCTCTTTTCAGCTGTCTTTCTGCAGGAATGCTATGACATCACAGGGAATATAGTGAGGCTGTACACAGAAGTTCCTCATTTATTCTGAAGTTAAGCAATTTACAAGATTAGTCAGGCTGATTTCCAGCTCTGGCATACTGTGCCTAAGATTGTTTTTGGGATAAAGCTTTTTGAGAGACAGACCATGTATAGAGTCTGACTCAGGAAGGAGACTGCATGACAAAAACACATTTTATTAGAAGTATTGCGTGACTTATTAATTCTAAAAAATGTATTCATGTTTTATGCTGGAGAAATGGCTCAGTTGTTAAGAGCGTTTGTTGCTCTTCCAGAGGACCTAGGTTTAATTCCCAGTATCCACATGGAGGCTCACATCTCTCTGTAACTCCAGTTCCAGGGAGTCAATGCTCTCTTCTGACTTTGTGAGCACTGTACAGGGTGTACAGATATACATGCAGGCAAAATAACCATACACATAAAATAAAACTTTTGGAAGGAAGTACATTGGTCTGAAATACAAATCTAACTGGGTACCCTGTTACCTCACGTCATCCTCCTACCCCTGTGCCATGAACCATCAAATGACACCTAAATGACAACATATGGAAAATTGTAATGGACCCTAAAGCTGCTGGGCAGGAAAAAAAAGAACAGTAAGCTGGATTTGCAATATGATCAACAATTTATCCACTTGGATAAACACGTCAAAGGCTGGGGATTTAAGTGTGAGCATTCAGGTGGGGCTCTAATACAGAAGTTACCAAAACGAACTACTCTGCCTAGCAGGAACGCATCTCTAAAGAGCGTTCCATCCATCTCAGACCTATAGAAACAGGAACTGTTGAGTTCTAGTGAGGATTCCATACATTCTTGAGCAAAGTTCTTAAACTCTACTGAAGGTACTTTATCCTAGTTGTCAGTACAGTGACCACTACAGAATAAACAGGCACAGCTGGGAACGGGGCATTCCTAGACAGTAAAATATATACATGTGCACTTAACACAAACAGAAACCTACAACTAGCTTTTGGAGCATTTTGGCAAAAATGAATGTATAATGCAGAGATTGTCTGCATTCTCCTTGCCATCAGGCATAAATGCTACTCAGGTTCTGTGTGAATGTTGTGTTAGCTACAGTTCGCCAGCCTATGATGTCACATCACCCAATGTTCACAGTTGGCATTCCTGGTGATTCTGATGTCTATGAATTCACTGTTCAGGTGTCACACAACTGGCACACTGCCCTCAATCCCCTGTGCTCCGCCTTTTCATACTACTCCCTGCTAATCAGCAGTGACTTCTTGACTGAGTCCTTAGTTTAATTTTCTAGAATGACACACAATTGGAATCAGAGACAGTGCATTGTTTTCAGACTGGCTTGTTGTTTTGATTTTTATCACCTGAAGGATGTCACAATAGGTGACTGTTTTCATATGCATATTTCACATTTGCATGCCTTTGTTGTAAGGTGTCTTTTTAAAATCTGTGGTTCAATGTTTGTTTGACCGAGGCTGTGTAGCACTTTTCTTCGAAATAAAACTGACTTGGAGGGAAGTTCTTTAAGATTCAGGATGTCTGAATAGATAGGAGAACACTCCATTCTACTGGAAGCTCATTAAGCTGGGGAAGTAAGCAACTAAAGAACTTCAGGAAGTTCCTCAGACTGAACAGATTCACTCTCCTCAGCATATATTAGCAGTAAGAACTGCTGAGAGACACTCAAACAAGCTAATCTGCCTAGAAGGAGCAGAGACCAACTAAGCTACTGGGAATATACAATCTTCATCCTGTTGAGCTACCTGCAGGCTGCAGAGTGTTCTTAAGGTTTACAGATTTCATAACTGTTAGCCACGCTGGGGTGGGCTTTGGTGATGTTGCTGTGTTTGAGTCAGTTTTGCTAATGAATCTTATTGGCTTACTAATTTGGACCTTGGCAATATCTATACTTTGGTCTGTCATTGGTTCCCTATCTGGGGTATTTTTAATTTGTATTTGTATGTATGTATGCCCACAGAGGCCAGAAGAGGGTGTCAGACTCCCTAAAGTTGGAGTCATAGGTGGTTATGAGCTACCTGCTGTTCTGGGAACAAACCCAGTCTTCTGCAATGATAGCAAATGCCCTTAACCTGAGGCATTTATTTCACCAGTCCTGTGAAGGATAATTTCCAAGAATTTAGGATTCAAGGGTGTTGAGAGTCCTTCTCAACATTTTGCATACTTCACTCTTGTCCCTTCTTGTCTGCCTGGCTTCTGAGAAGATCTTACATATAATTCTTATTTTTGCTTCTTTACCGGTACATGATTTTTCGCTCTCTTGATTCTTTCAACATTCCCCCTCCCCATTTTTTTTGTTTCTAGAGTTCAAAAATTATAGGCCTGTATTAAAAAAGAAAATAGGCCCTGTATTTTGGGGGATATTCATCAGAGGTGATGTCTCTGAGCTTCTGGAACACATGTTTCAGTAGCAGACACCAATTTGGTAAAGTAGATTTCTTCACTAGTTTAAAATTTTAGCCTAATTTTATCAGATGTAATCAGATAAGTGGTCAGGATGAAAGCCAACTATAAACTGAGGGGCAGCTGTCCTTCTCTCCCCCTCCCCCACATTCCAGAACAGATAGGGAACCTACTTGAGCTCCTAAAAGCAAAATGCAAGTGTGGCCTTGTCACAGCTCTCATGCTTGTCTGTAGTCTGCCTCCAGCAATGTGTCAGTCAGGTCTTCCTACCTCTGCCCCAGTTCCCACAGTAGTCTTCACTTTTGAGTGATTATCAGGTTAGCCAGGATTTACTATGTATACTGGTTGGCTTCTCCAATTGCAGTGGCAGAGGTTTTTCCTGTGCCTAACCTCTCTTGTGACTCCAAAGAGAGTTAGTTTTCCAGCCTTCTCAGTTCTTTACATGTTAGAACAATGGTGACTTCTAAACTCTTTACAGTCTAGTGAATGTACAGAATGACCTGTGGGTACTTCCCTTGGTTCCTAAAAAGGGATATACTTTGACACTAGCAAAGTTGTCACAATTTGAAGTGCAGACACAGGAATAGCAATTCTACTTCATCTCCGGGTAACCTGAATATTTTGTTTGTGGAAAAAAAAGTTTTAGAGGTTAACAATGGTTACTGTAAACTTAATTAAGCAATAAAACCTACTCACAGAGACCCAAATGTGTCCTCTTTCACCAGAGGAGAATTAGCACAATTCTTGGCATCTGGGAGGTGGCTACTGAGGTACAAGATGCATTTATTTCTATCCCAGAGACCATCAGGAGTTTTCTGTCAGCAAGCAGAGGTGGTATTTACAACCATTGATGTTCTCATCTTAAGAACATCAACCTGTGTGGTACCACAATCCCATAGGACACTGCTCTGATGACATCTCACTGGGCAAGAACTTCAGGCATCAGGCATGTCTTGGTAAGAGACATAACTGGCAAAGGGGGAGGCAGAATCCATGAAAGTTCCTGGACATGCCACCTTAATAAGGTTTCTGAGTCTCCAAAGGTCTGGGTAGTTTACAGAATGCTTTATGTTAAAGGTACATTTTGCAGTTGGAGCTCCTTGTAACTAAGACATAGTTCAGAGTCTGCCAAGCTGCCTTGAATTTTCAGGAGACACACTGACATGTGGGCATGCTGCTGTATGAAGAACATCCTGCATGGTGACAGCAAAGAGCACAGTTCAGGCCACAGAAAGTTCCATAACTGCTTCAAACTTAGGCTACCAGAGCCTTAGTTCCAGAAGAATCTCAAGGTACTTAAGGAGTGTGCAATTGATTTACATGTTGTGAAATCCCTCTATCATGCTCCAGCATAGGCCCCTAGTGATAATAAAGACTTGTCTTCTTCAGATAACAGTGATGTCCTTTAAAGGAGTTGTTGTTGGCTTACATCTAGAGACCAAGATCCTGAACACAGAGAACGAAGTGGTCCTCAGACACAGAGTGGGCACTATATAATCAATCAAGCTGTAAAGTTGGACAAACATGATGATATTCTAGGATATATATCAGTCAAGCAAGACATGAATAAGCAGACCACTTGTATGAATATAGAGTCATTTCCAGAGTCTCTTTCATGCACAGTCATGTCTCTCATTTATCCTTTAAATAATATCTGTGGCCTTTAGGAAATTCTTCATAACAAAAGAAGAAATTGCAGTTTGGTACTAGCTGGAAGTAACATAGTGAATAATAACTCTGCAAAGGGGTGACCTGAATAGGAAAATGAAACTTTCATAGTAGGCCAAGCCTTTTATAGTATAGTGTCCACCTTTCCTCTTGTAGCAAGACTTAGGGGAGACCACCAAGTCATGGGTAGCAACTGGGTTGGATGTACTGATTACAAGGAGTTAGGGACAGACCTGGATGAAGGAAGTGGATGGACCTTTCAAATTAGATAAATATCATGAGCCAGTTTTTCCCATATGTGAATCAAGAGGCATACACTACCAACAAGCTACTAGTTATGAGGAGAAAATGCTACAGGAGTATCAGTGAAGTTAGAGTGGAAACTGAACAGGATGAACAGCTGTAGGAGGAGCTAAGGTGGGAGGAGTTAGGAGAGGAAGAGGAAAAGAGGAGGGGCTAGGAAAGGAAGAAGAAAAGAAAGAGGAGGAGCCAAGAGAGAGAGAGAAAGAGAGAGAGAGAGAAAGAGAGAGAGAGAGAGAGAGAGAGAGAGAGAGAGAGAGAGAGAGAGAGGAAGGAGATGGAGGCAGATGTTCACGTGTCTGTAGCAGTCAAAGGTAGTTGGTATATCTAGGTTGGATATTGGGTTACACTTCTGATTGTATGGGTATCCTGTTACTGATCATTACCAAATATATAAGCCTTTGATTAATCTTTAAGCATTAGAGTCTCATCTTTCTACTGGGCCGTGTGGATGGAGGGATGGTCTCCAGCCTTGTGGAGACAGTATGGAAGACTGGCAGAACCATCTCTTATGCTGGCATCTCGTGGGTGGCAGGGCTGGTGTTTCTGGCTGGCCAGTTCTAGCTGCTGAGTGCATGTGGCCTCCGGCCGAGAAACATGGCAGCTGAGCTAGGCAGAGCTGCCACAGCTTAGATACTTAGCTTGAACCAGTGGCCATTTTTTAAATAATTACTACAACCAACAGCTCAGGATTCCTACTTGAGCTGGTGCCCGCCATCAGTACTAGTCTTTACTACTGTGGGACAGGTCCTTTTATGAAGGAGGAGATCATCAGTCTGCCTACCTTGTACTAGATGTCTACCCTAGATATGTATTCATCCTTGTGGCCACCTCGCTCAGCCAGCACTGCCATCAGGAATCCCTCAGTATCACGAATCTCATACAAACCTGCCAGTGCTGAGGTACTCACTTTAGTGCTCCAGAAACTAGACAACAGATTCATCCCCGCAGATGATGAATTTGTCAGCCTTATCACAACCCAGTCAGCCCAAATGGGTCGCAGCAGTGCCACTTACCAAGTAAGTTAATGACGCCGTCATTGTAGCAAGCAAACAGTTTGATAAGATCTTTGAAAAGAAGCATAAATGCAGCATTTATGACCCCATTTGTTAGTTCATTTGGATGCACCTAGAAAAACGAGCATTTAACTTTAGCTGCATATCATCAAGTTAGTATTTTTTCTCAAGTCATAATAAAATGTCTCAAACTAAGAAATTCACTTGTAGTCTAAAAATGTTGGGTAACTTCTATTAAGCATAGCAATACCAAAGGACTGGTTGAAAATGCTTTGATTATTTAAGCTAGAACCCTTAGTAAGGAAGAGGAAAGCTAAAAATAGATAAACAAAAAGAAAGTAAAAAATTAAGATTAGATGTCCAATAAAGATCTTACTGTAAAATCCATCAAAAACCAGTGTGACGGCTTGCAATTTCTTCTTGAAATTTCACAAGAGTGAGTTGTTACGAGAAGGGCTCAATTATAGTCTAAGCCATAGAATCTTAACAAAGACTTTAAGCTAGGAGTATCTGAAGAAAGTGTTTTAGACAACTATCAAATTACAGAGGAGCTGACAATGAGAGCTCAGAACTTTCCTACACGTCAAAATATTTTTTTTTCATGACTCAGGTCCTCTTAACTGTTATTTTTTGAGTCAATTATACATTTACAAGCAGTTGTAAAAAGTAAAAGAGGTAGATTCCATATGGCAGTGACCTAGTTTCTCCCAAATGTAATAAAAGAGCTCACAGAATTCTAGTTAATTATGTCACAGCCAGGATACTGTATGACAAAATCAACCGACTGCATTCAGAGTTCCCTGGGTTTACTTGTATATGCTTCCGTTGTATCTAGTTCTATACAACTTTATCACACATATGCACTGATGAATTCATCACAACCAATTCAGGTTATGGTTTTTAAAAATTATTCTTTATGCATATGGCTATTTTGCCTTCATGTATGTCTGTCTGTGCACCCCCTGTGTGCTTGGTGCTTATGGAAGTTAGATTAGGGCATCTAATCCCTGGGAACTGGAGCTGGTTGGGTACTGCCATGTAGGTGTGGTAAATTGAACTCAGTTCTCTACAAAAGCAGCTACTGTCTTAAGCACTGAGCCATCTCTCCAATCCCAACAGGTGTGCTCTTTAACAAACAAATAATACTTACTGACTACCAAAAAAGGCTTGTTATCAGTGATAATGCAAAATCACTCCCTGGTGGACAGTGTCACTTAGGTAGTCCATGTCAGATGGGTTCTGATTAGAAAGCATGGTTATTTAGCTACCTGGGGAGCATCTTGTGCATACTTCATCTTACAAGCACACCAAGCTATCATTTCACTCAGAATAGAAGGCTCCAGAATGCTGTGCTCACCTTTCTCTGACCATAGGAAACAGTTTGTAAACTTTGGAACACTCTGGGGGCCTAAAAAACTGAGTGAAATGTTCCTGTAATTCATCTACACAAAGACCTTCTAGAGATGACCCTATGTCAACAGCTAACTGACTGGCAGCCCTTTCGAAGGAGAGACAAGGGCCAATTATGCGAGCAACATTTCACACGGGATACGGGATACATACATCAAACTCCAGCAGTGCATCAATCTGCCCCTGCAGAATTGGCATGCTCTTCAGGAGCTTTTCAGGGACCATTGTTCTCATCACCCCATCAGCCCTACAACACCACAGACAGACAGAAAAGCAGCAAAGTTAGTTATGAAGCAGCAATGAAAACATTTTTATGATTGGGGGTCACCACGACATGAGGAACTGTATTAAAGAGTCACAGCATTAGGAAGGTTGAGAACCACAGTCTTAAATGCTGAGCCATCTCTCCAGCCCCTCTATAGATTCTTAAAATAAAATAATGAACCTTTACAACACTTTATCATTACTTTCAGTTACAAACAGACAAAAGGTCTGCATGTGCTTCTGGCTGAACATTTTGGCCCAGATTAAAGCATCTATTCAGAGACAAATAAATGACACTTGTATATTAAAATTCATTTTTTCTGCTTCATTGAGACTTTCTTAAATAGTAAGTAATGTCAATCATTAAATTATGGTATGCATATTTCCTAGGAAAGTATTACTCTCAACACTAAATCATCACATACACTGTTTTCACCTCAATTAAAATTTCTATAAATAAATGTTTTCATTAACACCACTATACCCTGAAATGAGTCTTGTCAATTCTTTCCTTAAGTTATTTAAAGATATTTAGATTAAGGATATTGAGTCAGTTTTAACAAATAAAATTTTGCATCACATAATTTCTGAGCAGCCAATCAGATTGTTACACATGAACACACTTCAGTACTGCACACTTGAGGGTAGCTTCTGTCATACTGACTTCCTCAGCTGTCTCTTCAGGTGAGTGTGGACTGAGCCTGCCAGGATCAATGCTAGCTGGCATATAAGCTTAGTTAAATAAATCATGTATGCCTAGAGGATTTGCTGTGCTTAAGTAAATAAGAAAAAGAGCAAGAGAGCCATACCCTTTCTTCACTCTGGCAAAGTCAAATGCCATCTGTCTGTAGGAAAAAGCCTTCTCATTCAGGTATCTACTGTAACGCCGTATGAACGTAGACATATCATATCCTGGGGAGAGCGAGAGGAGACAGTCGTGAACACAATGCTTTCCATTGTACTTCTCATACAAGTAATTATTCTATAGCTCTTCAAAACAGACAAGGATTGTCACAGTTGCCTCTAAGAAGGAGCTCAACATGTTGCAGCAAGCCTCATTACCACCCTACTTATAAGCCAAGATTCTTCCATATGGGGCGCTCTGGCCATTCAATACGGTGATTACACTATCCAGCACGGATAGTGTATTTGTATCTACTGTTATACACAACAGCCTGTTTCATATGTAACACATGCAGCCATCTGATATGGGCCTATCTAGCTTCACATGTATGCAATAGTAAGCAAATACAACGAATGAGCCAGAAGTAATGGTCCGAGCTGCATTAACTTAGAAACATTTCTTTAAGAGAGCAATCTTTCTTTTAAATTTGGTTGATGACTTTTACTCCCTCATGTCCTGAATCTTTATAAGCAAACTGTGAGACAGATTAAGTCCAGGTTCCCTTTTTAAAGTGAACACTCCAAGAGACAAAATAAAATTAATGTATATATAATATTAATATATGATCAATTGTGTACAATTAAATAGTTAATTTAATAGTTACTTTCCCATTACTTTCTCAGATAACCAATAGAATGCTCAGTGACAGCGACTTTGGATTAATGCCCACCCCTAGATTTGCCATTCTCACCGTGGGATCCGCTTTTATCTAGAAAGTTGCTGAGGTTGAATAGCGTATTTCTAGAGGCCAAATACTGAATAAATCTCTGAAAAACAAAAACTAGAGTTAAAGGACATTATACCTTTAAACAATTGATGATGTTAAAACCGTGTTTTATTCATTTATTTTTACAACTTCTATTGTATTTGCTCACTTAGTTAGGTAGTTTCCTATGCTGCCAACTTTCTCTAAGAAAGAGGTTTCTTTTAAAACTCCAGAGAAACACTCATCAAATAACAATGAAAAATTTTGAACTTTTACTTCTGCATATGCCAGCAACACTGAAAATTCTATAGGCTTCACTAGGAATTTTGCATAAAAGAAGTAACTTAATTTTATCAATATTTTTCACAAGTAAATAGTCCATGAAAGCAATCTTCATTTATAGACACGAAACATTATTTCCTGTGGAAAAACAGTCCTCCTGATCCTTTCTCTTAACATTTTTTCCACTAATACATTTAAATGTGGCTATCTCACTGAGACAAAGTCCAAATCAAAATACATTTAAAGATAGCCAAATCCAAAGTTGAAATTATACTCAAGATGACTGTGAAACATGTATTTCTTCTTTTCCTCCTCTTTAGTGAAAATTCATGGGTCTTAAATTATCAACATGTTCTGCAACCCCAGGCTCTACCAAGAAACGGTTGTGAATTTGGTTACCTCATTTCCATGCACCATGAGATGGTGTGTGGTTACTAAAGCTTTAAATACCACCACCCAGCTACTGTTCGTTGCCCGCTCAAAGAGGGTGTCGGCCATCTGAGGAATATTGACATTGGTCTCGTTGGTAGCCTGGATCAAATCTATGAAAATAGAAGATATCCAGTAACTATTATATATAAAATTCACCTCAAACTTTAAACATTTAAGCTCATTACCAAAGCATGGCTTCAAAACTAAATAGACAAGAGTTAATTGAAAAACATTACATTGTAGCATTCTTACATATGAACACATTAAATATATGTATTTTAACCAATGTATTTATTTATTCTTGTACTTTTTCTTTTTCAGTTGAATTCTCTTCTGTATTTGTGCTGGTTAATTTTTGTCAACTTGACACAAACTCAGGTCATTTGGGATGAGAAAACCTCAGTTGAGAAAATGTTTCCATGAGACTGGAGATTAGCCTGTAGGAAAGTCTTGCAGAGCATTTTGTTTGGTTAATGACTGACTGATATGGGAGAACCTAACCCACTGTGGGCAGCACCATCGCTAGCTAGGTGGTTCTAGGTTGTATAAGAAAACCAACTGAGCAAGTAAGGAAGTGAGTGAGCATCATTCCCCAATAGCCTCTGCTTCAGCTTCTGAATCCAGGCTCCTGCCTGGAATTCATGCTTTGACTTCCTTTCATGGTGGACTCTTTGACTTGTAAGATGAAATAAACTCTTGCTTCCCTAAGTTGCTTTTGGTCATGGTGTTTTATCACAGCAATGCAAAGCAAACTAGGAAAAATTTCTTGTCTTTATTTTCAACTTGCTGATACAGATGCCATTGTTTTTTAAAATGATGAAGACACTAGATTAGTTAAGTCACTCAAAGCACAATGTCTAAAATATACAGATACTAATCTAATACATTGTTTGCAGGAAAAACCAAAAATGTATTTTTGCAACATAGTATCTAAAAGTATACTTCACTTGTAACTTAATCTTAAAGTGTACTAACAAATACACTGCCATGTGATGAGAAGAAACACAAATAGCTAATGAGCAAAGGATCCTAGTATATTCATCTACTATCTTCATTCAGCTCTCAGAGAATACCATGCAGTGTTTGGTTATGATCTAGCCTTGGATAGTAAGATAGAAAGAAGTACTATGTAATATATTTCACTATCCACATCTTCCCATTAATACAACTCAAGGTGAATTCAAATTTATTTATATATTGGGGAACAAGGATATACAGTGCTCAGAAAAAAATTCTTAGTGCTGAAATGTAGCTGGGGCAGCCAAAGATCATGTTTTATCTCTGATATGTCTCCAAGACCCTATTCTATCAGCAAATGAATAGATTTTGTGATAGACATCTAGTTTCAAGTATAAGGTAGTCCCATGATACTATCTCAGATACAGCATAGTGATTTCTTGTTTCTTTTATTTTCAAAGAACTATTGATATGTTTGGACATATACATTTTGTTCAACAGGCATTTGCTGTGTGCAGTGCTCGGGGAAGCATCATGCAGGAAACAGACCATTTCTACTCTTCAGCAGCTCCTGGTGTGGTAGGTTTGTATCTACTCTGAACAGCCCAACAGGAACAGAGGGCCTTCAGTTTTAATAGAGGGAAGCCTTAGGAGCTACACCTAGAAAGGACCAGGAAAGCTTTCTTGAAAGGATGAGAATTACAATAAAAAAATATTGGGTGAAAAATATATTGACAGGCTAGGGATGATGGCTGGAGCTTCAAAAAGATGTGAACTAAGAAATAATTATACTTTAGTCTATTCATAAGTCAGAACAATTGTTAATATCCCCAAGTTTAGGTCCTGAGGGCTTTTTTTGGAGGGGGTGACTGACTAAAAAAAATCTTATTGTGAAATTGATGTTAGTGATGGGCACATTTAGATTTTGAGTGAAGAGCAGGATAGGCTTGCCTCTGCATCTGCATCAGGGAGCTTCCTGGGAACTAAGGTACCACTAGGCTGCAGTGTGTGTGTGTGTGTGTGTGTGTGTGTGTGTGTGTGTGTGTTTCTCTGTGTGTGTGTGTTTGTGTGTGTGTAGATGCCTACAGAGGCCAAAGGTGTCAGATGCCCTAGAGGGGAGTTAAAGGTGATTGTGAGCCAAACATGGCTGACAGGAATCCAATTAGTGTCCTCTGGAAGAGCACTCTGTGCTCTTAACCACTGAGCCATCTCTCCAGTCTCCAAAGGACTTTAAAGACATTAATTTTTATTATTTTAAAATTATATGTTCATGTGTGTCTGTTTGGGCATATACATGTGAGTGTGGGTGCCTTCAGAGGCTAAACGCATCAGATCTTCTTCAAGCTTGAGTTATGGGTAGTAAGTAGTAAGCCATCTAACATGGATGCTGGGAGCTGAACTACTCAGGACTTCTGGAAAAGCAGTATGCAGTCTTAGCTGGTAAGCCATCTCTTATACCCAAGAAGAACTATTTAAATGTACATGAAGCAGGGCTCCTTCAGGAGTATACATTTCTGAAAAGCTCCGGTGTTGTAGGGGTTAAGTATGTGAGGTCAGATGTGTGTGTCTTGTTTAGGTTGAGGAGTTGCTTACTGTCAAGGAAGAGCCACATATAACCTCACTGAAGAATGAGCCAGGGCAACAAAGATAAAATATAGAATTAGAGGGCAT
>NW_021620921.1:1641114-1646732 GCF_004785775.1 Grammomys surdaster | reverse complement strand
GTGGAGGATTAGAAATGCCCAGCCTTTCTTTGATCTAGTCAAGGCATATTAAAATTAACCGCTGTGTGTGTGTTTGTGTGTGTGTGTGTGTGTGTGTGTGTGTGTGTGTTTTCCATTCATGAATCCAGAGGGCTCCAGCAGGTGGCTGGGAGTATGACCCGCTAGGAGCACAAAGTGGTTAGCTAAATTTACTGAAACATGGGGAAGAGTTCTAGCAGGCAAATACCAAGACAGTTTGGCTTTTACAAATCACACTATTCTGTGACTATCAGGTACTATGTCCACGATGCACACAGGCACAGGATGAGGAGATCTCACCCCTGCATGGAAAGACAGGTGAAGATAAAGGAGGAAGCCACAAAGCCTAGCCAGGATGAGATGTGGGGAAACTGAACTAATGAGGATACAGGGAAGGTTGGAGGAGAGACAAGGAGCAGAACAAAGGCAGTGGGGAAAACTGACTGGGCTTGCAGGATGAGGAATGGATGTTAAAGGGAGACAGAAAAGATTTCTCAGGCAATTTCACATCTTATTCTAGGGACTAGTAAACACTATTTACTGAATCTATCTATCTATATCTATCCATTCATCCCTATATCTGACCTATGTCCATGTCTATATCTATATCTACCTACTATTTACTGAATATATAAATAAAACCATATATTTATTATATATATATTACATATATATACATGCATATTATATATATTGATGATAACTTTGAAAGTACTGTTGGTCATCTATGTTGAAATGCATGATGGGGGACTTGAATAGACTCTATCTTAAGCTTAGAAGGAACATTTGGCCTAGGTACAAATTGGGAGTCACTGGCAATAAGAGCTGAGACCACAAACAGAAGCTGTAACTCACAGGGCATGAAAAAGGAAAAAGAAAAACTATGTGAGTAAATAAGAATCAAACTTAAGAACTCTAAGATTATTATTTAATATCGTCAGAAAGTTCCAGGAGCAGTTAGGCATCATCAGAGTCAAATACTACACAAAGTAGCATTTAGCTAGGCCACCCAGTGGCCCATCTCACTTCACTTGCCAAGCACACTTGGCAATGAAACTGTTAAAGTCAGTTTCACTAGGGGCAAAATGGAAAGGAGAAAACTTTTTTATTTCTGAAAAACAAAATAAACAGGAACTAAAAAGCTGAGGCAAAGTAGAAAAACACAGAAAGAGATCACATTTATAATCAAAGTACACATAACCAAGCGACTGAAACCATAAGCAAAATCAAATCTATCCTATCTTAGCTTGTCTCCACATTTCCTGTGTCACAGTGACAGGAGAATAATGATAGTGTGTGTGTGTGTGTGTGTGTGTGTGTGTGTGTGTGTATGTGTGTGTTGCTCTGATGCACAGGCTGGCCTCTAACCTTTGGACTCAGAACTACAGGTGTGCACCACACCACCTGGCTATTACACTCATCTTTCCATTTTCTGTGTTGGGCTGGCGAACTACTGTTTCCTGGGAAAACTTGAACTCCCCCTTGTTTTGTGACTCTGTTGAAACAGCTATGCTTAGCTATGTGTCACCCAAGTCTACTTTCACTCTACAGTGACAGAGGTGAATGCTTGTAATGCTCAGCTCAATTCAGTGGCCCCCAAAGCCTAAAGCATTTACTCTCTGATCAAATGTAGGAAACATTTGGTGTCATATGTCTTTATGTGGGAAGTATACATAAAGTACTGGTCTAGCAGAGCAATGATGCCTTGAGAAAAAGCAGCTGTATGAGTGAAGTGCTTCTCTCTGAACCACTAATTTAAAGGAGGGTTAAGAGACTTCAAACTACAATGATCAGACTCCCTACTCAGTAGTAGGGCTTTTTAAAAATTATTTTTTATTGGATATTTTATTGACACTTCAAATGTTATCCCCTTTCCCCATTCCCCCCCCCACCCAGAAACCCCCTATCCCACGCCCCCTCCTCCTGCTTCTATGAGGATGTGTCCCCACCCACTCACCAACTCCCACCACCTGCCCTCTAATTCTCCCACACTGGGACATCCAGCCTTCACTGGACCAAGGACCTCCTCTCCCACCTATGCCTGACAAGGCCATCCTCCCCTACATATACAGCTGGAGTCATGGGTCCCTCTCTATGTGCTCCCAGGCTGGTGATTTAGACCCTGGGAGCTCTGGCTAAACTCTAAAATTCATTATAAATTTCTCCTCTCTCCTTTTCTCCCTCCATTGCTGTCTCTCAGCAACTTCAGCCTGCTTTCAGGCGAGAGAAATGCATCTGCATTTTATAAATTTTACATAAAGAGCCATTTCCTCAGGGATAGTCTGGGTTCTTTTCATCAAGTAACTACACTGAGGTTCGTCTACGTTGCTACAGTATGAACGGTCTATGCCACTGCACTGCTGAGTGGATTGTTATACAGAGACATACCAAAGCACCTGTATCTACTACCAAATATCAATGATCAGTTTTTAACATTAGCCACTATGAGCCTCTATATAATGGTGCATAAGTGAGTATACAGTATTATTTCCCTTGCAAAATCACTTGGGCGTAGATGAATTGGGTCACTTTCTGATACCTAACTTTAGGAAATTATTTCAAAAAATTATCAGAGCTAAATTCCCACTGAAGGTGAATAGATGAGCGGTCTCTCCCAGGACATCAATGCCAAGGCTTGAGACAGCCTTTTTATACAGTTCCTTCACTGTTTGACAGTGGTGCTGTAACTTAAGGGGGATTTTGTTTATATTTCCATAATAACTAGATTTCACTTTAATATTTTCTTAAGGTTACCAATTGCTTCAGGCAGGAGAGTAAATACAAACCCTTCTCACTACTCTATCCTGCTGCAAAATATAAACCTCTTATTCAACAATTGAAAATGTGTCATAGGAAATCTCTTTGAGATAAGTTAATTCATCAATAAGAAAGAAATAGAAATAAGTGTGAAAACAACCAGAACACCTTAGAGTTGTAAACAGTTATTCTCTGAAATAATTCAATAGCAAAATCCTGAACTGTTTTCAGATTCATGGTTATTTTTCCAGGTCTCTGTGACACTGACAGACACTTGAATCATATGCAGGGTGGGTCACGACAGGCCCCTGTGACCCCTTGCTTAGAGTGTCCTATAATCTCACTTTTGGATCACCTCCAGCACGAGTAGATGTATTTGTGGGAAAGTAACTGCCCGTAGCTTTTCTCTAATCGCAGTCTCCCTGGAGCCTCCTGCTGTCCACTGAATGAGCCCCAAACATTTCAAGCATAAATCTCATACCTTATACTTACACTCCCAGGGCTTCACTTACAGTTGCACCGTAAGTATAGGGTTTGTAACTTATACTTTACCGTGAGAACACAACCTTTCATTAGAAGGCTCAGCTACCTTACTAATCTTTTCTATGCCAAAAATTGTGTTCTACCAAAATTATTCTAAAACTGTTTCAAGCTGTTCTTATTGCCTAGGCTATCCCTGTCATCACTGTACTGAGAGTTGATCTAGGATCAGCCTCAAACAGGCTACCCCCATGATACCCTGACACCACCCTCAAGGAAAAAGGAGGCTTTGATCTCATCTTCCAGACAGTAAAAAGGGATGGACATCAGGTTTGGGGCCATGGATCATGCAGGCTGACTTTGCTACTTATGGACAAGCTAGCATGGTGCCTGTGTGGGTCTGGTTTTGCACCTAGCCATGGAGATTATATTAGCTACTTTACAGAACACTGTCATTTATGCTAATCACCACCTTAACACATCTCGACTGTGGTCCTTATTTCACAGAATTGTAATTGTTGCTTCACACACGTGTCTCTTTCATCGAGCTCCACATCCTACAGGAAGGAATGAAGACCTATGGAAATCCCTTGATACCGAACATTGGTCTTCATTCAGAAAGGACAGTTATGTGAGATAGCTATACCTAGCTTATCTGTTCCAATCCGAAACAATTTTAGGCAGGCATTGTGTACACCTGTTATCAGAACAGTCAGGATATAAGGAAAAAAAATGGCCAGTTCAACATGAGCCTGGGTTACAGGGAAAAATTTTATCTCAAATGTTACTACTTCTACTAGGAATTACTATTTTTATACAAAAATCAGTGGTAAGGTATAAGAGGCTAGTTTCTTTCACTAGCTCTTACTGGATGAAACAGAATCAAATGAGACAGGATGAGTAACTTTCTATTTCATTGTTGTATATATGTCAATGAGCCTTAATTTAAAAAGATGTCTTCTAGTCCATTTAGAAAAATCTCAAGGGACTGGTGAGATGGCTCAGTGGGTAAAGATACTTGCCACCAAGCCTAAGTATGTGAATTCCATCCCTGAAGCCACATGACAGAAGGAGAGAACTGACTCCTTCATGCTGTCCTGTGATCCCCACACATACATCTTGACATACATGTTGCCCTGGCCCAAGACAGACAGACAGACAGACACCAACAGACACACATACACAAAATAGACAGAGAGCTGGGCAGTGGTGGCACATGCCTTTAATCCCAGCACTTGGGAGGCAGAGGCAGGTGGATTTCTGAGTTTGAGGCCAGCCTGGTCTACAGAGTGAGTTCCAGGACAGCCAGGGCTACACAGAGAAACCCTGTCTCGAAAAACAAAACAAAACAAAAAAACAAAACAAAAAAAAAACAAAAAATAGACAGAGAAATAAAGGTAAGTATGTTCTTTACATTTGTTTGATTTTCGTCAAGCCCACTAGCTAGAAATTTCCTCTCACTGAATACTGGAATGAAGAACACCATCATCTTCTAACCAAAACTCTCTCACATAAATGAGAAGTCTATATAAACACCAAAGTCCAAAGGCAAATGAATTATCAAACTTTGACCCTCCCATCACCTAAAACAGCTCAGAATATTTGTTGTGATGTGTAACTAATATATCTTTAAATGCTTTTAGTTCTTTTAGAGCTCTCATTTTCCCCCTTTCCCTTCTTTCTCTACTGTCAACTAAGGATTGCGTATGTATGTCCCCCTCAAAATACACAGGTAGAAACTCTAATCCCCACTGTAATCATTTAGAGGTATGGCCTTTGAAAGATCATTTAGTTGTAAGGATGAAGCCCCAAGGAAATGAATTGGTGCCCTTGTTAAAGACACCCAAGAGAACACCTTCTTTGTGAATATAATGCAAAGTTAGGCAGGCTGACATTAGCCACGACAACCTTCCACCATCCACACTAACTTTCTGGCTGCAGAATGAGAAATACATTATTGTTATTTATAACCCAACTAGTGTGCTATAGCAACCCTCCCTCCCTCCCTGCATGCTAGAGGGTAGTACCAGACAGCTCAGGCAGGTAATAAACGGAGGTGATTCAGAAATTTTTCTTCTTGGGTCCAGCACAAAGGACAGACATTAACATAACCTCACCAACAGCCATTTTCTTCCCTGTGAACTAGAAGAAGTCCATCCCTGCCATGCCTGTCAGGGAAATCAAACTGGCAGGTTGGTGCCATGTTGTTTTTCCATGTAGCTCGATAGATCTATGTGTAGCTGTTTTCTCAAGTCACCTGACAAACACTTCCCTTTGTGATAAAGAGACTGTGAAGTTAATGGGGCAGCATAGCACTTTCTATTCCACTTACAAGCTCTCTCTGAGTTTGGTTATCTGTCTCC
>NW_021620921.1:1639267-1640714 GCF_004785775.1 Grammomys surdaster | reverse complement strand
CAGCAGAGGAGGGGAGGGCAGCAGAGGAGGGGAGGGCAGCTGAGGAGGGGAGGGCAGCAGAGGAGGGGAGGGCAGCAGGGGAGGAGAGGGCAGCAGGGGAGGAGAGGGCAGCAGGGGAGGAGAGGGCAGCAGAGGAGGGGAGGGCAGCTGAGGAGGGGAGGGCAGCAGAGGAGGAGACACAAGAACAGGAGTGGCTGAAGCTGCAGGACAGGGATCAACAGGACAGGAAACAGAAGAAAGGCACCTTTTAACTACAGAGATAGGAGAATGTTAATGAATGTGATGACAGAATGCCTCCTCAACAGAGCTCAGCAGCAGACATGTCTGCAATTTTTTTCCTTTAAGCAGAAAGAAACATCTCTATTACTTGATTTAATGTAAGTTTACTTATATTTTTATATGTAACTTTTAATATGGTCCAGTATCTAAAACTTTAGCTTTCTTTCATCCTAAAGAACAATACATATACTTTCATCTTTTATAAAAATGTCCACTACAAAAATTTCCCTGTCTTCCACTTGTTCTCCACTGGGATGCTGGCAGTCACGAGCGGGAGATATAACAGGAACAGTCGTGGGGTAGAGACTTGGGGCAGCCTAACTCCTTTCTGTCAATTAGAAACCATATGACACTTAGCACAGTTACATGTCCGTACTACAACAATGGGGCCACTCACAGCACCCAGCTGGCAGCTGCTTTATTAAAATGGGAAACTGAAAGTCGTGTCCAGCACAGAGCCTGATAAACTATAGAAAACACATGTCTGCCTGTCTCTCACAGTCTGTTTGTCTGTCTGATGTACAATTACAATCTGGTTCACCCTTTGGCTACCTATGTAAAAAAGCACTTGGCAAACTTTGTAAATTAACTCAATTACTTAATTGCGTAACAAATGTATTTTGAATGCATACTATGCTCTAGGCATTGGTTTATTAGCCAGCTAGATGCAGAACTGTGAGAAAAGAAGCCACTGTCTGGCTGCCAAGAGCTTACATCCAAATGGAGAACACAGGTGAACCAAATACACAGCAGACAGACATAAGCAGTGTGATAGATAGATAGATATGTGGGTAAATTTTGGCAGATGGTACTGTTCAAAGGGGGTGATTAGGAAAGGCCTCCCCAGTGAAAAGATGTTCAAAAGGACCTAGATGCAGTAAAGAAACCAGCCATTTGGTGATCTTGGGAAAGAATGTTCCAGGCAAAGGAAACAGCAGACGCAAAGGCCCTGTGGATCCAGATGAGCTGGCAGGCTCAAGACTAAACAAGCCAGCTTCTGTGGATGAAGAATAGTGAAGACAAGAGGGAGGGAGGAAAGGAGGGAGGGAGGAAAGGAGGGAGGGAGAGATAGAGATAGAGAGCAAGAGAGCAAGAGAGCAAGAGAGCGAGAGAGAGCGAGAGAGAGCGAGAGCGAGAGCGAGAGCGAGAGCGAGAGCGAGAGCGAGAG
>NW_021620921.1:1634278-1639257 GCF_004785775.1 Grammomys surdaster | reverse complement strand
GAGAGCGAGAGCGAGAGCGAGAGCGAGAGCGAGAGCGAGAGCGAGAGCGAGAGCGAGAGAGAGAGAGAGAGAGAGAGAGAGAGAGAACAGTGAGAACTGACATAGGGAAGACCTGGAAATTTATGCTAAATATTTGTGGAAGGTTCAAGAGGGTTTCGACCAGGACAGTGACATGTTCCACTTTACATTTTGAAGAATGATTGCAGCAAGTCTATAACACACAGGCTAAGTGAAGGGGTGGACCTAAAAGACAGGGACAGAATCAGGAAGCACGAGGAAGGATTGCAGACATGTCACAGAGTGAGTCAAGAGGACCAGCCGGTGGATATGACTGGAGAGGAGGCACAAGATCCACACAGGCATGGAGAAGCACAAGGTCACACAGCACCTGAGTAGCAAGATCAACTGTGTTTATATGCTCTCTGGGGAAAAGGGCAGAGAAACAGTGTGGGTGCTGGCACTTAGCCTTGCCTCTCCTGCCTACTTCACTGACTGTACAGTCTTCCCTTTGACCTCACCCTCGGCCTCAGGTGGTGGCCCCATGCACCCCTGGGCAGTGCTGTGGCTGCAACCAAACACTCATGCTCTATAGAGCACACAAGCAAGTCTCAGAAGAGAAGTCCCATTCAAAGAACTAGCAATAAATGTCCCCTCAAGTGAGCACAGGCCAGTCTGGGGTAGACATTAGGAGCTTCTCAAAGTTAACAAGATGAATTGCCAACCAAGAGCAACAGGGGACATGCTGGTTATGATGTCTCCTGCATGCAGCTCCCAGACATGAGACTGCAGAAAGAACTTGAGTGCCCGACAGCCTGCATGACTCAAACCAGTGCTACACACCAGGGTTACCTCAGAGAGGAAGTTGGGGGTGGGGAAGGGGAACTGCCCAGGTGTCAAATACCATCAATCCCCAGGGGTCCAGAAAGTTTTATTTTAAAAACAAAATTGCTAGTTTAACTTTCTTTCTGCTATTTCTTTGATAGCTTACCCTCATCTAGATTTTATGAATTCTGTTTTGAGGTAACACTTGGTAGGTGCATACTTTCTAAGGACAAGCAAAAGAGTAGACCATGCTAGAGACGGAGCAGACGGCCATGCCAGCAGAACACCTGCATTCAGGACATTCCAGACTCACAGGCCAGTCTCTAGACGTCAAGAGTGCTGGAAAGATGGCTTCTGCTAATGTGGTTGCTAGGGAAATTCTAGAAGATGCTGCAGCTTAGGTTTCTGATTCCCTGCAACTATCACGTGATGATCACCTATGAGTGTCCTCAAGTATGTCAAGTAGATTGACACAAGTCCTATTTATATGGCAGCCATGGCGGTTTGTACGACATGGAAACTTGGGAGAAACATAAGGTTTATCATCATCATCATCACCATCTACCTATAAATTATCACTCAAACATTTCAAGGGCCTTTAGAGAATAACTTGTCATAATGACAAATTTACCATATCCTAGCACTGAGCAGCCTGTATGTCCCTCATGTTCCAGTCACAGCCCATCACTTCCTACACCATTCTCAGAGAAGAGCTGTCTCCTCAGCTTTTTCTGTTCAACCCTTCTTCACATAGCCCTTGGGGCCATAAGGAAAAACAGTGTTGCATACATCGGACTCAAACAGCAGACATCCAGCATGGGTTCTCAGTTCCAGTCAGGATTCCCACCCACAAGTGTGAAACTTATGCATCCTAAAATTAAACAGTAGTTAGAAACAGCAACTACAGCCACAGCCTCTGGGACTCTCTCTGCATCGTCTCAGATCAAGATGGCGCCTGAATACCTTGTCATTTTTCACAACAAGGGTATCACCTCCCACCCTCCACTCCTGATTCTCCCCTAGGCAAGAGCTATTGAAGTCTCTCCTGCAGGACCTCTGGTCTTGTCATGATCTCACTGCTCTATACCTCAGAGCCTCTTAAAAAGCACAAAAAGGACTCAAATCTTTTTTCTTTCTGGAGTATCATGGAACATAACCTTCGTTCTTAATGTACCTTTATTGCCTACTGAAGGATTTCTGTAAAGAAAGAAACAGATTATCTAGGTAAATGGACAAAAATAATTAAGTACTTTCTCTATGAATGTCATATTTCTTGGAGGAAAAAAGAAAAACATGGAAGGGATAACTAGAAAAGGATTTTATAGTTCTTTAGAAACACTATAGAGGGTTACTCAGTCATGGCAGCACAAGGCTATAGCTTCAGCCACAGAGGAAGCTGAGGTCGAAGGATCACAAGTTCAAGGCCAGCCTGCCTGTCTCAAAAATTCAAAGTTATAAAAGGACCAGGGAAACAGCTTAGATATATACAAAACTTGTCTAAAATACATGAGGCCTTAGGTTTGACCCCAAGTTTTGGAAAGAAAGGAGGGAAAAGGGGACGTGCTTTGGGGAAGTTAAGATCGTTTGTAGATGATTAATGTAAATATGGGAGACTAAATAATGGTCAGAAATGCAGAGGTCATATACGGTATCAACAGAAAGCTAGCCAGTAGCCATCCCCTTACCAGTGAGAGCACATAGCAGTCAAACTTCTCTTCTATCCAACAGTTAGAAGTTCCTACTTCCATTACAGCTTGGGAGATTACAGAGGACCTTGCTGATGCTTCCCAGTGGAATGCTGAATCCTCAACCTCAAGGCACCACAGCAATCCGTGATCAGCTCCTTCAGACTTTCACATTCTTTGGGTACAATTATGATTAATGCAGGCTCAGGCAAGATAATTAGATGTGTTGGTTAATTTTGTCAACTTGACACAAACTAAAGTCACCTAGGAAGCAAAAAAACCTCAAGTGATAAACTGCCTCTGTAAGAGCTGGTCCATGAGCATATGGGACCCTTGCATAATAAGTGTAAGCAAGCCAGTAAGAAGTGTCTCTCTATGGCTCCTGCCTTGGCTTGCCTCCTCGATGGACTGTAACCTGTAAGATAGATAAACCTTTTTCTACTCAAGTTGGTTTTTGTCAATATTTTATCAGAGCAACAGAGACACAAACTAGGACACTAGAGAACATAAGTCTACCCAGAACAATGCTGTAGACCGTTCCTATCACGGAAGGAATCAGGGCTCCTAAATTACTACTTCTGTCTAGGCAGCCGACCTTTGCCACCACTACAGGGTCCTATTTCTCATGAGCCTAGAATCAAGCACCTCAGTGGCACAAATGGCCATTCCTGATGTGCCTATGCAACAAAGGAAAGACGCTAAGAAGAAAACAAGTTAGGGGGTAGCTCAGATTGACAGGGAGTACAGAAACGCCAAAGCCATGGTCTGGATGATAAGAGGTAGACCCAAAAGAAGAAAACTAAAAGAATTTATTAGAAGATCAGATTTCCGAGAGAAAACTCTTGGCCTTGTTGTAAGATGCTGTTGTGCCTGCAGGTGGAGGCCCTGGGTGTGGCCGAGATGACAGAGGCCAAGGGACATGAGGGTCACAGTCATAGAGTCCTTAGCACTTGAACTATATGCACCTTTCAGCAAGGGCAGGTTCAACTGTCACCTATCCAGTACACCAAGTATTCTGATAGCACTGATCCTCCATATAATGTCTATGCCCTTCCCTTGAGTGTGACAGCCTAGAGCAGTTCTAGAAGTCAACCCAACAAGACTCCTTCATTATTAGGCTTTCTCTGTTAATAGGAATGAACTGGAAGCCACTAGTGAACTAAGTCACGTTGCATATGTCTATACCTAGCCCTTAGTCAACAGAGATCTCTTCACTAGGTTGAGGCACAGTCAAGCTAATGCTGCCCTGAAAATGAAGGCAGTGTCGATCAGCCTTTCCGAGAAAAATCCAGATAGACTTTTTCCCAGAGCAAGATACTTCAAACCTCAAATCTTCATTCATCTTCTCCTTGTTAATGATGACCAGCTCTAAGGGTTCCTCCCAGTTTGGGGATATGTCTTCCTTACTGGTATAGACCAATCCCTGGAGGATTTCTTTGTCAAACCGTGTATAAGAAATGAGCTGATACTATGCCTTCTTTGTCACTTACTATTCTGATAATTTTGGTCTCTTTAAAAACCCAGTTATACTATATGATTATGCTTTTGTTTTAATCCCAGGTATGGGATATGGGGCTGCTTCAGATTGTCCACTGACAGTAACTATGATTTGTCTGGTGCTCTAGAAGAGGTGTGATTTTTGCCAGGGGCTGATAGTTTACATTTGGAATTCTGGGGACTCTTAAGGGTATAAATGCAAGAGCTCCAGGAGGGTCCATGGTGGCTGTTGTTGCCCTTGCTGCTGCTGCTTTCTGCTATCACGTTTGCTGCTTTTGCTATTGCTGGATTGCTGTTTGCTGGATTGCTGGTTACTGAACTTCCCCCTAAGTACCTGATGCTCCTTAACAGCAGGAAGTAGTCTAAAGAGATCTATGTCCCCTTTCCCCTCTAACTTTTCTCTTCTACCTAGTGTTGGGGGGTTGGAAGGGATTGGGGTGGAGAAGGGTGGTAGATATAAGAACCCAATAAAATAGCCAGAAAGTACAGTTACAACTCTGTACTCATTGCCAGGGAAGGTAACCAGCTAACTGAGTCTAAGAGCCAAAGGACAAGCAGTGCACTCCTGGGAGGGCCCCCCCCCCCCGCAACGTTCTTTCTTTTTAAAAATCTAACAGATGACTCCAGATATTTTCTTTTGACATCCAGAAGTCAGAGTTATTCCAGTAGATCACTGTAATTTAGACCACAGATTCTGAGGTGGTCCTTCTATCTCACAGGTAGCAACTTGCCCTCAAATCATTAGGTGATCATCAGTGACAAGCACTTTAGTCTTTCGTTTCTTACCTAACTCATGCCTTTGTAAAAGTTCACTGCAGAATAAAAAGGAACACTGTTCTAAAGGGAAATGATTTCTACAATTTAAAAGTCCCAATGTTAATAACTGGCCATACATACAAAGTATACATCACCTGTGCCTGTGTCTGATTCTCTCTCTCTCTCTCTCTCTCTCTCTCTCTCTCTCTCTCTCTCTCT
>NW_021620921.1:1584290-1634268 GCF_004785775.1 Grammomys surdaster | reverse complement strand
TCTCTCTCTCTCTCTCTCTCTCTCTCTCTCTCTCTCTCTCTCTCTCTCTCTCTCTCTCTCTGTGTGTGTGTGTGTGTGTGTGTGTGTGTGTACACATACACATAATCTTAACAAGTTAAACTAAATCAAGTATAACTATGCTCCCCCCATGGTCCCTACATTAAGCACACATGATGCTTACTTTACTCAGTCATTAACAGCTCTTCATAAAGACATCCCATCGCTGTTTCTTTATTGCTCTTAAGCATTTGAAAGTGATTCAATTCTTCAGTATATTTACGAAACCTTCTGGGTCACACAGCTCATCTACGTCAAAGAGAAAGCTAAGTCTCACAAGATTAGTTTTCACAATCATGTCTAAGCACATTCATGACTAATCTCACCTCAGCTCTCTGTTCCTATTCATACTATCTGTGCTTAAAACTTTATCCTTACTAGCAGCAATACAGACTGCCAAATGATACAATTCAGAAGGAGCAAGCAATGTTTCAAAGTTTCAAAGTTTCTGACTGGAAACTTTTTTTCTGATTGGATGTTTTCATCTTTATTTCCTTGATTCAATTATTAGTCGGGGAAAAAGTGGTATTGTTATGCTTCACCAAGAACACTAGTGATCCATTTCCTGTACCCATAGTCCAATACTAAGTGCTCTGCGCTGGCTAATTTTGGGTCAACTTGAGACAAGCTAGTCATTGGAGAGGAGGTGCCTTAAGTGAGAAATGACTCTATAAGACTGGGCTGTGTGTAGGCAGGCCTGTAGGACACTATCTTAATTAGTGGGTGATATAAGGGGGTCTAGCCCATTGTGGGTGGTGCCATCCCTGGGCTGGTGATCCTGAGTTCTGTAAGAAGGCAGACAGAGGAAGCAAGGGAAGCAAGTCAGTAAGCAGCATCCCTCCATGGCCTCAGCATCAGCTCCTGTCCTATTCGAGTTCCTGTCCTGACTTACTTCCATGATAGATCATGATATGAAAAGTATAAGACAAATAAACCCTTTCCTTCTGACGTTGTTTGTTGTCATGGTATTTTCATCAGAGCAATAGTAACCCTACATGAAGGCATCCCCTACCCGGGTCAGCAGACTGTCTCACAAATAGGATGCCACAGGATCTGCATTGCTCTGCTGTATTGTCTCCACACTTAACTCTCCTCCTCTGTGCTCGCTGTAGGTTATCTGCAACTTTCTTAAATTCTCTAGCACTAAGCCATGGACAGTTTTCTTAGCATTGGCGCAACTGAGTAGCACACTGTGGGTGATACCACCTCTGAACGCCTGGTCCCAGGTGATGGAAGAAAGCAGGCTGAGTACACCTGTGGTAGCACGCCTCCATAGTCTCTGCATCAGCTCCTGCCTTGAGCTCCTGCCCTAACTTACTTCAGAGATGGGAGTGTGACTGGAGCGCTCCAAGATGAAACACAGCCTTTCCTCCCCACGTTGTCTCTGGTCATGGCATTTATCACAGCACCAGAAAACAAAAACACCACCCTAACTCTTGTCCGACCAAATCTGTGTACTTCATAGTGAACATGAGAGCTCTTCCTGATCAGCATAATTCCAGAGAACGAGGGAATATGGATAAATAACCTTCTGACAGGATCAGCATAAACGCCCTATTTTCTTCTTGGGGTACTAAAATAGTTATTCTAACTTTCAGAGCTTGAGTCATTATTTCTTAAAATTCAGAAGCCGTTTAGTTGCACATTAGCACTAATTACAGTCATGAGCAAGCCAGGCGCTGCTACCTCACCCAGTGAGAGAAGTCACAATCACTCTGAGGAGCTGTGCCTTCTCTCAAGATCACCAGCATGTGGCAACAAGGGTGGCTGTGCATTGCTGGCAGAGAGCTTCAGTTCCACACTCCTGTGCTGTTTTAAGTCATATACATACAGAGGAAAAAAAAAAAAAAACAAAGGCTGTCCCTCGGTGTTTAAACAAGGGAGGAGCTATGGCTGCATGCCACAGGGCCAACACTCATACTTCAGGACAAGTCGTCAAATGGACCAGAACCTATTTTATGCCAACAGCTTTGTGGCTGGGCCCTCAGAACACAGCTGCTGGCTGTGGAAAACCCCTTCTATTCTACCCACAAATACAGAGGCCCAACCCTAGACCAAGGGTACAGGCCCCTTTCTACCCCGGAGTGATGCTTCTGCAGAGTTGGGAGTACTGAGCCCTAGGCTTACTTTGTGCTACGTGGTGCAAGAAGAGAGGATCAAGGAAATGATAAGCATTTTGATTTTCCCTGTCTGAAAGCATCTGCTTCACTGCTACTAAGAAGCAACAGTCCATCACAAAGAGGACTCAGGCCTAATCTGAGCACATTTAGGACTGCTGTGCACCGTGTAAGCTCTTCTCAAGTCTGTGGGACAGAACAAAACTATGGGGTCTGCTCCTCCTTTTCATCCACACCAACACCTCATTTGTGAAGATCATCATGACTCCAGCCACACTTTTCAATTTCCCCACAGCCTCCCAACCCCAAGCGCCTGCTCCTGGCTACTGAGGAAGTCCTATGGATCCCTGCCCCTCAGTCCTCTCTTCATGTGACAAGATGGAGGTCCTCAAGCCATTTCTTGGAACTAACTATGCTAATCTTCCCTCAAAATGTTAAGGTCTCAATACCTCCAAAGAAACACCTGCCATCTTCACCTCTCAGTCCAGCTTACTCCTAAGGAATCTGGTGTCTGTGCTTCCAGCTCCTTTCTTTAGCTCCTTCTGCTGCTAACTATGGCTCAATTTACTTGTTACACTATTGCAGACTGACTACAATAAGCCTGACATTCCTTATACATTTCATTCACTGACAAAATCCAAGGACTCAAAGTAGATATTCTTGGTTGTACCCAGAATGCACTCAGTTGCCTAAACGCGTGTAGAAAGGGGCCTGTACCCTTGGTCTAGGGTTGGGCCTCATTTGTGGGTAGAATAGAAGGGGTTTCCCACAGCCAGCAGCAGTGTTCTGAGGGCCCAGCCACACAGCTGTTGGCATAAAATAGGTTCTGGTCCATATGATGACTTCTGAAGTATAAGCGTTGGCCCTGTGGCATGCAGCCATAGCTCTTCCCTGGTTTAAACATGGAGGAACAGGGCTTTGCTTTTTTTTTTTTTTTTTATTTCAATGTTAGAGAGCCTTGGGGTAAGAAAAACTGCTCAACAGGTAAAAGCACTGGCTACTTTTCCAGAGGATCTGGGTTTGATTCCTAGCACCCACATGGCTGTTCACAACTGTCTATAATTCCAGTTCCAGGGGATCTGATGCCCTCTTCTGCCCTCCATGAGTGCCAGGCCCACCAACGGTACACAGATATTCAAGAAGGCAATACACTCCTACACATAAAGATAAAATAAATCCAATTTTTCTTAAAAAGAAAAAAAGAATTTTGTTTAAAGCTCTCATATAGTTTTCTGCTTTAAACTGTGGCTGATCAAACTTTCCTAATTAGTAAATAATTTGCCTAAATTTAAGGTTCAAGTTGTTCCATGTATTTTTTCACGGATTTAACCTTTTTTTTTTTTTTAATTGTTGCTGTTTAAAGAGGGTCGGGTAATCTCAGGCACAGCACACCAGCTTATCGTCTCTCAGGCCAGCGGTGCTCACCTAGAGTCATGGATCATCTCAATAGACACATCAACTTCACCGACCCCTATCTTAATCTGTAGAATACAACCAAATTTTTCTTTATTGCTATTTTCCATGGGAACACAAGTAAGATTGAAATGGGTAGCAACTTTTAAAGAGTTTACTCAAAAACAATGAGCAGACTCATTCTAAGCAATGCATATGCTGATTAACAGTGATAAGTGAGTGTTGTTGACAGGCATAGCCAAGCTAAGTATCTACCTTCCTTTCGAGAATAAGTGACATTTATTGTGGTATGGCCTTTTGGAGGAATTTTCACTTTTGTAACTCCTCAATAAGACAGGCTTTTTTAAAAATTGATTTAACGGATGGATGTAATGCAAGTCTTAACTTGGAGGGCTTAAATTCAGCGAGCCAGGCCTTCTGCACCCCTTACCCTTGCCGTGAACTCTGTGGCTTGTTAAGCTGGTCCTTGGTTTTAGTCCCTGTTGTGAATGTGGGAGATTGAGGGAATTAGGGAAATTGTGGTAAAATAGCATCCCTTTCAGATGAAAAGCCACTCACCAAGTGTGTTTAGTTACTCTTGCGTAAGAGCAAATTGTTTCAAGAAAAAGTATGCAGCAAATCATGAAGCCTTTCAGGGAATAATGAGAATTTCCTATGTGAACGTATGTGCTCAGAGCATGCTTGATATTTGCCTGAGGTGGGAACTCCCAAACCACACTGCCATCACTCTGCACGCACGACCTCTGTGGTTAGTTAAGGGGATCATTTTCTTTCTATGTATTTGCTTTTTCTCTTCTTGTTCTCCCTCTTCACCATAAGTTCATCTCAGGAACAGGCTGCCCTACTTACCCATGCCGATCTTTGGGGAAAGGGTGTTTGTTGGAATGCAAGGGGACAGTGAATGCCAAGGTAAGAGGCATGTCTGACTGTTCGAGACAGTACGTGGCCAGTGTGACCAGAATAGCAGGAGAGGCAATGACCAGAGCCTGTGCATTCTTGAAGGCCAGGATAAGGCCCCATAGTTTTGACTGAAGGAATGGAGGAAAGCAAGCACCTGGTTGCCATTTTGAAAACACGTGGGTGAGCATAGTGAGCACAGAGAAAGGACAAAAGCAGAATCAGGCAGCTGTTCCAGAAAACCTTAAAGAGACAGAGGAGGCCAGGCCTACGCTGGACAGAGCCAACACGTTTTCCTGAGTAAAAAAAAAAAAAAAATGTAATGGGAGACAGAGCAAAGAGTCTTGAAAGACTTCAGCACTTACTCCTGTGCAAGAGGACGGGCTAACACTGCTACTTACTGAGCTGGGGATGGTAGAGGATGGAATATTAGTGGTCAGAGCCAGGAAAGATGAAGAGTTCTGTGGTTTGTTTCTATGTTTTCATTGTGAAATGCTGACAAATGTTATGCCAATAATTCTGACCAGGTCAAGAGTTGACCTTGAAATTGTTAAGTGAAGCTGGCCTGTCCTTTTTTACTTTCTCTGTGGCTACCAGGTACAGAATCAGAACAATGTCCTTCCAAACCCAGCTTCTCCATTCTGTCAGTAGGTAGTTGCCTTGCTAGGACACATCGGTGTTTGGCCTCCTTTCTTACTTATATGTTAAATTTCCTTCTCTATAAAGTGCGATGCCTACCGAACTGTCCCTATTCTATACATTTTATAATGGGAAGCTTCGGATTAGGCTCTAGCTTCTTACTGCTTTATAAAACAATGGGATTGGCCTCTATGACAACTGTATTACAGTGTCAACTGCTTCTCTTTCTTTTCACCATAGATTAATCACACCAGAGCCATGCTTCCTTGTCCTCCAAACTTGTATTTGCCTCTTAATACCCAATCAAACCTACCACTGGGAAGCTTTTGTTGACTCCCAGCAGACAAAACTGTCCATTCTCACCTCAGAATCCACCAGTCCCAACTTCATTGCTTTGTGAATAACTGTGACTGATTTGTCAATAAACCCATGAGGAATCAACTGAAACAGAGTTGTCAATAAGCCAATTCTATTTTTCTCTCAATGGACGCTACTGGGCCTTGTTTGCTAACAACATATCCTCAAGGGTTGGATAGGAACCTCCTCTGATAACTGGTCTGATGCAGATGTTCAGTGTTGACCAGAGGCAGTGCAGTGTGATCCCTCCCCATTTGGAACCAACAGTGAAGCTTACACCACTTCCCATCCATCCTGAAACTTGCACATGGACCACTCACATGAAGGGCAGTGTTATCTGGCAACACCCAGGTATGCTACTCCCCACAATTATCTGGCAACAGCCAGGTAGGCATGTCCACTATAAAAGGGGCTGCTTGCCTCCTCCTCTATTTCTTACTCTCTTACTCTCTTGCCTCTAGCTTCTCCTCGCCCTTCCTCTCTTCCCTTCCCCCTCTCTCCACGTGGTCATGGCCAGCCTCTTCTCTCCTCTCTCGCTCCTCTTTCCCCACCATCTTCTCCCGTTTCTCTCCCTACCTTTGCCCTCTGCCCTGAATAAACCCCCTCCCCTTTGGAACCGTTTGGTCTGGTGTTGCCTGTTCCAAGCTGCACGCCAAATTCTAACAGTTCCTTCTACTGGAGTACTGAGTCCTAAAGCAAGAGACTGTGTAGTGTAGTTCTTCATGTCCCAACAAATGCCTTAGAATAAAGACTTCATGTTTTGATCACCTACCAAATTATAGAACCATAAATGTTTTAAGAAAACAAAAGCCTAGTATAATATACTTTGGCCTCCAATAAAAATGTTTATGGATAATGATAGATAAACCTTGTGACATTTTCTCGTATTTAGTTTGGCAACAAAAAATGCTAATCATAAAACAAGCCTTAAAACTGGAAAGTTCAAAATAACTTAGAGATACATATTTTTGATAGCTTAGGGAACACTCTAGAGCTCCCTATACTCTGAAATATCTGTACAGGTATCAGGAGAAAAGAAGGAGGCCAGACAGTGAGAATTCAAACACTGAGCAATCCTTGACATCACTCCTCAAACACTAACGGTGGTTGGGTGTGGCAGCATACTTCTGTAATTCCAGCACTCAGGAGGGGAGAGGAAGGGGAATCTCTATGAGTTCAAGGTTAGCCTGATTTATATAGCAAGCAAGTTCCAGGCTACTCAAGGCTATACAGTGAGAGCCAATCTCAAAAGAAAAACAAAAAGCAAGCAAGAAAAAAAAAACAAAAAACAACAAAAAAAACAAAGCAACAACATCAAAACAAATAAACAAAAAAACAACCAAACAAAAAGCAACAAGGGACATGCTGATCACAGCACTAGTTCCCATCAGTCCATGCAACTCCTTCGCCTCCAGGCCTCCTGTCCCTCCCCCTGACTCCTTCACTTCCTTTCCTTGCTGTCTTACTCTAATTTCACACAGAGTACCTTTGGGGGAATGGTAGAAGGTTCCTATTTTCCTTTCTTTCCTGACTTCCTTTTTTCTTTTGACGTCCTTTCAATTTCTCATTTTATACTTTAAACAATTTCAACTGGTCTTCCTGATTTTGTCCTATTCCACCCTGTACCTGAACTATCAGTTAAAAATCATCTTTGTTATTATTTTCATTAGAAAATTCTCTCAAGTGAATTCCCTGAAACAGGAGGATAAAGGAGGAAATCATACTGATTATGGCCATGAAAGCAATACTTCTGAGTATCTTACATATTTTTCCAGGACTTCCTGGTTACTGCTGTGATGAAGGAGTCTCCTCTGAGGGATGAGGAATGCTCATAAATTTTAAGTTTTTTAAAGTTTTTTTTTTTAAGGTTCAGAGGGGTGCTTTTCTGAAGCTGCTCTCCCTTGGTACAACTCTGAGAGCCTTGTTCTCTTAGCTTAAGAGACTAGACCTGAAGTGTTTCAGACCTCAAAATTAGTTCGGAAGCACTTGTTACAAGGTTTGTAGGTCTGAGAGAACACAGTACGGCTCAGTTGCACATCAATAATGAAACGCCTGGTTCTACTCAAGCAACAGATCCACCAAACAGGGGTTCCGTTTAGTTGGCTGCAAACACACAATACCTCTCAGGAAAGAGAAGGCTGCTCATACTAAATCCCCAAGCATCTTCATAGGAGAACATTTCAAAACAGGAAGGGCAGAGGGTAAGGCTCACTCTTTCCAGTAGGCAATTTCTGTATGTCTCTCCCATGCCCTTCATCCTTACCTCTTCTGCTATGTGTATAAAAGAAAGGCAAGGCTCTCAGGGTTAGTTTGCCTCCCATATATAACTAGGAGCCTAGGAATAAGTATTAATTACTATGGGAAATGTTACTAATATTTCTATGAACCTTCATGTTAACATAAAACTTATTTATGTTATAATATTATGGCATTTAAAGTAAGACAACCAAAACATTATATGTGTGTCTGTAAATAAAATGAGTCAGACCATGAGGGAAAGATTGCTAATGTTCAGTTTGTTCATGTATTTTCAGCTCTAACAGTCTACTTTGAATAATTCTTAAGACTTTTAAGATTACATATGTAACTAAGAACTAATAGTCTTAAGTCAAAGATGTTTGCCCATTTTTTTTTAATGCTTTCACAGAGGACTGAGTTTGGATTCCTAGCAGCCTGCTGTGCATCTCACAATCTCCCTTAACTCTAACCTCAGGAGCCCCAGTGGCCCCTTCTGGCCAGCATGGGCACCTGCACACAAGTGCACACATTCACACAAAGGCACAAAAATACACATAATCAAAAATAAAGCTCTCTTTTAAAAACACAAAAAAATGTTTTAAAATAGATTTTTTTTACACAATTAAGATACACTTAGAACTGTGACCTCCCAGAAGTTATAATGCCTTCAGTCAAATAGTGTATCATGTTATCAATTTTTAACTATAACCACACTTACTGGTTTAATGTAATAATTAATTTCTTAAATGTAAAATTTTAAATGATTCCACCAAGTTTTCTAAAACATCTTCCACTCAGATGAGTATCAGACGTTCACTTCCAGCTATTTCTCTCTTAAGCTGCTACATGATTCTACTTAGTTTTGATTGCCTTTGTTGGTACCCAAAACTGTCTGGGTTATTCAGGTACGTTTCCATATAAATACACACAATGTAAATATTGACCACTTTAAAATTTATTTTTCACTATTAGGTTAGCTCATTTTTTCCCAAATATTTGTCAAGTGTTTCTTAATAGCAGTGTATCAGCGCTTAACTGAAAACAGTTCATTTGATGCCCCTTCATTTCAATTTTGTTTTTATAACTGGGCAATGGTGTAAAACAAGAACTCTGTAAATCAGTCTTAATGATAAGGCCACTTGATGGCTTGATCTTATTCTTTTCCATGTGTCTTAAACACTTCACTGGTCAATCGCCACTATGTTTCTTAAATAACCAGTCTTTCATTAAAAACCCATTCGAACCATAAAAACCATAAAAACTATTTGAAATAATATCTAAAAAAAGGCAAGTCTAAAACCACACCCCTTAGCCTAAGTAATCGACACTAATAAAGCAAGCCATAATGCATGTTCCAGGCTTTTGTATTTGATTTTAGGAGATGATTTAAAGTGAACATGTTATATTTATATCCTAATAACTAGTGTTAGCTTATGTCACTGGACCCAAACATGAAACTGCAGCAGAGGCTTCACTGCCTTTTTCTCCTTTCATATTATCTACAAAACCCTATCGTTTCTCAAGAAGATGCCATAGAAAAGTCCAGAACAGAAGCCAGGTTGTTCTGTAACAAAGTCACTGCTGCTTGCTGCATGGCAGCCTTTTCCTCTAAGAAGGATAATTTGTAGAAAGATTTGGGTGGGGTTGTTGTCACTGGCTTTAGCAAACATATTCCTACCATTGTTACTGTAACTCCATGAAGTCTTAGAAAAAAAAGGAGGCCATGACCTGCAAAAATCCAATTTATCTGGCCAAGATCAGAACCAGAAGGCAAGAGAGTCAGGGTTAGCCTGGCTTATCTGATGCCAGACCACTGCCTTTTTTAAAGCTGTATGCTTCACACCAAATGTTGCTCGTTAAGAGCCTGCTGGAACAATTGTCTCCGAGCAAACCTACAAATGACGTACTGAGGAGGAGTAAATGGGCTCCGGGCAGTTATCTGATTCCACACCCTTTACGTTTTCTCCTCCTAGTATCTAAGGACAGGCTTCATGGGAGTTTCTCCCTGTAATGGAGTAGCTCCTGAACTGCCTGGAGATAGCACCTTTTTTTGCCCCTTAAAACAATCACATGGTATGTTATCTGCTTTTGTTTTCTATTATTGCTTCTTATGACACTGGATAGGTATGCAAGAGATGTCATACAAAGTCAGAAAAAGAAATATGAGTCTGGCAACAGAACATGGGAAGAAATCCTGAGTTCTTTCCTTCCCCGGCTTCAGAAGAGCTTTGTAACTTCCTTGGACCCTGTCCCCTCTGTAAGCTTGGGATAACTACTGATCTCACAGGGGCTTTCTGAGGAAGACCTCAGCTGTGCCTCTATTAGCCCCACCCCCCGCCTCCCATTAGCCTCCCTTTACCTCTAGGAAACTTATGGTTTTTTTCTTACGTAAGTTTTATGGAAAAAGAAAGAGTGCCAATGTATTTCATATTAAAAAGTGAATTAAGATGAACCTTGAATTTAGAAGGAAATTATATCTATGTAGGTATCCAAAAAGCAGTTCAAAGAAAAAATCTTGCACCATTCACATTTAAGTTAAAAAAAAGTATACTTAGGCTTAATTTCCCCCCAGAGAAGGGTTAAGTTTTAAATGCAAAACTCAAAATTATCTTTTACTATCACTGATATGCTTGCTGATAGTCTAGCTCATTACTAGTTAAAAATCACAAGGGAACTAGCAGACCCATCCTGGGCTCTGAACTGTCCATGCTGATAGTAAACACTAGGCATCTATGTAAATTCAGTGAATAGCTTGTCTTACATTTAGGGTGGAAAAATCGCCTAGACTAGGGGTGCCACTGAAAGGGGTGCTACAGAGGTTCCAGTTTGCATGTCGGCCATGACTGAGAAATTCAAATCACTGTATAGACATAAAAGTTTGAGGCCAAACCAGGTTACACAGCGAGGAGCACTAACTTCTGTCAGAGATGTGTGCCAGGGATACACGGGGAACGCTCAGCACTAGTCATCCAGCTCTGAAAAGTACTCTTACCAGCCAGTTCAGTGTACATGTGGAGAACTATCATGCTGGGGGCAATGTGAACTCCAGAGATCCCACAGGCATAAGAGAAACATTTTCAAGTCCTTCCCATGGACATGGTAGGGTCAACATCCTGTGTTCACAATCCACACTGGCTGAGTTCTTGCCAATGAAACACATAGGAACAGTACCTAGGTCTAGTCCCATCTCAGACTCTTTCCTTTTCTGTTTTCTTCATTGTCCAGACGTCACTGGAAGACTCGAATGCCCTAGGAAAGAGGTTGAAAAGTACCCTCCACAGAAGACTGTGACAGGAACAAGAAGGAAAATCAGCATCTGGCCCCTAGCTCTTGGGACTGATCCCAAGGAGGTAGGTTCTGGTTGAGCTGTGTTGGTTAAGAGTTTTATCAGCTTGATACAAGAAAGAGAGACCCTCAATAGAAAACAAATGTCTCTGTAAAACTGGCCGGTAGGCAAGTCTTGATTAGTGACTAATATGGGAGGATCCAGCCTACTATGGGTGGTGCCACCCTTGGACAGGTAGTCTTGGGTTGTATAAAAAGGCAAGTTGAGCAAGTCTTGGGGAGAAGCCAGGAAGCAGCATTCCTCCATGGCTTCTGCTTGATGGTTTCAGCCTTGAGCTCCTGCCCTGACTTTTCTCCATGATGGACTATAAGGAATAAGAGGAAATAAACCCTTTCATCTCCAAATTACTTTGAATCATGGTATTTATCACAGCAACAGAAAATAAGCTACACACATGGTGTCATGCCAGGGACAGGGAGCAACTTGAGATAAGAAATCAACTGTTCTCTATGATTTTTGTCAAACTCTAACTATAGGAAGAAAGCTAGTTTCTCCCAGAGAGGCTGTAATGATTGTAAGCTCCACTTCCACATTCATTGAGAAAGTTGGTGGGCAAGAATAAAGCTTGGTTCCCTGATTTTATGTGGAAAAGAGGCAGAAACAGGAGGTGGGAGAAGAATCCTGAAAAGGCATCAAAGGGGTCTGCTCCATCCATCCTTTTCCTTATGCTGGTTATGAGGGACAAAATGGCCCTCCTTTTGCCAAAACTATATTCCTGTAACACAGAAACAAAACAGTCAGCACTGACAGAGGTACAAAGTAGAAAATACAAGTCCTTCAATCCACAGGCAACACGTTGGTGTTCCAGAAATACATAGCACATGGCACATGCATACATTAAACATTGAACCACACCTCCATGTTTTAATTTCCATGATGAATATACTTTAATAACATTTTCTGAGGTTTTCCAGTATTTCTCTGAAGAGATCATTGATTTCAATAAAGTACTAAGGAATACATACAGTAACAAACACCCATGGACGCTACATTTGCTCTACTTTTCTAAGCTAAAACCCTACAGAAGCCAAATTACTAGGTCAAAGGGTTTTCAACTGATATTCACAACATATTTCCACCCATTGAGTACTCAACTCAAGACTTTTTTCCATCTGAGCAATCAAGGCTGAGCTGAAGTGAAGAGATACTTCTCTCAAGTCACAACATCAGGTTATAAAATTACGAGTACAACTTACAAATCAAGTCATGGTTAAATGAGATATGTGTGTGTGAGAAACAGAGACAGGAATCTCCTAGGCATGACAAAATGCCATGATGACAGATACACTAAGATTTGCACAGATATACTATGGAATGGCAAAATACTATGGAAAAGACAGATAAAAATTAAAAGCCTCATTTGGAAAATGGTGATTTCTGTTACTAAGAAGATCTAGGAAACATACTCAGAGTAGTGTGGTGATGTAAGGGTTAAACACTTGGGTCAGCCCACTCACTATTGAAGCCTCAAAGCAGGCTGCTGAATACCCTTCCTTAGGCACACTAGTGTTCATACAAGGGTCTAAGACAACAGAACATTGCACATCAATATTCTTAAGGAAGAGGTCATAAATGCATGCTCACAGTACAGCCCTGATGGGATAAGAGAAACAGAACACAACAAAACTACTTTAGGCCACAGTCTATTGAATTACCTAGCTAGAACTAGAACAGCTGCAAGCTGCATACTCTGATACTAACCAGGATAATCATGAGTTGGAGCTGAGGTTCCCTGGCTTCAATCTAACAATCAGAATGGGGCTAACAAGGCAGTGACAAGCTGGAGAAGTTGCTCAAGACAGTCAGTAGGAATCACCAGTATCAGCACACAGAGAATGTGAGTTTTGCCTCTGGGACTCAACTTCCTTAACTGTAAAGACTGGGAGTCTGGAGATGGCTAAGCTTCCCTCCACCACTGAAGGCCCTCCAGGCAGGGGTGTATCAGTTCAGAGGTTGTGTTTTACACTATCTGACCTCTTACACGATCAGCCTTCCAGCACCTGACAGCTTCTTTACTACGTTCCTATGGCCTGCCTACCCCACGTGAGCCGCTCTCCTGTGAGCAGCAAGCAGGCAGTCTACACATCACTCACGTGAATTCCTTTGATTCTTTGAGCCTGGCCTTAAACACCATTTTTGCAATGCACCTCCGCTGTGGTCTTTCTTTCCCTGCTGAACCTTAATGCTTTTTGAATCACTGGTAATTGGTTCTTTCATTTTCTGTCTCCCCTACTGAGCTGCCAGCTCTCTGGATGCCAAGGGCTCTATCTTATTCTCCATGGTATCTCTGCCTCCTGGAACAATTCCTGGCATTTGGTAAATATTTATTAAATAAATAAATAATGATATTATGCTAAATAAGTACTCAAAGCCTCAAGTTAGAAAGTAACTTCTAATTTCTCCCACTAGGCCATTGTAAACCAAAATGAACATGCTGACATTTATCGTTTTCTTTGTGAAGGTAAAAAGAATATTACTTTAAGTTAAACTTGTCTCTCTCATTCCTCATTGCTTTTCTAAAACCCCTCAGTCACTCACACTTTTTTTCTTTCTTTTCCTTTTACATCGCTGGTGAGCAACTGATGCGTGTCAGCCACGGACAGTACAGCTAGGCGTGTGTGTGCTGTACCACTGTGTGTGCTGTACCACTGTGTGTGTGTGTGCTGTACCACTGTGTGTGCTGTACCACTGTGTGTGTGTGTGCTGTACCACTGTGTGTGCTGTACCACTGTGTGTGCATGTGCTGTACCACTGTGTGTGCTGTACCACTGTGTGTGCATGTGCTGTACCACTGTGTGTGCTGTACCACTGTGTGTGCGTGTGCTGTACCACTGCACTTCACTTCCATCCCCATCTTCCAAACTGTGAATGGGAAAGCCATCGTGTTGGCAAAGAGTCTTGTTAAATATAGAATAATGCAATTTCAGAGTAAATGTGAGAGTTTGTGGCCACTTTGAAACTATGGTTTTAATTTTTTGAGCTTTCCCTCCTGTGTACAAAGTATCTACCTACAAATTATAAAACAGACATGGAAGAGTGACACTGTTCAACTGTCACCAACGGAAAATAAAGAAAATGGAAACATAGACTTAAACACAGAGAATGCCAAAGGATTTTCTGTAATATTAATACCTAATTATTGGGTATCTAACTGTAACAGAAATATGCCAAAGGAAGTATACATACATGTCAAATGCACAGCCAAAAGATTATAGACATAATTAAAATGTAATGTTTTCCCAATTTCCAAGTCCTGCCATTATATGCTTCTTATCAAAGTTATAATTTCACAAAACCAAAATTTTTAGATTCTGATTTTGGCTCTTTGAGTCAAGGTCTCTCTATGAGCTCATGGTGATCTCCCTGAACTCATCATCCTCCTGTCTTTGTCTCCAAAGCACTTGGATTATAGGCATGCACCAAACTTTGCATCTGTAAAAATGTAATTTTTACCATATCCCAGAATGCAACTGTAAGGAGGCTGACAGAGACGATGCATTCACCATTGACATTAAGAGATCTAATGTTTTAAAATTGATTTTCTGAAATATCCCATTTTATTTGGCTTTATCATCTTTTAACTAATAAGTTTAACTCACTGACCTTCTGAAGCTCTTAGGTAAAAGCAAGGTATTTATCCAGACAATGTATGGGAGAAGGCCGAAAGCTGAGGAAGAATGAAGTGAGGGATAAAGACAGTCACCCACTAAATACTCAGAATCCCAGTTCAATGTGCTTGGTGTTAGAGGAGTTTGAAGGAAACTCCAACCTCAGGGAGAAACCCACTACAGTTCTGATAGACACAGGGAGCCAACGGGACACCTGTGGGGCTTTCATGACGAAAGCACAAATTCTATCTAGGTGGGAAACCTACCAAAATGACATCAGAAGCTAAAACTATGAGACATCTGCTAAAACATCAGAGGTCAGGCTCAGGCTAAACTACAAGTACAGCCACATGTAATATATCCATGTGGAATAAAGGATAAAATTAGTTGGGCTGAAAACAGGAAGGAAATAAAAAAGGGATTCAGAAAGATGAGCAGGGGACATATGCTACCCCCCAAATGAGCAGTTCTAAAAAAAAAAAAAACCTCAAAACTTAAAAAATAAATTAATAAGTTATAACTGAGAGTGTATAGAGGCAGTAAGACACAGCTAAAGAGAGAAAAATAAATTAGATGACATCTGAGAAACAAAGCATGCTGAATAGAGAAGAACTGGAAACTATGAAAGGAATGTTCAGACACGCAATGAAGTGTAATATATCTAGTCATCCTTGGATGTCAGAGACAGGAAGAGAAGGGGGAAGGCAGCAACCACTGATACCTGAAAAGGCTGAGAATCTTCTAGAATTGATGAGAGATGCTAATTCTCAGTTCAAGAAACACAGTACGATCCCACTAGGAAAGCCACATATAGACACATATGTTATAGAAGGTCATGACAAGTAAGAGTTTTTAAAGCAGACATAAAACAGGTAATTATTTAAAAGCAGGTGGATCAATGACTTCTTTAAGAGCAACAGTGGAAACCAGGGGCGTGAACTATTATTTGCAGATGGAAACTGTCATCCTAGAGTTGCTAAGATTGTCTCTCAAAACCGCGAATAACTCTCTGGTAAACAACTTATTGAAGAAGCTTCAAAAGGGTACAATTCAAGAAAACACTAGGGATTAAGGAATGGTGAGCAAAGAAGTCCTGCACAAAGTGGTGATGTCTAAACACACACTGTCTCTGTCGCTAACAACAGCTAACGAGGCTAACACTGCAGCAGCACTAAGGCTGGAGGACAATCATAGCATACAACTCAGAGGTCTTACAAGTTCCTAAATGTTTTATATTGAAAAAATGTTACTAAGCAACTTTATAACTATTAAATTAAGAGTAGCCAACAAAATACTAAACAATAGAATTTATAGCTTCCAAACTATAAAAAGAGGAAAGTTAGAACTGATCTAATTAAAAATAAGGAGCTGGAACAAGCAGGGAGAAGTGATACGAGCTGAAGACTAGTGTGAGTGGCAGTTGTAGTACTTGTGCCAATGACTAGCAGCAGTAGTGATGGATAAGCAAACACACTCTCTGCAGGCATTGAGACTTCTAGCAGAAGCCTCAGCCACCATGATGACCTTAGTGCTGATGGCACCAGGACCTGACTGTGACTTCGTATTTGTGTGTCAGAGATAGCTCTCAGGTTATAAGCTCCGTCAACTGAATGGACAGTGATGGGCACCCGACTACAATTCCAATAGTTCAAACCTGAATTAAAGACAAAGCCAAGGGATGTCCAAAGAGAGGTACGAATGGTGCTTGCGAACACTATTTCAAGAAAGTTGGCAGGAGGAAATAAAACGTGGCTGACAGGCTGGCTGCTGGAAGAATCCATGGAGTTTGGGGACACTGCACAGGTGGTTTTGTTTGCTCAAATGAAGATACTCGAAAATGGGTATAAAACAGAGTGTTAGGTTAAAGATACGGACAACAGGGAAAATAGCTCACATGTAAATGAGGACAGTTGTGATTTAAAATAAAAGTGCTTCCTAAAGGAGAGTAATCAGGTGATCAGATCAAAAGGCAGAACAACACAGAGCAGGTGAAGAATTCACCTCTGTTTCTCCAGGGTGGCTGGAAGAGCATCTTGCACAACCTTTCACAACACAGATCCACGTTAACCACTGGTAACAAAGAACCCTTATTAGGTAAGGAGGTGGTGTCTCCACACACTTAGGACAAATGAAAAGATAGTAAGGAAGTAACCAATCAAAGACTGAGCTTCAGGGTGCACTCTCACTACAGCCCCAGGTCGTGGTGTAGCCCCAGGTTGTGGTGTAGTCCCAAGTCGCGGTGTAGTGGACACCAGGGCAGAACAGTTCCCAACTGACTGTCCACACTGCTTACATTCCTCAAAGAAAACACAAGTAAACACTTTCTAGGCAAAGAACAAGGAACTTACAGGAGAAAGGAGACACAAGTAAATATTTGAATGGAAAACGTGTGGCTTTCCAAATGACTTAAACACACTATGATTATATTCAAAGTCTGTCCAAATATGCTGGCTCAGGAGCTGACTCACCAAAATACTGCTCTGTAGTGACCCCAATGGTGGCCTTCAAGGAACAGGGTCCTATGTCAATGCTGACCTTCCCTGCTAAGTGATAGAAACCAAGATAAGCCCCAAAGAACACCCTAACCTAACTGGGGTCTACTTGGAATGAGGAAATGAGATTTTAAAGGAACTTTGTGGAAAGCTAGAAGAAAGATATGATAATCTAACATAAAGACAAAATCACAGAGTATTTACCAGCTGTTAAGTGATTGTTAAAACTTATGTAGCAACATACTAAAGTTCCATATTTTATTATAAAGAGTGGCATGTTAATACTGCAATTAAGATATCAGTATACCTACTTCTTAGTTTTATATATTTTTCCATTTTTGAGTCATTAGAAAAGCATGCATGAATCAATTTTTTAAAGACTGGGAATATAGCTCTGGGGTTCAACATATCCTTAACATGTATGAGACTCTGGGTCCAACCTCCAGAACCAACAATAAGAATTTTAAAATTCATTAAAAAGAAAAAAAAAGGAAAGAAAAGCCCTGCTGTTCTACTCAGCCTGTTTCATGATTTTTCACTCCATTTCTAAAAGGCAGACTCCTTCCCATTACCTAAGACTTTTAAATTTTTTACAACTAACCTTATTTTAAAGCTTGCGAATTGAAGTATCACACACTGAAACTAACCAGACCCAAAGTCTATCCTGCGCAGTGAACTGTGGCTAAGGTTCTTTGCTTCTCCCGGGCAACCGCTCAACCTCACTTTATCTCCTTTCTCCCCTCCTGGAAGGCCAAACACAGCACGCCTCCTTTAGGACTTGTGATACAAATGCTAGTCAGGTTAAAGGATTTTCACATATGTATTTTCCCTGTCTCTTCTCGAGTATCCAAAAAGTGATATATTCTGTTTTTAAAACATCTTCAGAACTAGAGTAAGCCTTCTGATGAAATCTAGAAGGCAGAATACACCCAGGTATGGGAAATAATAAAGTGTTTCCAGATAATAGCAAATAGTTAAGTCAAAACAACTAGTCAAAGGTAAATATCCTAGTCAGTCAGTATACTTACACTGAAAGTTATACAATGTACTCAGTATCTTTCACATATGACCCTACCTAATTTTATTCAGTCATCTTAATGTCTTTCAGTATGTAAAAAATACATTTGGCACAAATATAGTATCCATTGTAATAGTGCAGGTTACATTTCTTTTTTTCTCTAATTTTTAGTCTTGAGAAAGGATCTGATATAGACCTGTCTGGCCTTGCTATGTAGTCTGCGATGACCTTGAACTGATCCTTCTGCTCTGACCTCCTAAATACTGGAAATACAGACATGCACCACTGCACCTGACTCCAATTGCACTTCTATATATCAAAACATATTTTACATATATTAAACATATAAATACACACTAACATAAGTAAAGGACACTAGTTTGGGGTTTGAGGGGAAAAGAGACTGATTAATAAAATTCTAGTGTCTTTCAAAGAGATTCAAGACTTGAATCACTTGCTTTTTATGTAGAATGAACTCATTATAAAAAGTCTTCAAGAATACTAATAAAAAAAAAAAGGTTGCTGGTAGGAAAATGGGCTTTCCATTAGCTTTGGCTTGATGTTATTGGTGATACATTTGAGTTTGAATTGTGACTGTTTTAGTTCAGGTACTTTGAATGACACATGTAGAAAATCCATCAGCACTAGGCATTGGCAGGAGTCTTACACCAGGGATACAATGAATTCTGAATTTCCTCTGCAGATGCTACTTTGTATTTTTGTTAAACCTAGCCATAGTACTTGGTTAAATACTTGGTGTGTACTAACTTTTTTTTTTTTACTTGATTATTTGACTTGGGTTAGCTTTTAGGCTATCTACAAAACAGAGTAGGAAAACCCACTGTCATGTAAAACAGTGGTAAGCAAACAAATGAATGCCTGTTAAGTCCTGGGCATTTTATATGCTACCAAATACACACAAGAAGTTAAAAAGAATTAAGGTTGCATATGCCAGCCTAGAAAACTAGTATTGGTTAAGTCTTGAATCTAAATGGGGCAACATTATTATTGGACAGTAGGGTATAGAATGAAATATTTTTTGGATAATCTAAAATATATACTAAAATATAATTTTTATTTGGATTACTAAAATTTACCATATCTTTAACATTTAATACATAGCTACTGACTGTGGATGGTTTCACGAATCTGTTTCTCCCTTCAGAAAATATGCTGTTATGGAAAAAGGAAAGCTGAGCTAGGAATGTAACTTAGTGGTAAAATGCTTGACCAGCATACACAAGGCTCTGGGTTCAAGAACTAATACCATATGTGAACAAACAAACAAACAAACAACCTGAGAATTTCACTTTACCCACCAGCACATTGCCCCATGTGAGAGCTGCCCCCAAATGTTAATGACTCATCCCTTCAAACATGCAAGTCACACACTATTAAGTAACACTACATAATAACCATAATTAGCAATAATAATTTTTGGTATTTTAATCCCAAAATATTAGTTTTTAAGCCAGTATTCGAATATTGAATCTCTATTTCATGATGATTCTGAGAGCAATAAATCCAATATTTTAGACAATCACACAACCCTAAGCTTTGGTTATTTCCCAACTGAAACTCCAAATTACAAATGTACAAATCAAAGTCACCATGTATTTCTGCTTCAAACTACCAAATTGTTTTGTTCTCTTCCTCCTAATCAACATTGAATGTTTTCAAAACTAAAACAACTACTATTTGGGTGGTTCAGTGTCTCCAGACAAACTTAGGTAATGGATTGACATGTCTTTTTCCCCTCCCTCCCTTCACATGTCTTAATAACAAGATTAATGCACTTTACAAATGATATATTACTTTATCTCTATCTCTTGTTTTTAGAAATTTTTTATTTATTATGTATTCAGTGTTCTGCTTATGGGTATGCCTGATCTCCTTATAAATGGTTATGAGTCACCATGTGGTTACTGGGAATTGAACTCAGGCCCTCTGAAAGAGCAGTCAGTGCTCTTAACCTCTGAGCCATCTCTCCAGCCCAACCTCCATCTCTTAACTACTGAGAGTAGTGATTTTTAAAGGAACTTCAAAAAAAATCTGAGCATAATACAGTTTAAGTAGTCAATTTTTCAGTCATATTAAAGTAAGACGTAGCAGCAGTATGACACCTGTCTTTCCAAATTCCATCCAAAGTCTAAGGGGAGGATCATTCATGTTTGAATGGAAAGATAAAAGAAGAAAAAGAGCTGCTAAACACCTGCCTCAGAACTTGGATCCTGTTCAGTTTTTTAAAGTGAAAGAATTAATAATTTTTCACGGAGACTAAAATGTGTGTATGAGTTGTGAAATCCATTCAAGCAAGGTAGGTGTTTTGTAGATGAGAAGGGTTAGGCTATGTGTTCTTCCTACTTTGACAACAGCGCAGGTTTCTAACCAGAGATGGCAGTTAAATGCCATGGTTAAAGGCAAATCGAGGTTTGTCACCACAGCAGAAAAGCTCAGTAGCCAGCACAAGGAAGTATAACATATTCACGTAATTCAAAATCAATTCCTATTTCTGCTTATTTCTGTTAACATGGAATCTTCTACCATGATTCCTGTCTTCTGAAGTACTCTACTCATTAACATATGCTGGAGTATTGGAAATAACCTACTTGCAAACACTTTTAAGAGATATTTCCAGACCTATGAGGACAAAGATAACGAATCAGATTTGGGGAACCCAGTCTTTATCTGAATGATGTCTATCTGAAATGACCAAACCTGAGGATGCTCTCTGACATGCATCAACACTGATCTATCGTAGAAAGCAAATCTGTAGCCTAAACAGCTTTTGTCATGATCATTTTCTAGGCTGACAGAACCACCGAATTGTGAGTCAGCCTTGCAGAGTTGGGGAAACTGATGGAAAGATGGCTAAATGATTCAGCATGCTGCAGCAAAGGGAGCCGCTCATGAATTTATAACTCGTGCTCCTGTTAGGTGTCTTGGCCCTGGGAGCCTCTTTTACCTGGTACTCAATAGGTAACACATGATACTGTAATCAATAAATTTTCTTAAACATTCCCTCAGGAAAGATGTAATAATGTCTCTCCCCTCGGATAAACTTCTAGACAGACAAGTCTTCAATGCTGTGTGACAGCTCTGACAGTGCCCACTTGCAAGCTTCCTCAAGCTTTGCTCATGGCAAGAATGGGGCTGAGCTGACCGTAATGGTGGGGATGCCATTTTATCAGCCACACAAGAGGCAGAAGAAGGGTTGAAGAAAATAAAATATAAAAAATAAAGCAAAAACAACAAACAAACAAACAAACAAACAGGTCAAGAGCGTGAGGTAGGAATATGAACACAACAAATGTGTTTCTGTTCCAAGAATGTCATTTAACAATGAGCACCCTCAAAGGGCAGAGGATTCTAAGCAGGTCAAACAGACATATAGAGATCGTAGAATACTATTTGGGGTAGCCTTAGGGGATACTCACTGCCTAAAGCAGGCTGAAGTCTTTCTGAGTATCACTTCCCCCTCCAGCAGCAAAGATTTACTATACTAACTGCATGAAAAACTTCAGAAATATATAGGTCCTAAACCTGAATAAAGCTTTCTCCATCCAATGACCATGTGAAAATATTATGTATTGAATGTTTTCATCTAAAACTGTACTACCTCTAATGAGGAGAGGACATCCATTTTGTGACCTGACCAGTTATCCCACCCAGCATTTTCTGAGAACAGGACAAAGGAAGGGTGCCAAGATGTTCAGAATGAGATCGCCATTATCTGTGAAGTGGGATCTGCTCATTCAATAGCGTGGATTTATTTCAGTTCAGCTCAATGTAGTGACATATCACACACACACACACACACACACTCCCCCACACTCACACACAAATCCTGAGTAGCAGCAGAGGAAAAAGCAGGATTTTACAATTATCCAAAATGCTCTTAAGAAATTAGTGTCAAGCACAGCCATCCATCCATCAATCAATCTCTCTGTGTGTCTGTCTCTTTCCATTGTGACCCTGCAACCCCTCATTTCCCTTAACCTAACAGAGGGTGGAGAAAAAAAATGATTAAAAAGACTTAGCCCAAATGTACACTTTTATGCAACCGTGTGTGTGTGTGTGTGTGTGTGTGTGTGTGTGTGTGTGTGTGTTTCCTCCTCTAAGCACTTGGAGGTCATCAGAAGGAAAAAAATGGCTCAATAGACAAGGTTTCAGGGCCTACCCAAGGGGACATCTCCAAGGCCAGAGACAGGAGCTGAGGATCAACCTGATGGGGAGCCAGTTCCCAAGGCTTCAGGCAATATTACAGAATGCCAAGGCTGTGCCGCCGGCCTTTGAGGCCCCTATGCCATGTGCATATCCCGCTTATATAAAAGGATGCTTACAGTCCAGGTGCTTCTTCTTGGGGCCCATCACCTCATGAGTGGTGGCTTTGCAGACGGCTCTTGCTACAGCAGAGCCAGTCACGCTGTATTGAGCGGCGGCGATCCGATCCGTGAGTGTTTGGCCCGACATCTTCACTGGCCGCGTCTACCGCCTCCTCTTCTGCAGGAAATAAGAGGAGATGGTCCGGCTTTCACCCGCACCGCCTTAGCAGGAGCTCCCGGCCTTGCCTGCTCCCTCCGCTCGGCGGCTCTCTCCTCCGCCGACCCCGCCCTGGCACCGCCTCTTGGGACCAGCGACGCGGCAAGCCCAGTTGGTCCATCGCGGTCCAGGGCTGTCAGGCACCCGCAGGGTAGTCCTTGCATCGTGCCACGGTCCTGCTTCCCCACACCCTGAAGCGGTCACCATATCCCAGCTTCGCCCCCTGTCAAGCAAGCGCTGTCCGCGCAACCCTATACGGTGGTGCGAGACCCTGTGCGCACCGGGGTTACTGTGGACGCCGCGCCCAGAAGCGCACACCTTTCGCTGCCCCGAGCCGCAGCGTGTCTCTCACGACACCGCAGGGCCACGGCCACCCCCTTTCTGTCCCGGGGCTGCGGCGGCAGCACTGACTCGCCCTCCCTCGCCCTCCATCTCCATAGCCCGGCCGCCCAGAGCCTCGGTGCGGTGCGCCTCACCCTTCTCGAGTAGGATCTCAGAGGGCGGACAGCCCAGGCCCCGCCCGGCCGCTAGCGCGCCACCGAGCTGTCAACCGGCCGCCTCTGCCCTTCTCCGCGCCCTAGGATTATCCCTCGAATCTCCGGGCCCTGGAGCAGGGGAGGGGACCCGTGCGGCCCAGCGTACTCACCCCGCCCCAGGAGCACCGCAGCCCGATCGCCGCGCGAGGTAGCTGGGTGCAGGCACGCGCCGCCCTGGTGTCCCCGGGCCGCGATGCCTGTAGCCCCGGCCCGGCCCCTGTCTCAGCTCCGCGGTCCCCGCGGTCCCCGCCCGCCGCCGCCTCCGCCAGCGCCGCCGCGTCTCTCTAGCGCTCGGCGCTGCGTCCCCATCCCCGCCCCCACCTCAGCTGGAGCGCCCGCGACGAGTCAGGTGACAGCAGCCGACGAACCCGGGCCAGCCCTCTGCAGAACGCCAGCGGCCCCCTCCCTGTCGATCCTGCTCGCCGCCCCCCTCGGAGCCGCGGCTTTAAACGCGAGGAGGGCCGCACGCGAGCATCCCCGGCGGGCGACGGCGGAGGAGGGGGGTGGGACCGGAGGGGCGCCGCTGCTCTCTAGCTCTCCTTCTGGCGCGCGCCCTGCGTCCCCGCGCGCACCCACCGCGTCTCCGGGTGGACCTGGTGCGCGCGCGCCGCGCACACCTGCCGGGCAGTTGCGGGATGCGCGGGGATCGCCGCGGGCGTGGGCCCGGGGAAAGGGAGGGCTGTGAAGGCCGAGGCAAGGGCGGCGGCGTGCGCTGCCAACAGAGCCCAGCCCCTTCTCACAAGAAGCAAGTCTGTGACTAGCTGACCTGTCGTCGGCAGCGGAGGCCCAGCTGGGCAGGGTGATTTGAAATGTCAGATTCTGTGGCCACGCGACCTTTACCTGTGCGCCCTCGGCTCCTTGAGGCTACTCAACTTGTCTCAGTTACAACTGAGAGCCCAATGGGCAGGTAATTCTAGCCGCTTTAGTCTTAAAGCGATCCTGAGGTATGCAGTAGAGACAAGTAGCAAAGCAATTAGCAGAACGCCAGATTACACTCGACTGGTAATCATTTGCACACTTAAAATGTAATTTCTGCCATTTAAATATGTTGGAATGTCTTATATTATTTGAATGTCGAGTGTTATTTGCATGGGATTGGAGTCGATTAATAATTTCATGAGTTGACATTTGCAAAGGTCATTGTCTTAACTAGCCTTTTAAATTCCCAGGGTTAAGATGAGAAGTTCCCTTAGATAGTCTCATGACATATTTTCTGGCTTTACACAGGTGACCTCTGTTCGGCCTCCAAGGTCATATACACCTACTTATATACATCAAGTTTCTGCCTTGTAGTGCTTTTTCTCTTGGTCTGCTGTTCAATAACCAATCATGACTTCCTGACAGCTGGGGCTGATCCTAGTAGCAATTAGAAACCTTGTTGACTAAAGAAAGCCAAGAAGTTACACATACTAGTATTACTATATGACCCCACAGTCCTGCACAGTATTTACTCAACAGAAATAAAAAAAAACCCACATTTTTCTCTTGAACTTTCACTCAAAATTAGTAGCAGCTTTATATAATGGCCACAAACTGGAGGAAACCAGTCTATGGATAAATAGCTAGAGGAAACATGGTATATCTGTACAACAGAATACTACTTAGCAATAACAAGACAGAAATGAGCAGTATCAAGTATACTATGCTTCATGAAAGAGGCCAAATTGCCAGAACATTATTTACTATTTTGATCCATTTATGTAATGGAGTAAGAAAGGTATAATTGCAAGACAGGAAATACACCATATGCCAAGGTTCAGGACTGGGGACTGACTTCAAAACAGAAACTATTTTAAGTGTTAGACTAAGGTGGTTGTTACCAATAGTACGAATTTGAACGCATTGAACTGGTGAATTTTATTGCATGTAAATGAAAACTCAGCATATCTGATAAAGAGCTGGAGTAACCATATTGGTATTAGCTAAGGTAGATTTTATAGTAGGGATGCTAATGGGAAGAAGGAGGCAGGCTGCATCACAACAAAGCTCATCAACAGTCAGTTCCAGATGTTTAGCCATCTAGGAACAGAGCTTCAAACAGGATAGTGCAAAATGAGTCCTGAGAAAAGGAGCGATAGAAAATCCACAGTTACAGCTGAGTCCAGCATTGTCTCATTTATAATTGATAGAGTAAGTAGACAGTAAACTATTGAGGGTATGTAGGATTCAAAATAGCCCTAACTTACTCTGCCATATAGTATAAAACACTTTGCCCAGCAACAGTGGAATGCATTCTTTTAAATGCTTGTAAAATATTCTCCAGAGTTAGACAGTATTCTTCACTATAAAGCTAGGATTGGTACATTCAGAAGAATTACTGTCATACAAATTATAGGGTTTTTTTCCCAGTTATAGTAGAGTCAAACTCATTAACAGATAGAAATCCTTTTTTTAAAATTCAGTATATTAAATAGGGCTCTCAGAATACACAAAGATCTAATTTTCCCATATAGAATCATTTAAAATTACTTTCAACCAAATGGTAATAAAAATAAATACAACATATCAAAATGTATTGTCTGTAGACAAAGCACAGACTATAAGAAAATATGTAGTACTAAAATGCTTATATTAGGAATGAAGCTGGACATGGTATAGGGTCAAATGTCTGAGCACACTTCCAGGTTTGAAAATCCCATCTATATCCACCAATTCCTGGGCTCTCACTCCACGCTCAGGACTTGAAATCCCCCCAATCTCCACCCTGAAAGTCTCCACCCTGGAAAACTCTGTTCCTGAGAAAACCTATATAAACCTAAATCTCAGTTCCTTGCTGCTTCTAGCCCTAGCAGAAGCAGCCATACTCTTGTGTCTTTCCCAATAAATCTCTTGTGTGACGTCTGTTGTGTAGTATGATGATGTGCTAGTCCTTGGCTCCCAACTGCCAAGACATCTCCCCCACTCAGAGCACCAGTTCCCCTGGGGAAGCCTTTCCCCTCAGAGCTGTAACACATATGGTGGCATCTCAGTAACTGAAGCAGGAGGGTTGCAACAAATCTGAAGCCAGTCTGGGCTACATTGTAATCAGCAGGCCAGCCAGACCTATACAGCAAGACCCTTTCTAGAATAAGCAAAGAAAACAAGTAACAGAAAAAAGAAGAAAAATTATTACACATCAACCTTAAGAAGAATTAATTTAATTTTGTATGATAAAACTTTTCCTGAGGAGACAACATACTCATCTATCTATTCACCCCAGATATGAAACCCACACACAACATCCCAATGTATGGATACCACCAAAGTCCAGCTTAGTGAACCAATGGGTTTTATTGGGGTTACTGTGGTGGTTGGAATAAGAATGGGCCTCATATACTCATATAATCATCAGGGAGTGGCACTACTTGAAAATTATTATTCCTTGTTGGAGGAAGTGTGTATCATCCGGGGTGGGCTTTAAAGCTCACTCCAGGCCCAGTGTCTTTGTCTCTGTCTCTCTCCATCTTTGTCTTTCTCTGTCTCTTTTCCCACCCACTTCTGTGCCTAAAATCAGGCACAGAAGTTGTTTTCAGCTACTGCTTCAGAGTCTGCCTGCAACTGCCATGCTTCTTGCCATGATGATAATGAACTAAACCTCTGAAACGGTAAGCAAGCCCCCAATTAAATAGTTGCCTTGGTCATGATGTCTCTTTACAGCAATAGCACAGTGGCTAAGACAGTTACTTATGGGAATATGGGTGAGACATTAATTACAGGAGCAGAAATGACTCAAATACAACTGCACACCAAGACTCACTCCAACATGAGTGACGGCTCTCAAAACCTGAGACACCTGGAGTACACTGCACAGCCTACAGATAGCTCAACAAGTTGGAGGGTGTCCTTTCCAGGTACCTCAGTTGGTCTAAACCTCTTCCAGGCAGCTCAGCTGGTTTATGTTTCTTTGAGACAGTCAGTCTGGTCTAAGAGACTTCTTTGCAGCTTGGCTTTATTTCCTCTGAGAAAAGGGACTCTCAGCTCTTATTGTTTACTCTGGCAGGGTGGGGCCTAGTGAATCTTGTCAGTTTCTAGTTCTTGATGCTGTTTTTTAGTTGTTTACATCCTTGCTTAAGTAGCTGCCCTCCACCCCCAGGGTGGATGTTACAAAACAGTTCAACATAGCAGAAAGAAGTAAATAATAGTTAAAAATCAAGCTGTGTTTGAAAAGAAAAAATCAATGAGGGAGAGAAGTGCTGGAAGAAGAGAAAAAAGGGCAATGGGGTGGGTCTAGCTACCTTCCACTGTTAGGAATTTTAATTCCCTCCTAGAGGAGGTGGTAGACTCTTTAAAGCTTGAGAAGTAAAGTTCTAAGTTTCAGGAAGTAAACAATCTTTTCACAAGGCCTAGGAAGTTCCTGAAACTTAGAAAGTGTCAAGATTCCCCTCCCCAAGATTATCTACACAGGAACAATTACAGGCAGAGCTCTGAACAAGTGGTATAAGGAGCTTCAGTGATGCAGCTTCTATGAGTGGTGATCCATGCTTTTCATAGGCTTTTCAGTGAAGCAACTGCTTTGAGTCACCCACACTACTATAAGTAGCTATCATCAATATTACTATAAGTAATCCCAGTAAACTCACTGGTTCAATTAGCTGGACTTCAGTGGAATAATTTCTTTCGTCTGTCTTTAGTGCATTATCCAGGGTGAATACATGTTCATTCAAGTCTCCCTGGGTAATGTTACACTATAGAAATGAAAGGGAAAAAGCTGCTATGAAAATTACAAGGATAACAGGATCCTACAAGGAGTATTATGGTAAATAGTTAGGGAGCTGATGTAAAACACTGATTCTCAAACAGTCTAATGGTGGTATGGAATCATAGGTGACATCCAGAGGTTTTGAGCAAGTAACATGTTTCCAATAATGACTGAGATAATATAAAATGTGAATGATTTACTTTTCAAAAATATATTAGTGTGGTTTCAAGGTCAACCTTGTAAATGTTACAGCTCTGAGGGGGAAGGTTTCCACAGTGGACGTGTTACAGCGCTGAGCAGGAAGATCACCTCAATGCAACTGTTAAAGCTCTGAAGGAAAAAAATATCCTGGCAGTCCAGAGCCAAAGAAACCATAGTGTCACAGTGCACAACAAACCTCACACAAGAGATTTATTGGGAGAGACACAAGAGGCTGGCTGCCTCTGCTAAGGAGAGAAGCAGCAGGGAGCTGAGAAGTAGGCGGGGCTTATATAGGGTTTCTTGGGGGAGGAGTCTTCCAGGGATGGAGATTTCTAGCATGGGGGAATGAGTGAGATTTCAAGCCAAACCCAGGGATGGTGGATTTTTGAGCTCAGGGATTGGTGAGTTTTCATAGGTTTTCAAACCTAGAAGTGAGCTCAGATCTTTTACCCTGTGAAAGGTAAAGCATCAGCTCAGGACGCCCAAGACTAAGTCCTTAGCGCAAAGAAGATTTATTTGTCCCAGAGGAACATAGGACAGAGAATAAGACACAAAGACAGGAGATAGAGGATGAGGGAGAAGAAGAAAGGGACAAGGGAGAGGGAGGTAGGGTACTTGTCCCAGAGTGGAACAAAGAACTACCTCTGGATAGAAAGGAGATAGATGACATGGCACATAGGAAAATGGCAGTTTATAAAGATAAAAAGGGAAATCCTGTGTTAGGACAAGTCTTTAATTTTAATTGGGCATGTTAATTAGGTCAGCCAAACCAGGCTTTTGATTGCTGGACTTCAATACTTTGATAGCTGGACCTTAGTAGTTAGCCTCAGGAGGAGGAAGTGGCCAGATAAGGAAATAGGGTTTGAGGAGGGGAGACCAGGAAGGGGGATAACATTTGAAATGTAAACAGATAAAATGATTTTTTTAAAAAGGAGGGGGGATAGACCTTGGGGACTAGCATTAGAAATATAATCTAATGGTTTTTAGCAAGGCAGAGGTAATTGGGGAGAAGGTCAAGGCCTGCCAGAGCCATGTTCACCATGCTGGAGCTGACCAGAGTCCCTTCACCCTACAAACCTTATACTACTGAAAAATTACATACAATGCAAAAAGAAGCATGTGAAAGGGCTCTAGCAGGTCCCAAGCATGTCTCACACGGCTCCGGCCGGCCTTGCCCTTCCCCCATTCCCTCTTCCTTGCTAAAATGATAGCCACCAAGGTCTAGTCCCCTACTTGACCACTTTCCTTGAGGCTGACCACTATAGTCCACTTATCAAAGTATTGAAATCCAGTAATCAAAAACCTTCTTTTGACTACCCTAATTAACATGCCTAAATTATGCACCTCATCGTAACATGGGTTTCCCCTTTTATAGTTTTTTCTCTATCCAGAGGCAGTCTTTTGCCTTTCTGGAGCAAATCTCCCTTCTCCCTCTCCCTTGTTCCTTTCCCATCTCCCTCATCCTCTATCTCCTGGTTTTCTCTTTTATTCCCTGCACTTTGTCCCTCTGGGGCAAATAAATCTTCTTTGTCCTAAAAATTTGGTCTTGGGGTGTCTTATGCCAACTTCAAGTTCCTTTCAGTATGAATATCGATAAGCTAGCTTCAGGTGCAGAGCAAAGTCTAGCACCTATGAATCAGTAGTCTTCTGTAGGTGTCAACAGAAAATGTCTGAAATTCCATCAGCTATAGAAGTATCATGTACAAATTAATAAATTGTATAAAGGATGGGATCAACATTTGAAATACTGGTTTCTTTGGTAGTCTCATAGAGCTTTGAAAACAGCATTATATTTCTAGTAGCGAATATTAAGAAATGTCAGAATCTTAAATGAGAAATCCAGTCACAAATTTCCTATGCTAAAGAATAAAGAAAATGAACTAAAATAAAGAAATGAATTGAGGAAAAAATAATTTCTTGTCAACCTATTTTTGTGAAGGCTTATAATAAAAACATTCAGTAAACCTTAAGCAAGAATGAGAATATATTTAAAGTTTTCATAAATTAAAGATCCTTGAGTCTTTCTTGGTAGTTGTAAAAGAGGATAAATAGAATAGACACCCTAATTTGTGTGTGTGTGTGTGTGTGTGTGTGTGTGTGTTGAGGAAATATATAATCCATGTATACTACTATATTTCTGTAACAGACAAACTTCTCTTTTGAGTGCCAGATTAAATATAGGAAAACTAAACAAATAATAATTGTGAGTGAAGGCTAATTGGCAGAAAGTTTGCCTAGCATGTATTAGGCTCTGAGTTCAGTTTACAGAACCCTATAGAACAGTACATCTTACTACACTCTGTAATCCCAGCACTTGGGATCACAGTCTGTGTTGACACATGAAGGGACAGTCTTTAAATCCTGTGTCTATTTGTATGATATAACACGTATACAGGAAATAAAGCGCAATGGCATTGAAGGCAATCTGATTGTCTCAGGCACAACCTGAGCTGACACTGGAATATTCATGTCAAGAAACATCTCATTCTTAATGTAGCTCCATAGGGTGATTTTACTCCAGGGATGCTTTTCTGTTAAAGGTTAATAAAGCAAAATGGATGCAAAATAACCATATCGGTGTATGTCCACTCCCACACACAAACATGACACGCCAAAAATAGACAACAAATCGCATATTCTGACATCCCTAATTCACTCATGCAGACAGGAAATTATTGCTTCCCTTTTATAAGATGACAAAGAAAAGAGACCATAAAACACATGCATTCTAGTGTGGCAAGAAAAACTGTATGTTGCATAGAGTATCAGTAAGGTTGAGATTCAGATCACTAAATTGTCCTACAGAAGTCAAACAGTTAATCCATGATTAATTCAAGTTAGTTAGTTAAGAATGAAATGTAAAGAAATGCTATGCTCCAAGTCCAAGGTTATTGTTTGCTGAAAATTCAGGCTAGAAGTAGACTCTCCTGAGAAGTAGCATATTTAAAGGATTGTATACATTTATTTTATAGGCAGGCGGCATCAAAACAATTTAAATATAATATTTTCATTTACCTTTTAAACCTAGTGTGACTATCCTATATCTGTTGTAACAAGCTCTGATGGTTAAAACAGCAGTATTTTAATTCTGTCTCACAGATCTGATTTAACAAGGTTCTGTTGATCCTCAAAAACTCTTTCATGTCATTGGTATCAGGTGACAGCTGGAGCTACACTCCTCAGAATTCTCTATTGTGCTGTGTCCTTGATGGATCACTAATCCCCATGTCTGACACTTGGAAGGCTGTTGGCTGAGAACTCAGCTGGGGACACCTACACAGGGCATGCCAATGAGATTGGCCAATCATAGGAGAGTGGTCAAGGGTGGTCACACTTCTTACATAGTAGCTGGCTTCCAACGGGGAACATCTCCAGGTGAAATGTGTCAAAAGCATAGGTGGAAACAGGAGACTTTCATGTGGACTAACCTCCTATCATCAGTATGACCTTGTATTAATCAGATGCTAGGTAAAGTGGCTGGGGAGATGTACTTGCCATTTAAGCAAGAGGACCTGAGTTTGAATCCCCAGTGCCCATGTAAAGACCCAGATCCTGCAGTGACTGTGCCCCCAGCACTGGAGAGGGCTGGGTGAGGTATGAGCATGGAAGGGTTTTCTAGAGACAGATGGATCCCTGCAGTTTAGCCAGGCTGTTTATCTCAATTTTGTGAGGTATCCTGTCTCAAAAAATAAAATAGATAATGACTGAGGACAACACCTGATGTCAACCCTCAGCCTCCACTATATACACACACACATGTGCAACACACACACACACACAGAGGGGTGGATCTGGGGAGGGAAAAGAGAGATAGACAGAGACAGAGGGAGACACACAGAAATAGAGAACAAGGTAGAGACAGCCCAGAGTCAAGGAAGAAGAGTCAGGAAGAGGAGACTATGATTGCTGGGTGACCAAGTACCATGGTGACACCCAAAAACAGACTTTTGTGAGATGAAAGAAAATATTCTCAGTGATATGAGGGTTAGTGAGTTACATAAGATTCAGTGAGAACTACCCTCAAATTATCAGTCTCTGCAGTATTATTTGAACTGAAATAATACATTGAATTGTGACCATCAGTTGGAATATTCTCTTTCACACTCCAGGTGAACACCTACCACGTTTCACATCCATTTGCTCACAGCCTTCAGAATCTTTCTCAAGTCTTCTCTATTAGTGCAGTCTTCTCCTACCATAGGAAATTTATGACTAGGTTTAAGTGACCTCCCATCTTATGTAGTGAGACCATGCCAGAGCCATCCCAGACTCCAACTGCTCAACTGGACCCACTGTCCATTCCATAACAGCAGTGTAGCTAAAAAGAAAGGACATGTCCCATGTCCTGATACAATTGAGTATTCCATCAGTAAAATCCATTTTTAGAAATTATGAGTGGATATGGCTGATATTTTAGGTTGTGCAATCACCAACCCATGCCACTGGCACTGGACCTTAGGAGCTATGCAACTTCAGGCAAGTTTATGGCCTTTTCTATATAATGAGAATGGTAGTAATATTGCCTCAAAGGCTATAGTTATTGTCAAATTATAAGATGTCTATAAGGATGGAGAGATGGGTCAGCGGTTAAGAGTACTGGCTTTTTCATGGAAGCTGCAATTCAATTCCCAGCACCCACATGACATCATGCAATGCTCTATAATTCCAATTCCAGGGGACCTGACAACTTCCTCTGGTATCTATGGGCACCAGACATGCACATGGTACACAGACATACATGCAGGTAAACACCCATATACATAGGATAAATAAGTAAAACATTTTAAGAAGAAAATGCCTACAGAGCCAGTTTGATTGGTAGTATTCTGTCAATAATCATTGATGAGATAATTTGTTTTATTTTCTTGGTACATGATTTTATTTTGACTTCTAAGTTCATACAGTTCTCTGGTAGGAATGACATTCTACAAGGATCACTTGTAAGGTGAGATACAGACTAAGAATTTTCATAGTATCTGAGCTGTGAAATAAGGTTTACTTCAGTATTACTGTGACGAGGATTGAGCGCTCTCAATATTCTCAGGGACCTAGAGGACAACACATAATTTATGGAAGTTCCCATGCACAGCAATGCTCTTGTGAATAGCAATCTTACTTTCTTTTCCAAATTGAAAGAGATGGTGGGAAGGACATACTTTTGATGAAGATACTTTTCTGACTCAAGGCGATATAATCAATTGGGAAAATCTGCCCGTTGAGAATTTCTAGGCAAGAGCCTGTGAGAATCCAGGTGAGTGTCTCCTGAAGAGTTCCTATTATTTGTTGATTTTCCTTCGCCTTTTTGTTGTTCATGTGGCTACAGTGTAATTCACACTCTGAGCTGATTCATGGGGATGATCTTGGCCTCTCTGGATATGTGTTGTTAGACAAAACACATGCATCTGTCCTTGTACATATCCAGAACACCACAATGGAGAGGTGTGAGAAGGGCCCCCCCTCCTCAAATTGTGTCACTAGAACACACATGCTACTGGGCAGCTCAAGAAGATCTCATACAATTAAAGTAAGTGTGTGTGCGTGTGTGAATGTATAAATTCACATATGTATTTCTTGTCACATATACTGTTGTTGAAATTCTTCCCTAGGGAAGACATAAACAATGTCTACCCCTCTTCCCCCAAAGGTCCCCACAACTAAGGCATTATTCCACTGAAGTTCACTGTAGGGAACCAAGAGTTTATTAGGCTTACTTACAGAGGCCCGAGTGTGAGGTATTATGAGCAGGAGCACAGATGACCTTAAAGTGACTGCACTGGAAGATGTGCACCCAGTATGTATGATGCCTATCTTGGCTGCGCAGATGGAGCCACCTCCTCTAGTCCTTCACACCTCTGTGCTCTAGACCCTCCCCAAGGCTACGTGAAACTGAGCAGAACCCCTACTACTGGTTGAAAAGGGTATCTAGATATTCAGGCAGGGTCTTGTGATCCTCTTTGCTCCTCCTTTTATGAGGGATAGTCAACAGTCAACAAGCGCAGCTGTGGTGATACCTTGCAAGTGAGCACAGCTGACTGGACAGAGATGGTATGAGTTCGGCTAGGAAAATAGTCTTATTCTCTCTGTCTCTGTCTTTTCCCCTCTCTCCTTTGCTCTTTGCTCCCTCTCCTACTCTGTAGGTCCCCCCTCCCCCTCTCCCTCTCTCTCTCTCTTGTTTTACAACTATTTCCTTTTGTCTAATGAAGAGAAAATTAAAGAGAAATGGAAAGTTTAAGTTGCTTGATGTTCTGTACACGAAATGAGCATGAAATACAGTGTTGCCGCTTAAACTAATTTTGTCTGGAAAAGCAGGGCCCTAATTCTTTCTAGAGCATGATGCACTTAACAATATTGAATTTCTCTTTTATTTGCCTTGACTATTTTCTTTTGTCCAAAAACATAAGCTGCAGACATTCAGGAGACGTGTTAGGAACAGAGCATTGTTGTGGGAGTTTCAGAAAATTAGCAGACTCTGTGATTATGATTTATTCAAATGCCTGTTCCAGCCACATATTAGAAAGTCTCCAAGTTAACCCCTCCCAAGGCACAAAGAAGCAAAATATGAGTTTTCTTGCTTTTAAAATGTTGGTTTGGAGAGCTAACCTTTTAGCCAAGTCATTTTTAAGTAGGAAAATAGATTAAATAGTAGTGCCAGTGATCTCCCCCAGAGACACAAAAGAGCAAGTTTGTTGTTGAACTTTCCAAAATTTATAGTTTGTTGACTTGCCCAGTCATATGTCTTCAAAACCTAAAACTACAGTGATTGTATTTCATTGTGAAAGACTCAAAATTAATATAACTTAAGACATTCCCTGGCATCCTCTCTGGTGCGTCTGATTAGATGCTTCTCGTTATATTGTTCTTATTAGAGATGTGCATCCGGTGTAAGGACTTTGTGCTTTTAGTGATTCATCTCTTACAGCTGGTATATGCAAAGAGACAGCCAACTCGTTTCCATTATTACTGAGTTGATCCTACAGCCCCTGCCAGATGAGTTATTCACTCTGGTTCAACTGATAACACAGACCAAATATGGCATTACAAGAAAGTCCTAGCTTTCAAGCCATAGGAAAAAGTAATGAAATGTAGTTCAAACAAGTAAATCAATAAGCTTAATATTTTAAAAAATTGTTTCCTTTGCTTTTTATTTTTCTGTGTATGCGTGCAGACCTGAGTATATGTATGTGCACTATTTGCATGCATTGTACATAGGGGCCAGAAGTGGGTACTGGATCCCCTAGAAACTAGAGTTACAGGCAGTTTTAAACCACCTTGTGGGTGCTAGGAACTGAACCTGGATGCAACATCTGTGCATTTAACCACTGAGCCATTTCTCCAGCCCTGATAAATATAGTGTTCATGCATGAAGTTTCCTAGAGATGTCAAAGGATCTTGCATGAATAGTTCACAATGTTCTGAATATATTCAGGTACTGCAACTAGAAATACTGATGTTTGTGCTTCTGACATTTTGGGGAGAGAGCTTCAGTCTTTAGCCTAATGGTAGCTGGTAAGAAACATTACTTGGTACTTCCTTGATTTATTGCTGGTTCCTGTCCTTCGCACTTGGATATATTATTGATAGCCATCACCACACCATCTCTGGTAAGGAGCTGTAGCCCATTCTGAACTGTGTTTATAAATATTCTTAGTCTGATTTCCAACAGTAAGTGGTTTATGTGGCTGATTCCATTTGAGACCTGCCTCAGAAGCAGTCTCTCTCCTGTAAGCTTTTAATGATGATTACACCTGCTAAAGTACATCATCTTTTAGGGGCTGTAATCTTCCCAGAAGCCTTGCCACTTACTAGGTATCAGCAACTCCTGCCACTGTCTTTTGTGCTTTTCTCTGGTTGCGGTTGTCTGAACTTCAACTGGCCACCATGGAGGTTTCAATGCACCCATCCTCAGCTGCTGTGTCTTAGCTGCTGCATCCCACACAGCTGTGTTTATGGGAAATCATTGTAATGAAAGGGGAATGGCCAGTTAAGCAACTAACTGCTGGAGACTCTCAAAGGCAGGAACTGAGTGACACCTGTGAGTTTCCAGTTCTCACTCTGGAAAGTTGGGCGCAGTCCTCTGAAGCTCGATACCTCACCGAGTCTGGACTTTGCCAGCATCTGTGAGGCCTCTTCTACACAGGCAGCCACAGTGTCTTTTAGAAGAGACCAATCAGCAGAATTGTTTGAGAAATTAGTACAAGTTCCCTTTGTAATGCTAGAGTTCTCTTGGGCTAATGCAATTTCTTGCATGTGTGGAAGAGTATTCTAGCAAATCAGTGTTTTCATAATGAGCAAGTTCATGTAGAATAGACTATATTTAAACTATTTCTAAAGGTATATACTCTGGCACTTAGATTCATTTAGAAAGATAGGGGAAGAAGTGGCAGGGGTGGGGGTGGGGTAGGGGTGAGGGACATAGAGCACAACCTACCTCTAGGGATCAAGGTGCAGGCATCTGAGCCTGAACTGAAGATAACATTTAGTGAGCTGGAAAATGCTTGGTGCTCACTGTTGTGGCAAGCAGAGACTCATACAGGCAGCATGGGGCCAGGTAAGTATGCCCAGGGGAAGCAGAGCCTAGTCAGCAGAGGAGGGGGTTGGGGCTAGGATTCCAACCTTGGTAGGAGTGCTGGTAAGAGAAAATCTAGAGCCAGGATTAAAAGTCATTCTTAATTAAATATTACCTGTTTAGCACAGGCCCCATACTGACTTGCAGGAGAACTCTGTTATGCAAATGTGAGCACAATCCCATTTTCCTAAGAAAGAATATGGAGGAAAGGAATCATGGTCAGAAAGAACATGGCTCTATTTTAATCTTATTATGCTGCACTGTAGTTTCATGTGTAAGCTGTATTCAGGCATTCCAGAAAGACTATTAATAGATATAGAAGTATACTTCTTTATAGTGCTAAGAATATAATCAAAAGGGTGAAATCTGCTTTGGGTATTTATATTTGACACTATGTATCCATACATGTTCAATACACAGAGGGTTTACTGTCACTGATTCTTTTGCTTTTAACCTTACAGAAAGAAAAAGGCACATTGTAGCACTTGTGTCAACTGGATGTTTCTTTTTCTCTGTCATACAAATGTCTTTCCTTAAGCCTTTTTAATAGTTTGAAAACAACTTAATTTTCTGACCATGCAACCATCCATTTGTATCTCTTACTGTACTGCCTCTCTTAAGTAGATGTAAAAGTGTTTGTCAAATAGTCAAATAGTCAGTAGTGTACACATACGGAAAATATAACAAATTCCTGGTAAATGCATTTAACTGGGAATGGTAGGTAGTAGTATTAGCAATAGGAGTTTATTTTTCTAGAAAATGTAGTTTCTGAAATAAGCCAGAAACTATTGATTTGAGGTTATAAGCACAGAGAAATTAAAGGGAAACTGTCTGGCACGTTTTACTAATCACATTGCCTCTCTCCAAAGAATTCTAGATATTGTCACAAGTTGTGACTTGCCAGTTGCCTCGTAGTTTTTAAAATACTTCCAAGGCGACAAAAATTGTCTCCAAGTAGAATTGAAGGGTTAATGGCCACTGTGTTGTCCAAATGCTATAATTCTGTTAGCACAGCAGGGCATTCTAGTGGGCATTTATCAAAATACTGTAAAATAGCTAAGCTGGTTTGTGACTCAGTGATCTTGACCACATTTCATAATCTTCCCTTCCTAAAGTTTGCTCAAAGTTTTGGTAGTTAACTGACTAGAACTTTTCCCCAGGAGCTTTGGAGAAGCTAATGGTGAGTTCCTGTCAGGAGCAGCTTTCATGGTTAGGTATTGAAGCGTGTTATATGCTTTGTCTAGGGACCACACAATTGGGAAGCAGCTAATTTTGAGCTTGGTATATTAAATCTCAATCTCTGATTGGCAAACCACCTTACAATGGAGCTTGAAATTATGATGTGACATTTTAGTTCAACAGATAATTTGTTGAGTACCCACACACTATCAAGTTTTGAGGAAAAAGTCTCCTGTGCTCCATATAGTCTAGCAAGAGAAGACAGACAATAAACTACTAAATACCTTAGACATTAAAAATGCTATGACAGAAGAGTGAAGGATCTACAGGTGGTGTGAGAGAATGCTGTTTCAGAGTGGGTCGTGGTGTGATTTGAGAAGCTTTAGAGCAAGTGAAAGATTGGACCACTCTAAGATACAAGACATTGATGATTATCGTTTTGAGATTCCTTTAGAACCATCCACAGATGCCTATGTGTTGATGTAATTGCTCTCGTTAAGATTCTCCACTTCTGTGGTTTTAGTGAAGCATGTGAACACCTTAGTTTGTTCTGTGGTGATTGCCATAATCTCACCCTCAAGGGCTGTTCTTCACACCCTCTTGATTACTCTGCTTTAGCCACACTGGACTCAGTTTAATTCCCAAGTGCATACTGATTGTTTGTCTCCTTTCTTGGTGTGTAGAGAGGATCTTTCTTTGTCTTCATTCTCCAGACTTTTCACACCAATTTCTCAACTAGCTGGTTCCCCGACACAGGAACCTGACATTCTCACTTCACAACCTAGTGCAGTTACATTCCTTTATTTTTTATTTTACAATCATAAGTAATTACTGGTCTGCAAATGATTTGCTTAATTTTCCCTTTTTCCTGGTAGAATTTAAGCTCCATGATAATGGAGATTTTATCTAGCAGCATCCTTGTTCATTTCTACATTCCCAGTACATGATACCTCCTGCACGCTCAATAGCGATTAGATTTGTGTTTCTCAACCTGTGGGTCATGAACTCTTTGGGGCGGTCAAACAACCTCTTCACAGGAGTCATCCAGGACCATCTGTATATCAGATAGTTACATTATGATTCATCAAGATTACAGTTACAAAGTAACAGTGAAAACAATTTTGTGGTTGGAAGTCACCACACAATAAGGAAGCTGTATTAAGGGGTGATGGCATAGGGAAGGTTGAGAACCACCGCACTAGATGAGTGAGGTCAACTTCAATTGGGGCAAGATGCACGCTGTAAAGAAAGTGTTTTAGATTAGGGGGGGAAATAAAAATATAAAGTGGTCTTTCTTTATAGACGTGATATTCCATCAGGTTAGGTTGCCAAGGCTTAAAGACCATAAGTGTTATTAGACAATTTAGTGTTTTCTGGTAATTGAGGTAGAGCAGGTAGCAGGCCTCCTAAGGTAAGAGCTGTAGGCTGGGCAAGGCAGGTATGAGGGTTCTTCCCAAACATTCTGGTGTTTTTCCCTTCCAGGTGTGTGGTGAGAATGTCCTCTCCTGCCTTTTGGAAGTCAGGTGGGGTCAGATGACTGTGATCTGGGAATGGAATAGGATGTGCACTTTGGGGAAGACTCTAAGAAAAAAAAAAACACTAGACAACTTAGCATCTTTCTCTTTCTCCAGTATCTGCAAGTACTTTGCTGATCTGTTAATGTGTAAGTGAGGATACTATAGAAGTCCTAGCTTCTCATGAATGATATACCACCCAGATGAGGGCTTAGCCTTTGTTTAGGGCCACTGAAACTTTGGGTATTTTAATTTTGCAGAATAATGTAACTCATCCTGATTGTCACAGATATAGAAGGTTTTGAGGCACAAGGGTACAAAGGAACCTTCAAGTAAGTAATAATGAAACAGAAAGTTGGCATTATCTCCCCTCCAAGCCGTATCTCCACGAGGCCAGGGATCCAGAAGAAAACCATCTGTCCAGAGAAGAGATGTCCTCTGTCTTGGATCTTCCCTGTCCTCTTCCCCATACCAACCTGTCTCCTCCCTGCTGCCTTCAGGACATTTCCATGGCACTATCTTATCTCCTATTCTCCAGCTTTTCTAAGTGCTCTCCTCCACAGCCTTTTAATGACACCCCTCTGTCCACCTACACTCAAATCCTGCTGCCTCACTGCTACTGAAGTGAACTTTCTAAGGAGCTCTGCTTATACACCGATTCAGAAGTCTCCAGGGACTCTCGTTAACTTCAAGATTAGATGCATGTCCTCAGCAGAATGCATTCACACAGGACATTTCAGAGCCTCAGACCCTGCCCTCCCACCTTTACAAGCTTGGTACCAGCATTCCTCCAGAGCCCCATGTATTACTCATATACAGCCATCACTGCTTTTAACAGTACACCACAGCAGCCCCTCCTTAGCTCTCTCCCAACACACCAGGCCATGGTGGCAACTGCTAGACCCTGAAAGTCTACTCACAGTTGACCTAGTAAGAGTTAGGATACCATAGTTGCTATAGAAACGGCTAAGTATGTGTTTCTGCTCTCAAATGCATCTTTTCTTGCCCTCCTTATCCTTAACAATATAAAATATCTGCATGTTTTACTTCTATGAAACACTTTTCTATCTTGAAATCATATCTGCTATGTTTAAGAACATACATGAATCACAAATCCCGTTTCTTAGATATATATTTGTTTCTTAGATATATTTGTTCAATATATCCACACCTTTAAGACCTATTTGGTTTATAACACTTTAAAATATATTTATTTATTTCTACATATTTATTTTTATTTTATGTTTTGAGTATTCTTTGTATGTATGTGCACATGTGTATGCAATCCCCACAGAAGCCAGAAGAGTGTGATAGATCCCCCTGGAACTTGAGTTACAGACAGTTGTAAGACACCAAGTGCGGTGCTGGGAACCAAATCTGGGTCCTCTGCAAGAGCAGCAAGTACTCTTAACTGCTGAGCAGTTTCTCCATCCCATCTAGTACTTTTTTTTTTTTTAATGAGAAAAATCAACTAGCATTAACCAATATTATCATATAAGTTCTATGCTAATCAACTTCACCATGATTGAACATTACAAAGGTTCCAGAAGCTAAAGGGCTCAGACTATGTCCAGAGAGCTTAAACCTTATGGCTTTTCATGGGGTAGACATAAAGGATATTTATACACCTCAGAGCCAGAGGGTACAGGTAGAGCAAAGAAAGGAACCCATTTAAGTGAAGCTTGGGGAACCAATGATATTAGCCTGGTTACTTCTAAGATCATGGACAACTTAAAGGCTATGCTACTGGGAAGTCCTCCTGGCAAATGTTGCTAAAATTCCTCCCATGTACATAGGGGAGATATATATCTTCTCCTCTTGTCATGGTCCCTGAGGTGTAATAGCACCATAGTTTCCTCTAGGAACCCATGAGTTTATTAGATTTACTTACAGGAAACGAGTACAGGGTTATGGGTAGGAGCATGGGTAGACTTAAAGCAGACCCCAGGGAATGGTCTACATTCAGAATGGATGATGATCCCCCCATACTGCCTAGATAAGGGCCCCTACCCTAAGTTTTCCCCACCTGTATTCTCTAGCACCTCTCCTTGCTAGCATTTTAGTGACCGCTATCCTGGTTGTGGTGAAATGACATCCCAATGTAATTTTGGTTTTCATTTTCTTGATTGAAACACACACACACACACACACACACACACACAAAGTAGAGGGTTACTTAGGAATTGGACTAGCAGGATGATGGAAGTTAGATAGGAAAGGATGTTTATGTAGTCAGAATACAGGTATTTAAGCATGAATGTCATTAAACCCATTACTTTGTCCAATTATATGCTAATAAAAATGATGAAAATGAGGGGCTAGGGACATGTCTTAGTCCATAAAATACTAGCTTTATAGGCATGAAGATATGAGTGCAGATACCCAGTATTTGTATAAAAGCCAACACAATGGTATGTGCCTGTATTCCTTAGGACTAGGGAGGCAGAGAGGGCAAGATGCACCATAGTCTAATAGGGACTCTCCAGATTCAATGAGAGACCCTGTCTCAAAAAATAAGGGGAAGAATACATAAACATGGGTGTACACACACACACACACACACACACACACACAAACAAACACACAGACACACACTATAAAAATAGAGTGTAAAAATGGGCGAAAGAATGCAATGGAAGGAAATGGAACCACTGGGAGCCAAACAAAACACGGAAAATACAATAAACTGAAACAACTGAGGACCTTTGCCCTTAGTGTTTTGTATGGATGAGTACTTCTTTGTTATTCAATGTTGTCATTATTTCATTTGGTTGGTTCACTGATTATCATTGTTAATAACTGATTTATTATCAAGCACTGTTCTGGATACTGGGGATGGAATGTCTACCCTGGAAGAAGTCAGAGTTGACCCAGGACTTCCCGCTCCTTGGGGCTCATTAGGCTCACCCAGTGGTTTTGCTGGGAATGGAGAGTCCTAAATGCCATTCCTCCACACTGGAGTCCAGGAAGCATGGACTTGCTAGACAAAGTAGGCTACCAAGCCATGATCCTCTGAGGTGTGGGTTGGCTTGTTCTTTGGCACTAGGTGGTTGGTTCTCTGAATTCACATTGGTCTCCTTCAGCATATTAGGTAAATTGAAGATGAAAGGAAAATTTAAGAAGAGAAGTATAAAGATAGAGAAGAAGTAAGCCAGAGGAGGTAAAGGTTTGCGGGACGACATGCGTATGAAATGACGGTGACGATACCACGAGGCAGTGTTATCAGGACACAGTATGAGGTTCTGTCCATCTGGAAGATTCTTCCCCTCAGATAAAGTGGAGTTCCACACACTTCACAGATGAGGAAGCAATTGTAGTCTCCAACTGCTCCACCAGAGAGCTCTTTGCTAATCTAAGAATGAAACATGTTTTTAGAAGGCATGCTTCTGTGGTGTCACCATTGTGTTCAGCGGGAAGAGAGAGCTAGCTTCTTGTAGTGTATGACGTTGGGGCTCAGAAAGCCCCATGGAGTCACAGACTCAGAATTACCACCCATTAGAATATTTAATGTCACCAGCAGTCAAGCTGTTGTGAAGGTTGATGGTGAAGTAACCCAACCTGAGAGAACAGGGCCATACTCCTGCCCACTTCAGCCTGAATGAGCTGTTTTCAACCCTTAGTGTTCTCTAACCTTTTACTGACGCCTCCCTTTTTGCTGCCCAGCCTGCTCAACAAGGTTCCCAGCTTCCAGCCACTCATTTTAGAGTCTAGAGTTTGTTAATGGTCGCTGTCATTGTGTTGCTAGCATGGCTGTGGATTTCTATGGATAATTGCACTCCATTTGCAGCCCTGCCTGTAGCCTTTAGTCAGGGAACTTGTCTTGAGGGAAGCCATAGTCTCTGTTAAAAGAAGGAAAAGAGCAAACTAGACACAGGACTCCCCGTCTCATTCATGAAGTTCTGGGGGAAAAGTAACTTTGTTGTATGTCACCGTCCTCTGAAACTTAAAACAATAGCAATCTTAGAACACCCAGAGACCTCCTTTGAAGAGAACAAATGGAGTCTGCGCCATCCCTATCTGCCACTATGATTGATGCCTCCTAATTGCTGAAAATATCCTTTTCTTTGGGATGCCTCTTATGAAGTCCCTGGAGTCCCTGGAAAATGCACACACACACACACACACACACACACACACACACACACACACACTAACATATAAGCATTATAATGCGTATAACAGAAGGAGAGCATGGATCATAAATGAATGAAGACAGTTCAGAATGAATGAATAAGTGAGGATGTGTTTCCTGTATTTGTGAATACTCCATGTTAATATGGGGAAGGCACTGACATTTGGCTTATTTACCCATGTTCTAGGAACAAGTTCAGCTCTGGAAACTCTGCAAAGGTATAGTCTACTTACAAATGCAGTATCAGCAACAGAAGAAGGCGTGCTCCACAGCTACGAAGATTTGTGGAGACCCAATTTTCCCCAGGAATAATGGTGGGAACTTTTTTTTTTAATAATTTTTTTTCAAATGGTAATTCATTCACACAGGGGTTATAGGCACAGAAAGGCAGGACATGGGGAAGGGGATGACACTGGAGCGTGGGTGTTCAGGGGGTATTGGCTGGTTGAAGGTTCAGGGGACAGATCACTATGACTCTGCCTATGATTCACTTGTCCTTACCTAAGTTGGTATTGTCTGCCAAGGCTACCTATTTACAAGGTCTATGACTACTCAGGCTGGTAAATTTCCATGAAAGCTGCCTGTTTACAATAGCTTATAGCCATCTGTTTCAATGTTTTTCCACAGAGACCCAAGACTTGGTGTTAATATACATGTATGACAGGCCTACTGCTGATTTTAGGCCTATGGTTGATTTTAGGCCTTCAGTGTGTAAGCAGAGATGACCCTGACATCTCTTCCCTTCTCTAAGTATAGAAAGGCTGTGGTGGTTCTAATCTTGCGAAGGCGGGGATAGAGGCCTGACCTCCAGTAATTGAGGGGGACCTTGTAATGGCTCTGGTCCCCCTGTTGTTGTCCAGTGAGGCATGAGGGCCATACCCATCCCGATGTCTTTTTTCCTGGAGAAGGGATACTTTTGACATCAACCCCTATGCATTCAGACTTGTCCCTCAGGGAACCCAGAGAGATATTTTTAACTTTTATTTATATTCCCTTGCAGTGCTTAGCCTCACAGCCTAAGCAAGAATTCAGATCGCCAGTCAGAGGGAGTTCTGGGTGGCCCCTCTCTGCTTGGTCTAGGGGCGGAAGTCCCCTCTTTTAGGTTAGGTGGAGATGGATTTTGGGAACACCCTGTATAAAGTAACAACCTCATCTTGAGTCTCGTGGTCCTCCATAGCTAACTTATGATAATGTATCTGAATAGGTTTTGCTACCAAATTGTTTACCTGTTGTTTCACAGAGTTAGTCAGCCTATTGTAGACCCAGTGACCTGCAAAAACAAGCAAAAATAACCCAATTAATGGTCCCAAGATGGGAGGAAATAGGGTTGATAACCATGGAGAGGCTGAAAGCCAATTCTTGTACCAGCATTCATCTTTCTCTTTCTCTCTCTGACTTTTCTCAGGGCCTTCTCTGATCTATTTCATGCTCTCTTTAACCCTCCCTGTCTTGTCTATGTAAAGGCAACATTCTTCTTTAAGGGCTGTACACAGTCAAGAGCTGTACACAACCTTTTCTATTGTAATATAGTAAATGAAGTCCAATAAGGATCTTTGCAAATTTTGGAGGTTTCTTCAGACAGTGAAACGAGGGATTTCTTCAGATTAGTGATGTCAATCTCTAGCTATTTGATGTTCTTGTCAATGGCCCTTCAAAGGTCTGAGTAGTATAAGCTTAGAAGCCAGCATGTAGATTAGAACTACTAACAGCAGACATGGGTGATTCATTTTTACCTAGAAAGGAAAAAGAAGGGAATTCTCAGGGAGATGTCTCTTCCCTGGATGTAAATTGTTATTCATCTTATTTATGATTGGGCCTGGCTTTGTGGAGGTATCTATTTATTTCATTAATCTTTTTGGTAGCCAGTTAGCTGTGCTTTCTGTGGTATCAAACAGGCATATCAATCCTCGGCCCCATAAGGGAACTGGGTCTGGGTCATTCCCTTTAAGTGTAAGAGGGTCCTTCCCTGTATCTGTGTCATAGTTTTTATTGATCTTGGTGATGCTAGAGGCAGTCAGCAGCAGATTTGCCATGAGCTTTCAGTTTTAGAGAGTTAAAAGTGAACAAGGCATGATGGAGAGTATTTCATGGGGACTCCTTCTGGGGGAGGGGTACCATTCCCCCTCTTTTGTTTTTAAAGCCAATTTTTCAGAGTTCTTGTAAAATCAGGGTAGAAGCACCAACAGTCGCTCCTTCCACACTCAGAGAGTCATGAAGACACTATTTAAAGAAATATAAATCTATATTAATAATCTCTTTTATCAAAGGACTGTTATAGCACAGCCTACAACTAATCAGACTATATAATATATCAATTAGTAATAGTTTCTTCTCCTTTTTGTGAGATTACTTCTCTTTTGTCAATTAATTGTTGAGGGAAATTAGGATTTACATCTCTCTTGAGAATATTAAACAGAGACTTAAATTCTTTTGTGGAGAGCTTAAACTAAGATCTTAGCCAATTAGCATCTCCTAGAAACTTTTGAAAATAATTTGAAATAAGTAAATTCTCCTTTTTTTTTTTAGACCCTTTATCTGTTTTTTTAATTGGATATTTTATGTATTTACCTTTCAATGTTATCTCCTCTCCCATTCTCCCCCAAAACCCCTTATCCCATACTCCCTCCTCTTATTTTTATGAGGGTGTGCTCCAAACATCTTCCAAGTCCCATCTCCCTGCTCTCAAATTCCCCAACACTAGGGGATCCAAACTTTTATGGACCATGGCCCTCCACTTCCACTGATGTCTGACAAGGCCATCCTCAATTACCTACACAGGTGGAGACATGAGTCCCTCTCTTTGTGCTCTCAGGCTGCAGTTTTAGACTTTGGGAGCTCTGGTTGAAACTTTTGATACTCCTTCTAGAAAGGACCAAAGCACCCACACTTTGGTCTTCCTTCTTCTTGAGTTTCATGTGGTCTATACGTTGTGTCTTAGGTATTGTGAGCTTTTGGGCTAATACCCATTATCAGTGAGTGCATACCATGTATGTTCTTTTGAGATTGGGTCACCTCACTCAGGATGATATTTTCCAGCTCCATCCATTTGCCTAAGAATTTCATGAACTCATTGTTTTTAATAGCTGAGTAGTACTCCATTGTATAAATGTACCACATTTTCTGCATCCATTCTTCTGTTGAAGGACATCTGGGATCTTTCCAACTTCTGGCTATTATAAATAAGGCTGCTATGAACATAGTAGAGCATGTGTCCCTGTTGTATGTTGAAACATCTTTTGGGTATATGCCCAGGAGTGGTATAGTTGGGCCCTCAGGTAACACTATTTTCAGTTTTCTGAGATACCACCAGGCTGCTTTCCATAGTGCTTATATGGTGTGAACTTTTATATCATTAAAACTTCCATCTGGGCCTGGCCTTTAATCAACCAGCACCCAGGAGGGAAAGGCAGAGACAGAGGAAGGAGGACCTCTGTGAGTTCCAGACCAACTTGGTCTACTTAGCAAATTCTATGCCAGTCAAGGCTACAAAGTGAGATCCTATTTCAAAACTAGACAGAACCACAGACCCCAAGTTCTATTCTGATGGATTTCCCAAGCAAAGGGAACCTGCTCCAAACTTAATCAATATTTCTAACTCCAGGAACTGAAAGACTCATTAACTTCACCTAAACATTCCTTTTCTAAAAATAATAATAGAAGCCACTTTGTGATATTTTTCCCACCAAGGAACCACATGAAGTGGTTAATAGCCACATGTTTAAGCATCTCCTGTGTGTGTGTACGTATGTGTATATATGTGTGTGTGCACATGTACATGTGTTTGTATATGTATGTGTGACTGTGTCTGTGTGTGTATGTCTGATTGTGTCTGTATATGTATGTGTGACTGTGTCTGTGTGTGTATGTCTGACTGTATCTGTATATGTATGTCTGACTGTGTCTGTGTGTGTGTGTCTTTCTCTCTCTGTGTGTGCCTGTGTATGTACATGTGTTTGTATGTGTATGTCTGACTGTGTTTGTGTGTTTGTGTGTTTGTATGTGTTTGTCTGAATCTCTGTGATTACGTCTGACTATGTCTGTGTGTGTATGTGTGGGTGTACAAGTTCTAGCACAGGGCTCTTCTATGTTCAGCGTTGCTTTTCAGAGCACACACACTCATAAAATTATTTTTTAATTCTAGTCACTGGTGAAAATATAGATCTTAAGCTGCAGAAGTGATTTGATGAATTATCTAGAAATAACAAAAAAATTAATGGTAATTTTTATAGCACTCTAAACACAAAAGAATTAAAAATCACAAAATTGTAATTGTTTATTTTTTTTTAATTTCAAAATATAAGAAAGTCAAAGCAGAAGGTGCATATTATGAAGTAATTCTTTCTAGAGGAAAGTGTAGCTCAATGGTAAGGCAGCTTGATGTTAAGTTCAGCATATGTCAAACCTTGGTTTCAGTCACAGGCAACAAAACCAAGGTATGGGATAAATAAATCAATAGGGAGGGAGGGAGGGCGGGGGAGGAAGGATGGAGGAGGAAGAGAGAAGGGGGGTATTAGAAATGGGAAAAATTGCCAGGTGATGGTGGCAGATGCTTTAAATTTTAGTACTCAGGAGGCTGAGGCAGGCAGATCTCTGAGTTCGGGGCCAGCCTGGTTTACAGAGTGAGTACCAGGACAGCCAGAGCTACCCAGGGAAACCTTGTCTTGAAATAAACAGCAACAACAAAAAAACAGCAAGAAGAAAAACAAAACAAAGCAAAAAACAAACAAAAAAGAAATGAAAAAGATATAAACTGGTATGCCACTCAGAGATAATCAGTTATTATTTTGCTAATTTTCCTCGTGATCTAATTTTCTACTGATTCAAACATGGCCGTGATCATATACTGTCCTCTTCCCATGCTGTTAGAACTAAAAGCGTTTTTCTGTCTTATTAAAAACAACTTTATAAATGTCATTTTGATGAGCAAGATAGTATGATGATCTTTTTAGTTTCTAAGGTTAGAAACTGGCCGTGTTTGTGCAGATAGGGTGATTTAAATACTTTTATCAGAACCAAAAGTGCTGTTACAACTCTCTGCCTCTCTACATTCCTGTGCATAGAGAAGACCTTTCTGTGGCTGAAAAAAAGCAGAGTAAAGTGTTGCCTTCAGTGGCTTGTCTCTAATCTGAGGTCAGACACTTGAATTCTGCCTTTTATAGGCCAGTGAAAATTTTTATGACTCTGAAATGGCCTCTATTGGAGAGCGGTCCAACTGGTCAGGCCATCTAGTCCTCAAGGAGCTATAAACTCAAACCACTCTTGAGAGCCAGCTATCCCCAGTCTCAGTCCTAGATGTTGACGAACTAGCATATCTAATCTGGTCCTGCAGGCATTCACAGCCTACCATGAACTTGCTAACCAGGAGTTACCTAGAACTTTTGTGCAGTGGTAAGTCACTGGGTGAGTCATATCAATTATTTGCCATGCACTTTGTCAGTACGAGCTTGTCAAGTGATAATCTGATTCTTTGAGATGAATCAAATGAGAACATGTCCATTTTGTTGTCTGGTATACATCATTTCTCAAACCTTGAAAATAAAGAGGGGTTTTTTAAATGGACTAGTAAACATAAAAGTGGGCACTTACCCTGTTTAGGAGTGGCTGATGGATCTCAGGAGTGAATAAGTAGTTTGTCAGAAGCATGGAGTTCGAGATGAGCCACTTGTGGAGCTTTTAACAGAAGATGGTATTTTAGGTAAAGAATTCCATATCCCAAATAATCAAACTATGGGGCTCTTTTCTATAAAAGTACCATCATCTCCAGAGAACATTCCTTCCATCTTAAACAAATTGTAGCGCATGGATTTTTATAGCAGCACAAGATAACCAAGCATTAGTTATTCTAACCTGAAGAACAGGACAGTTGAAGGTAACTTGCCCTTGAGTTAGCAATAAAGTCAGTGTCTTGACACACAAAAGTAACAGAGAAAGGGAAGTTAAAAGGGAGAGGCCAGATGCACTGTTCTGGATGTATATTTATACCCAACACCTGCTGCTGAGCAGTGGGCAACCTCATTCCATGCATGCTGTGCTAAAAGCAGCCATTTTATCACAAGTGCATTAACATTGCTGCTGCGTGAGATAATGTTCCTTTGTACTCATTCTTTCTAGACTGTAGGATTCTGAAGACTGTGAAATGGTCACTAATTACAGTATAAAAATGGGTGAGACTTCTGTTGGTATGCAGCCAAGGGCATTGTCACAGAGCAAAATTCCCTCATTGCTGCAATAACGGGGATTTAATATTTTCCATTATTTTCACTCCTTAGTCATATATATGCATGAGAGTTTTTCAGTGCTGAAAATTAAATCCAGGACTTCATGCTTGCTAGACAAACACTCTTTTATAGTGTCATATCTTCAACACACACACACGCACACCACCCCACACAGTCTCTCACCTCTCTCTCTCTCTCTCTCTCTCTCTCTCTCTCTCTCTCTCTCTCTC
>NW_021620921.1:1580146-1584280 GCF_004785775.1 Grammomys surdaster | reverse complement strand
CTCTCTCTCTCTCTCTCTCTCTCTCTCTCTCTCTCTCTCTCTCTCTCTCTCTCTCTCTCTCTCTCAACCACCAATCATATCTAAACTGGCCACAAATATATTATTCACTCTGTTGTTTCAGGGATTTGCTTGATGCTTACATTAAAATAAATTACCATGTAATATGGGCAATTAATATCACAGTGAAACTGGATCTTTAAGTGCATGAAGGTGTTAATCGCTCCCTTACGAGCATTACGATTTGACTGCAGAGCAAGCTAGCTATATATTTTGCAGGCTTATTTCTATGATTAGATTTTAAACAAAAGTGGCCCAGATTTCATATGCTGCATGAACAAGATAGAAGTTGATAATTAACCGGAGAGCATAGGCTCTGCACATGCTGTTTGCTGCCACGTTAAAGTGGAAGGATAGCATTCACACTGGGGAAAAGTCAGCTTGGTACTGCCAATAGATTGAAAAAAAATTTAAAAACATGCTGCATTAAGGAACCAGACACAACACTGGCTTTCTCCTGTCACAGTTTTGTGTATTCAAGGCTGGGGGTTTCATTCAATCTTCTAGTTACAAAATGCTTATTCTTTTCAGTTTTTCTTTCAAAAGCAAGAGATTACTAAATATCAATAAGGCAAGCATTGCCCTAAAGGCACAGGATCTTAAAAAATGGAGCTCTGTATTAAATTTTGTTTTCTGAATGTGGGCTCTGTGTGTGTGTGTGTGTGTTTAGATTAACAGTTTGGCTACAGAATCCTAGAGGAAAATACCCTGACAGCTTGCTGATTTCAAGTTGTATAGATACACTCAGCTAAAAAATGTCTGAAACACTAGGAAAATGCCAGTAATTTCAAATAGGAGGCAGAAGGGTCTTGTCCCACTGTGCTCCCTGTGGTTAACCTGGGTAGAATGGATTATTCACATAACATACAATAATTTCAGATTCAAATTCCATTTCATTTCAGTTCTTAAGACCATGAAACCATTTTGAATCTGAAGCAATGACAGTTTCATTCTGATGTGACACAATGATACCCGAGGCAGATGTTGAATTCTGTGAACGATGAGACACCAGGTTCTTAGTTAAATGCATCTGATATTTTGTGCTTCCAGCTTGGCCTGAGATTGATTTTAAACAGGTCAGTGAAGATTATAAGCATTACTGAACTGGAGAGGAGAAGTAACAGAAGTTTTATGAAGGCAGAAACTCCCTAGGAGAAATAGAGATTCATCTTTAAAAACAACTGAAATATATGGTGTCATTATTTATTATGAAAGAAAAAGCTCACTATATTCTCAAAATATACCTTCATGACTATAAATCTATCAACTTACTTACCAGAAAGCTATTTTAATTCAACGTGTAGTGACTGACAAACATCTGATGAATCAAATAAAGCAATAGTCAATTCTACTTCCAGAACTATTTATAGTTCTGAGAAAATTTGCCAACTCTAAGCAATGTTAAGAAACTATTGAATGGCAGTGCGTTAGCTTTACCCCTGAGTGAGACTGGGAAAGCTTTACCACTGGATCCTATAGGATCACTTGAGTGGAATAAACATCAATGTTCATAGGATAGACAAGTCAACTTTATAACATCTAAATGTCTAAATAGATAAAAAGTAATTCATATGACATAAAATCCCTATGGATAGCTTTTCCTTTCTTAATACAGAAAATAGATTAAGATTCTTGTCATAGCATAGGTCCCAGTCTGTCTCCACCAATGGTTGCAGAAGGATTGTTAACCTTATGTCTATTCTTGTACTATGTAGTTAGGCACAGAAATTTGTGAGGATATCTAGAACCAGTTCCCTGGGAATAACAAGGAATAATAATTACACTATCGAGCAGGTATTTAAATCACATAGATAATTGATAGAAAACATCTCAAACAGTAACAAGATGTCCTTGCAATTGGAGTACCATTATAGACAGGCATCAATGCCTGTTTTTCTATGTCTTTATATCACCCTGTCTTTTATGCTTGGCAAGCTTGTAGGTATCAATGGTGGAAAAATGAAGAACCCCATACTTTCCTGAAAACCTCAAAGTTTAGGTGACAGACACACATGTAGACAATGATCACAAAGCAAGATCTGTCTTCTTCCTGCTTTCTTACTCAGATGCATGTACGAGTCAAGTGGAACACAGGAGAAGTTATTTACTCTGCCTGGAAGAATAAAGAAGAATTTGAGGAAATTACCTGGGAATAGTAATTTAAGGCAAATTATAACAGATGTGTGCATGGCATTACCACATATATGGCATGAAACAGAGAACGAGCGTGGCTGTTCTTCACCTTTTAGCATTAAGAAGTTAAGCCCTGTACTTGTGATGCCAATTCCTTGATCAGAGGGAAATAGGTGTTCCTAAATGCTGAGAAGACCATCATCATTCCCTAAGAGTAGGCGAAACCTAGCTGGTGCTTGGTTTCCTACCATCTTGAAGATACATTGGCAATAGTATTATAGATTTCTAAATTAGATGATTTAAGCCTATATTCCTAGTAATTTATTTCAAGAAAACGATTATTCCGTGTAAAAACTAAAATGCACAAAGTATTATATGAAACCTATGGGAACTTTTGCAGATTTTAAACAAGTTACAATGTTGGAATCCATGTGGAAATTTGGAAACACACTGAAGACACAATGGGAAGTTAAAAGACTCAACCCAGTGTCTATGCTTTGATCACTAATGGGGAGGAAAACTTGAGGCAAAAATTTAGATTGTTGTCCTGACTTGATTGTATGTCCAGGACCATATAGGGCTCAGAAGATTAATATTGAGGAAACTAACTTGGCAAAAGTATTAGCTTAAAAAGCTAAGGGTCTGGTCAACTGTGAATTCCACAGTGATGAACTGCAGACAGCACCACCAAAAATGGAGAATTCCATACTGAGTAACAGAAGTATAAGAGTAAGCTTTACAACAGAGACATGATAGACCATCTCAGTTATAAGAGGTCAGATCCTCATCCTTTTGTTCAGGAAGCCACATTTTAAAGGAGATATAGGCAAACTGGAATGCATTCAGGAAAGAGTGATGAAGCCAAATTAAAGACTGAATTTAACTAGGACAGAAAAAACAAACTGGGACAGCACAAATGCCATGGTAATCTTCAAAAATTTTGAGTGCCGTCTTGTAGAAGACCTAATAGACTTGTATAAGTCCAGATGTCTTATTCACTAGATATTATGCAATGGTAGAAGTAGGATTATAGAACTGAGATCATTAATAATACACTGTAATACTATGTTCTGTCATGGAAGATCATGAAGTCTTTAGAATGGGACTGGTTTATCCAGATAAGATAGACAACCTATTGAGGATTCAGCAGAGGAGGTTAAAATTTTTGAATAAATGTAGGCAAACATTTATCCCAAATCTGAAAGCCAATGACTCAGGTCATTCTTTCCAGAAATCCCTACTTGGCATGCCTCCCCAAGAAGGCTCTACATTAAGTGTTACTTCTCTTTTTTATTTGTGTAGGATTCATTGAACTGTTAGGATTAACAATGACAAAGAGTAGGGTAAGACATCAGAATGGCAGCTGAAATAAAGAGCTGATAATTAAGAATGAAAGGGAGCACGAAGAAGCTGCTAACATCAGATTCTTTAGCAACAAACAGCTAGTTGAAGAACAGATGCGTGCACTCTAGTAACTAGCCCAGAGTCATTGACACTTTGAAATAAGGAATGGTTTTAATAAAATTAATTTCAATAAATGTTAAGCACATTTGTATCCTCAGAAGGAATACTTGAAGACACATTGTAAAACCTGGAGAAATAACAATGGACTCACAACCTTTGTAGACCTTGAGGATGAGAAAATTATTTGATGTATATATTTTAAAGTAGAATCTTTTTATTTGTAGAAAGTTTATCTTTGAACTAAGAATTTTCTGTGACTGGTGAAGACCTGCTTCTCTGAAGAGTTGATTTTTCACAGAGCAATGCAGTTTGAATTATGTAACAATATAAACAGAGTCAAAGCCTCAGATTTCTATTGTAACTCCTCTGAAGTTTGGTTTTAAATGAATAATTTGTGGTAGAGAGAGAAAAGAGAGTGGGGGGAGGGGGGAAAGGGGGAGGTCAAGGGAGAAGGGGAGGGGGAGAGGGACTGGTGAAGAC
>NW_021620921.1:1565921-1580046 GCF_004785775.1 Grammomys surdaster | reverse complement strand
GAGGGAGAGGGAGAGGGAGAGGGAGAGGGAGAGGGAAAGACAGAGAGAGATGGAGAGAGACAGAGAGACAGACACACTCAGATAGACACAGACAGATGGACAGATGGACAGACAGACAGACAGACACATAATTTTGGCAAAAGAATGCACCAAAAGTCTTTGGTTTTTCTTCTCCAGAAGGGTCACCCAGAGTAACAACTGAAAAATGACTACCATGTCAGAAGTACCTTCTTTCAATAACTCCCTTTAATCTGTTGGATCTTGGGAGTTTTGTTTGAGTGTGGAACTTAATAACTTCTGGCATCTATTTTTCAAGTCCTTAAGTATCTATAAATACCACGTCTAGTTCTTTGAGTACGGTAATGGGGTGCTGTAATATACTAGTTTAATTAAAAATGCTTCATTGAAGATGTTTTATCTTGTGGCAAATTGATTTCTGTGGCTTCTAAGGAGATAATTACACATCCAATTTCTGGACAACTTGGCTATTATGTCCTTCTTGCCTAGTGGGATTTTCTGATGTTTGTTTTTGCATGGGTCATTATTAGCATCAAGAATTTTATTACCCGTGAAACTTTGATTCATCTTAAACTTTATGAAAACAACCATTTTTATGTGTACCCATATATATATATACACACACACATATATATGTATGTTTTTTGTTACTTCAAGAAATAGTTCAGAAATGATTATATTTTATAAACATTTTTGATAAGTTTCAGAGTAAAATATAAAATATTTATATTTTAAATGTGTCTTTTCCCATTGGTGGCTGGTAGTATCACCAGGGATTTACACTACTCAGTAAGTATGGATATCATGGTAGATAGTAACTCTCCCACACTTTCTCCTATCAATAATGAGAATGCACATAATTTTTTCAACTTGGAATAAACGTAAAGAAAAACTGGAAAAGGTAATAATTAAAAACAAATACTGTGATGGTTTGAAAATGGCTCCCATAGGCCTATAGGGAGTGACACTATTAGGAGGTATGTCTTTGTTGGAATAGGTGTTACCTTTCTGGAGGAAGTATTTCACTGGAGGTGGGCTTTGAGGTTTCAGGTGCTCAAGCTAGGCCTGGTGTCACTCTCTCTTCCAGATGTAGAACTCTCAACTACCTCTTCAGCATCGGGTCTGGCTGTGTGCTGCCATGATTCCCACCATGTCAATGATTGACTAAACCTAATGCTTTCTTTATAAGGGTTGCCTTGGTCATAGTGTCTCTTCACAGCAATGGAAATCCTAATTAAGACAAATATCCTACAGCTAAAAAGCTCTTTTAACCTAGATTCTAATATAGACAATATCTATAGCCTGAATCTATGAATAAAACTCATGAATGTCAGTAGTTTATGAGCACTTTAAAACTGATTATTTACAGAAGAATACATATCATTAGTTTTGAATTTCCTAGGCAGGCCATGAGATTTTATTTTCTTTAATCAAATTAGTAAGTATAATAAGGGTTTGTGCATCTGCGAAAAGACCATTGGTCTTATAAAACTGAGACTCAGGCCGTATCAGGAGTCTATAATGCTTTTTTTTTAAACCCAAAGAACAAATATTTCTTTACTTTATTTGCATAGTTAGATTTAGCAGTTGTTTGACAATAAAGGGAGAGTTAAGTTTGTTTTCACTCTCCAGTGAATATTAGACAATTACCAGTATTATGGCTATAAAGAGCTTAATTACATCATGATTATCTAGAATGAAGTTGTGATTATATTCCAGAAACTAACGTGATGAAATGTTTTATCATAGCTTCAAATAAAAGGGCATGTTAAACTATAGACATAGGCCCACTTCAACCATATAAAAATTGGAAGGAAGTAAACAATGTGATCTCATTGGGGGAGAGGTATAGTTTTGATTCTTTAAAATATTTTCTTGTTTTTTTCCATGCAGCACCATTCTGTCTTTTATTAATGAATAATTACTATAAAACCAAAAATGGCCAAAAGGGCTTTTCTGACCAAGCAGAAACTCTGAGGATAAAGGAGGTGATGGTTTTAGTGACCTTGCCAAGTGATAAACATCTCTGCTTGACTTAAGAGGTTCCATGACTGAACTCAGGCAAAAAACAAGACAACGTAACAAATCATTGAAAAAACTAGTATTTTCATTCTGTTTCATGCAGGTATTTACTGAGCAGTTTCTACAGCATTGCTTAGAAATATCCACAGACTATGGAGGTAGTTATACTTCCACATATTGTAAAATAATTGGATTTCCTCATTGATTGTTGGTAAATATTGTGTTAATGCCAAAAGCACTGCTTTTACTGATGTCTTCTGTGGATTTTGATGTTACTGGTTTTATAGTAAATCAAGTCATTGACAAGTTCTGTTTGGATAGCACCCTTTGTGTAGCACATAGAACAAAGGGTATGGATTGCAAAGTTTACTTTGGGTCTTCTTGTTCATTAGCAGGCTCTGTGCATCATTCAGTCTCAACTGGGACCTAAGAGTGAATTTCTGGGACTTTTATTTTTGGTACCTGTAGTCTAGAAAATTCTGAGGCCCCCACATCTTCAAATGTCCACAATTTCACCGCTGCCTCTATGATTTCCATAGAGCGGAGTGACTCAGGACTATTTATTTTCAAAAGGCCACTTCATTGCTCCCCCTCCAATAATTTTATCACCTTGAGTCCTCTGGTTGGAAATTAACAGTGAGACATGATGTCTGCCACTGTGACTGTCAATATGGAGGAGACAGGAGAATGACTGCAGAGGGAGGAGGGAAAGGAGCCACAGGCTGGGAGGCCTGGGTCAGCTATTGCATGCTGTTTTATTGACACCACATCCTTCCTAGCCTTCTCACTGGAACTAATTAAATAGGCTCCCAGGCTACTGCAAAATACAGCGTTTGTCCCTCATATAACTGTCCAGCTCCTAGGGACTATGCTATGCAATGTACTTGTGCCAGGCACTAAAGGCAATAAAAATTAGAATGGATGAATACATATACATCATATACATGATCATATGCATAACCATATACATCATATATATCTACATATACATAATCATATACATGTACACAATCATAAACATTTACATAATCATATGCATATATACAATCATATACATATGCATATGCATATACATAATTATATAATACACATAATCATAAACATATACACAATTATATACATATACACAATCATATACATATATACAATCATATACATATACATAATCATATACATATACATAATCATATACATATACACAATCATACACATATACACAATCATACACATACATATATATACATATACATACACACACACACACACACACACACACATATATATTCTTTTTAATGTCAAGGAGGCAGGAGAGAGAGAGAGAAAGCAATAGGAAAACCAAGAAAATTTGAGTGTTGTTACTCCTAATGATCAACAACAAATGTTATTGTAGAAGAAATTTAAAATGTGAATTTAATAAGAGGAAATATATTATCTGACTTGTTCTAATTAAGCTAGCTGGATAATTGGAAGAGTCCCAACAATACGTTTAATACTAAATAGCAGCATTAGTTTTCATAGCAGCACTTAGACCCCTTGAGTCCTTTCTTCCAGTCTAGAATGAAATGTGATACTTACACTAGGGTAGACATGGTTTGGTTCTTACAGGTCTTCCAGAGGCACATGTGTTAAGGTCTTGGTCCTCAGTCTGTAATACTATTGCATGGTGGAATCTTTACCTGGGTCATTGAGAGTGTGTGACTCTGGAAAGAATATTAGAACACCAGGCTCTTCTTTCCTTCACGGTGCTTCCCAGATACAATGAGGTGAAGAGTTATGGCCATAAAGGGCCTGAATGCCCTGGCTGCAAGCACGTCCCATGATGCCCTGCCTCACCACAGGCTCCACACAACAAAGCCAGATAACAGTACACTGAAACTTCAGAGTCTATGAGTTCTCCATTTTATGTTGACTTTCTTAAGTATTTTGACACAGTAATGAAAACTAACACAGTTACTATTCCATTTTTCTATCTTCAGTAGGCTCAAGAAATATACTTGGATGAAGAATATCCTTTAATACTAGACTTTTGTTGTTGTTTTTATTTCAAGAAATAAATTTGGAGAGAGCTCAGTAAGTGAAGTGTTGGCTGCTAAGCATGAGACCCATAGTTCAAGTCTCTAGCATACATAAAAAAATCTGAGTGTGATAAAAAGCGTCAGTAACTCAATGCTAGGGCAGGAGATAGGCCAAACCCAGGGGCTTACCAGTCAGCCAATCTAGCTGAAACAGGAGAATGATAAAGGAAGCCACTGGTCATTGACCTTTGGCCTCTACATGCACACAGATGGGTGAGTACCTCCACACACAGACACACAAATAGCCACAAACACTGCATATGCACAAACAAAGCAAGGGAGGTTGGAGAGATGGCTCAGTAATTAAGAGTACTGGCTACTCTTTCTTCCAGAGGACCTGTGTTCAATCCCTAGCTCCTATGATACCTCACAACCATGGGCCTGATGCTCTCATCTGATCTCCTCATGCATACACATAGTGCCCAGACACACATGCAGGCAAAACATCCGAACACATAAACATTTTAAAATAACGAAACAAAGCAAAATAAAACAGAAAATACATGTGATAAGGCAATTGAAAACACTCTAATATCCCTTTGGCTGAAACTTGCATTGAAGATTTTTTTTTTATTGGCCTGATATCCATTGTGCACAGTGTGGTCTTACCAAATTTAATGCATAGGAATAGATTCTCAGTCACCTAACAGCAAAACCTCTGGTGTTCTTGACTACATCCATGCTTGGTCCTGTGGACTTCTTGCTTCTTTAGACTGATCTCCTGATTAATGGACTGTGATGGTTAGTCTTGGTGGTTATCTTAGTTATGCACATGATGCACAAAACATCATGACCAAGAAGCAAGTTGGGGAGGAAGGGGTTTATTCAGCTTACACTTCCACACTGCTGTTCATCACCAAAGGAAGTCAGGACAGGACTCACACAGTGTAAGAACCAGGAGCTGATGCAGAGGCCGTGGAGGGATGTTACTTACTGGCTTGCTTCCCCTAGCTTGCTCAGCTTGCTTTCTTATAGAACCCAGGACTACCACCAGCCCAGGGATGGCTCCACCCACAATGGGCCCTCCCCCTTTGATCACTAACTGAGAAAATGCCTTACAGCTGGATCTCATGGAGGCATTTCCTCAACTGAAAGTCCTTTCTCTGTAATAACTCCAGCTTGTGTAAAGTTGACACACAAAACCAACCAGTACAGTGGTCATGTGATTGGATCTGAAATCAGCTCAAAGACAAGCTGCTAGGCACACCTGTGAGGGATTTTTTTTTTTGATCTAGTTATTTGAAGTAGGAAGATGTGCCCTAAATGTAACAGGTAAAAGGAGGCAGAAGAGAGAATCTTTGCTTTGGTCTATTGCTCTCACTCTCACTGGTAAATTTATCTACTGTGCTGCTGCTGCTGCTGTCAATGCTCCTCCTCCTGCATCCCTTAACTAAATGCTGTAAGCCAGCTTCTTCAGACTTCTGATGTGGATTGAAGAGAACAGCAGCTCTAATCCCCAGGCCTTCAGTGCCACATTAGGGCTGCAGAAGTGTTTATCCTTATAGCATGAGAAAGTGTGGATTCTTGTTGGCCTCTCCAGTATAACACAGCAATTATTGGACTCTGCAGACTGTGTTGTGTGAGCCCATCTCAAACATCCCCTTCTAGCTGGGTTTGGTAGTGCATTCCTTTAATCTCAGCACTCAGGAGGCAAGAGGCAGAGGAAGGTGGATATCTTTGGGTTTAAGGCTAGCCTGGTCTACAGAGAGGGTTTCAGGACAGCCAGGCCTGTAACACAGAGAAACCCTGTCTCAGAAAACAAAAAATGAATGAATGAATAAAATTAATTAATTTAAAAATTAAAACATCCCCTTCACATATATATGAAGTTACAGTGCTCACATATATGTATATATATGTATACACACAGAGACACACACAGAGACACACACACACACATATATATATGTATATATGTATATATATGTATACACACACAGACATATACAGACACACACACACAGACACACACACACACACACACAGACACACACACACACACACATATATATATATATTCTGTTCTGTTCCTCTGTCAAAATCTGTTCCTAAATGGACAAGTATAAAGTACTTTGCCTAGGTATCAAGTACTGGTTACATGGCACTTAGTTCTATGATAAAACAGAAGAATGTCCAAGAGAAAAAAAAGCATTGATATCTCCAAAGTAGGAATTTAAAAATACCTGTTAGATTTAATTTTAGTTATTAAAGATGTTAAATGCTTAGAACAGAATTAAAACTACCTGTTTCTGGATTCTGGCCTCAATTCAGAAGATAGTGATTTACTAAAGCTGTTTGGGAGAGAGATGGTGCCTCTACTTCTGGTGTAGGACTGGTCCTCAGAAGGCAGTGCCTAGTGCTTTGTCCGAGGTCAAGCACAGTTCTAGGTGATGTTATGACTTCCTTTCTCAATTCTTTTCTCCCTAATTAGACTTAATAATTTTTATAATTGCATTAAAGGCACATCATTTTCTTTCAAAAACTGTTTCTTATATGTAACACTTCTTGGCAATCTAACTAGAAATTTAAAAAGAAAACAGTTTTAGCTCTGTAGCTTCACCACCCCTACCTCATGGCAGCACTGGGTGGTCTAGCCTGAGCAGTGCTGGAGAGCTCACCCTGATGGTGCTGATAAGGGAGAGGCAGAGCACTGGCTAGCTCAGCTACCATCCAGGCTCAGATCCAGGGTTCTGAGTTGGCCCACTCTAAAATCTATCATTTGCAAGCAGTTGGTTTTCGTGAAAGAGCCAGTCCTGCTGATCCAAAGCTGCAGGATCTCCGTGACACAGAGCAACAACAGGCTAACTGGGAATCGTCCCAGTGAGGATCCAATACTGATGGCTTCACAGAAAGCAATGACTCATTGCAATGAACACTTGCAAGTGAAGATGTGTGGACAGAGGGTTATACTGTGGGACACACTGTGTTTCTATGCTTTGCGGAAGGGGGTGCACCCATGTGTATGCACACATGTAAGTTTTATTTTGGGAGGGAGGCCAAGAGTGAAGGCCAGATATGAGGGGGTGGAGAAATGAGTGGGATTGGAATGCATGATGTGAAACTCACTAAGAATCAATACAAAGTTTTATTTTTTTTTTTGAAAATTGAAAAAGTAAATGAGCACATCCACCTCACCAATGTGAGACCTGTTCTTGTATTTAATAACTGGTAAAATTATATGTACACCAAAGAACTGTATTAAAATAGATTTCTATGATTTATAAAAGAAAACTGTTTTAGTTATTGTACAGTGTGCAGTATTAGGTGAGTGAGATGTGGGATACTTTTCAAAGCAAATGGTAAAGCTTGGGCCCATGTTCTGGACCACAAATTCAGATAAGGCCTGAATGATGTCCGTGTTCTACCTAGTGATGTCTGGAATTCCATTTGGAGGCTAAGGATTCTTTCACAGCGCTGTCTACATTAGCCTCCTGGACTCATTCCTGGCCTCCCAGGAATGCCTTAGGGGACCAGTTAGCACCTCTGGGTTTGCCTCCCAGCCCTGTCACAATTTGACATATGTGTGTTGATCCTGTGTCTGCCTGATTACACAGATTTCAGCAGCCGGAGATGCTAAGGGAGCACAGTAACAGGGCAGAGATTTGGAGCTGGCTGCTTAGTTTTCAGGAGATTGGGAGGACTGTAGCTCAAACAATTGATAGAGCATTAGGCAGACAGACTGTGCATTAGGGTGGAAGAAAGTTCACTGTCAGTTACCCGCCACAGACAAAATGATTTTATGAGAAAATCATAAGCAAAAGCAAAATGTCACTGGATTGTATTAAAACCTAAGATTAAAGGTAAAGGCCAATAGAAACCAGGTCAGGATGCAAACAAGAGAAAGGCATCCCCAAACCACAGAATATTTTGAATAGGCAGTGACTCCGCAGAAGGAGTGGAAGGCGTGAATGGGGAAGGGGAGAGGGAAGGACAAAGAGAAAAAAGAGAATGAGAAGGGAAAGGGAGGGGCAGGGAAGGGGGCATGGAGGGAAGGAGATGGGGGTAACTGAACGGGAGCAGAGAGCCGGGGGGGGGGATAGGAGAGCAGGAGTTCAGAAGCACATAAGGAATTTGAGAATTAGAAAGGATTTAAAAATTCAGAGGTTCTGTCCAATGTAACTTGGTGAGATAAAATGATGATTTCCGGTGACTCTTACTATTAATCCTTCTTACTTCCCTGAGCTTCAGTTTTGAATATTCAAATGCTTTCTAGACACAAATCTGTTCAGGGCTACCTGCTTCCCTTCACTGAGCTGCATCTTGACTGCTAGAAACCACAACTTGGTAGGCAACACCTTCCTTGTTTATACTGGCAATGATTTGAGTTTTGTTATTCTTAATTAAATCCATATGCATTTTGTCCAAAGTAGAAAACGTTAGCACATTTCTGCCTTAATTATCTTGTCATGTAGGATTAAGGCACTGAATGAACATAGCAAGTATTTCACAATGAACCAAATGCTATGCCGCTCACCTGAGAGAGAAGGAACTTTTCCCAAGTCATTTTAAAACACTTCTAACTTTTTTCTTTTAATGAACAGAAAGCTAAGATCATCAAAATTTGGAACATGAACACTGTATGTATCAGCATATTGGTTAAACTAAAGAAAAATGTAGATGTGAAAATAAGCTGACAGAAATATTTTTTTATTTCCTATGTTTTGTGAATATTCTCGTGTCATTAAACATAATAGAAATAACATAAGAAACGTTTTAAGGGGACAAGAGATTGTGAAGGTTAAACTTTTAAATTGTCAACTAGGTAGAATCTAGACTCATCCAGGAAGGGTCTCCCAGTGAAGAATTGTCTAGATCATATTGGCCTATGAGCATGTCTGTGGTGAATTATCTTGATTGTGTTGAGATGGGAAGACCCATCCACTGTGAGTGTCACTATTCCCTAGACAGGATTTTTGAACTATATGAGAGTGTATAAGAATGGAGAAAGCTAGAATACAGTGTTATGGAGGAATAAATGTGGAAACTAGAATATAAGGATTAAATGAGGTGGGCCTGGGAGGGAATATGGGCATGGATTACCAACACTAAGAACTTTGAAAAGACATATGAAAACCTACTTTAACAGCCTCCTAATATGTAAATATATATTAAAAATTTAAATTGGGTTATCATATATATAATAGGGGAAACAATGCCCCAACTAGTCAACTTGTGCCACCAAATAAAACCTCCAATGCCAGGAATGGATTATGTCTTGTTAAGATCTTGGTCAAAGGGGTCTCAATGGACAGACCCTCTGCATCTTGAAACATCACAGGATATTGCCAAGACTTTTGGTTGCTCTGCACAACCTGATGGTAAAGCCCTATAGCTGAAGAGACAAGTTACTATGTTATTGAACATGGAGAAACAGAGCTAGTCTCTGACTAAGAGCTTCATTCCTATTGAATAACATTCATTGTGTAGAAGATATTCTGCATGCAACTGGAAGAGAAATCTAAGGATCAATAACAATATCAACCAGCTACAAGCCACACAATCTACAATAGTATTCTGCCTGCAAGATATACTGTTATAATAGTGGCAGAAGTGCTATGGGAGTAACCAACACTCCCCCTTTCCCCCAGTGGATTTAAGGGTCACTCCATGAGATGGAGCCCATACCTGACACCAATAAGAACCTGAGATTACATAGATCTCAGGTTTAGTTGCAAACCTACTACTATTATTCTGCTAAAGGAACATAGCAATAAAGTGACTCTTAGTGACATATTGTTATAATATAGATCAGTGCCTTGCTCAGTCCTCATCAAAGAAGGTTCTTTTCTGATAGTCAATGATAATTAACACAGAAATCCACAACTGGTCATTGTGCAAAAAGATAGACACTTTGGAACCCTCAGCTCTAAATGGGATGTCTTTATCAGACCTCTCCCCTCGAGGTTTGGGAATTTATGTGAAAGAGGGCACAGAATGAGTGTAAGAGGCAGAGGTGGTGAATAACTCCAAAGAAACACTCTCTTCCAGACACAACAGTACTGATACATATGTGAACTCACAGAGACTGTGACACGTCAAACCAGACAAATCCCTACACTGAGAAGGTATTATTGTGTATGTCACTGTTCATTTTTTCCTATTGCAAAAAATCTCATCATATAAATATGTCATAATTAATACATTCTATTGACAGTTGTTTAAGTTGCTTCTAGCTAGGATCACAACATACACATGATATAGAATACTGTTGGAACATTTGGCTCTTGTTTCCAGATGACAAGTGACCTCATTTTGTCAGGGTAAGTACCTAAAAGAGGAATTACTAGATCACAGGGGCTTTTCATTTTTAACTTGAACAGATTTCACAAATTAACTTTCCCTCATGCTTGTGCCTAACACTATTGCATGTGAGCTCTAGTTGTTCCATGCATGTTCTTCTGACTCTTGGTGTTATCCTATAAAAACCATGTTAGCCTGTCTGGAAAATCTGTCAGGAGATCACCAAGGGGTTAATTTACACTTTCCTACCAGCTAATGGTACTGAAGACATTTAAAAATGTTTTGTTGAACCTTTCTGCATCTCCATTTATGTCTTTACAAAGCTTTTGCCGACTAAAGCTTAGTTTACCTTTTCTCATTAGGCAGCAATATTTTTGTTTTTATATATTTGTTGATTTGGGAGTGGAGTGCAAATGGAGGTCAAAGGACAACTTGCAGAGTTGTTCTCTCCTTCCACCATGTGGATTCCAGGGACTGAACTCATGTCACCAGGTTTGGTGAGGAATGCCTTTCTCCATTGAGCCATCTCGTCAGCCTGCAGTAATTCTTCATGTGTGTTTTGATTAAGTCTGGGGAGATATATACATTGAAAAATTCTTCCTTTCTATAGCTTTTCATTTTCTTAATGTTAACTTGTGATAAGACTGCTATATTTGATAATAAATAAAGCTGTTCTCTTGTCATATTTTTATGTATTATTTAAGAAATATTCACCTTGTAATGATTACTAAATATCCTACATTCATGTTGTATAGCTTTACTATTCTTAATGCTTTTATTTTAAATCAATAATGTACTTGGAATTAATGTGAATTAAGGGCCCACATCATTTTTTCCCCATATGATGCCCAACAATTTCAATGTTGTTTTGTTTTTGTTTTGTTTTGTTTTGTTTTGTTGTATTTCTGTTCTTGAAACAGATTGGGGCATGCCTTACTTTTCTTCAAATACTGTCAAGTTTTGCTATCTAGATTATGCTGGCCTGATAAGCACGTTGGAAAATGTTTTTGTTTCCCTGTATGACAAATTCAGGTAAGATTGGTATCTATTCTTCCTTTAGATGTTTGGGAGAATTCACTAGCAGAATTACCTGAGTGGTCTCCTGCATCAGAGTCCTCCTGCAGGGCTGCCTCTCCTTCCTTCCACTCACTCTCCTACCCACTGTACCTCCAGGCTTCCTCACATCAAAATGAAATTAAATATCATCATGGAAATTTGTTGAATGGTGCATACGTTAATCCTCCCACATGAAATTCTAGTTATAATTGAATATATCAGGAATCAGGTTACTTCTCCACAAAATACATTTAAATAGATGGAATGGAAATGTATGCAAGTGTGAATAAATACTCTTTCCTTTTTGTACAAACAGGAGTTCTGTGTCTGTGAGCCAAGGACAGACTTGTGTTTTTGTTAGATTTATAAAAATCCACTCTCCCTGATAGGTCGATGGGTGTTGGGGGGGGAGGGGAAGCCTTTTAATTAAATGTATGAAAACAGGGAGGCTCTGCTGAACTGTGGGGGTTGGTTTCAGACAGATGGATTTCTTTTTCAAGGAAACTGACACTAAACAGATTGGCTGTGTATGTTTATAACAAAGAACAGCACCGTCTTCAACAGGAAGAAGAAAAAAGTGATTCCCTCCACATACTTAGCAATACAGTCAGAGACTGAAAGGGCTCAGCAGCTACTGCAACAGGTTGCTTCCCCTTGCCTTCCCCCCCAACCCCATCACACACACACACACACACACACACACACACACAGAGCATCCGGGTGGGTGGGCTTTAACCTTCTACACTTTGTTTAGCTCCTGAGACCGCCTGGACTTTCATCTGTTCTGCCAACACAACTTAATAGAGCGTGAAACAACCACAGACCTCTTGACAATATAACATGAGTGACCAGTTCTGTAACTGAAGTTCTAAGGAGGTGCTGGGATTGTGTTTCATGTGGTAGAGAATTTAGCTCAAAAGGAGGCATTGAAATATGGGCTCTGGGGAATAAAGAGACTTTAGGAGATAAGAAAAAAATCAGAAAAATCAAAGGCAAATTTAGGGGCTTTTAGGGAAAGTTTTAGATCAGGAAGTAGTTTCAACAGGAACTGCTTTGGGATATATAATTTTGGATACTCTTATAAACAGATTAACAGTTCACATAGGTCAAAACAACTAAATGGATGTTGGAAATGAGGATGAACTTGTGGCTGAAAAAGAAGGGACTCCACCCCTCCTTAACCAGGAAGCCGAGGGAAAGGGCTCTAGCTGACCGTTGCCATGAAATGGTACTGCACTTGTCCTCTTGTGCTGAAAAGAAGGCATTGTCCCAAATTCATGTAGCTCTAACACATCTGCATTAGGCAGAGGTGCAAACTGTGTGAATCCTATCACAGCAGGCTGAAGAGCAGGAAGGAGAGCCATGGGAAAGCAAGCCTGTGGAATCCTAATTCAGTGAGCACTGTGCCTTCAGGGGAATCTTCTGGGCTTCTGGGTGCCAGAGGCAGAAGTTAAAAGAAACTTTAGGCACTTTTTATAGTTGCTTTTGGTACTATATGTTGATTTGACATAGCAGCCAAGGGAGACTGGTTTGGCTGGCTTAAGGATTCCATGTGGAACCTCTTATCAGTTTGACCTGGTAAGCAAGATTTGTAGCTTTGCCTCTCAATAGGTTTTACATGATCTAGCCCCCAAACCACCCCATTCTATACACACTCACAGAGACAGACAGACAGACAGACAGACAGACAGACAGACACACACACACACACACACACACACACACACACACACAGATGGCAGGGACCATGCACTGGGATTTTGTCAGGTGGTTGTGTATTTGAGCTGTTACCAGTTGTGGTAAGTTGCTCTCGGCTGCATTTCTAAGGAGGCTTGACATGTTTCATCAACCCTGGATCTTCCACCGTGGCAGGCTCGCCTGCTTTTGTAAAGCCAGTGCTGAGGGGGCTCTGCAAGTCCTTCTCCTGCTGGGACTTCTTCATCATGTGACCTGAGAATACACAGGTTTCCTTCCTCTTAGAAACAGACCAGAAACCTTATGTGAGGCTCTTGGAGTTCCTGAGAACACAGGCAGATGGAGTTGGTTGATGTCACCCATGAAACTGGTCTAGCATAGTCTTCACTTTTAGTGTGTCTTCTCGGCCCTTACAGTCATGCTAGAAATAAAAGGTCATTTGGCATGAACCTGTTAGAGCTGAGATTAATCTTCACTTGGAGCAAGTGGTAACCAGTTTTCTAGACTTCTTAGGGAGGTGATAATAGGCAGCTACTTTTCAGCCCTAGACCCAGATTTCTTTGTTGTTTACCTACTTGAAAATGCAAACAAATTTAGGAGATGATGCAAGTGCAATGTGCTAGGAGGACTTTGTGATAGGCCAGAGGAGGCCACCAGTGCAGGCGGAGGAGGGGCCAGTGCAGGCGGAGGAGGGGTCAGTGCAGGCGGAGGAGGGGCCAGTGCAGGCGGAGGAGGGGTCAGTGCAGGCGGAGGAGGGGTCAGTGCAGCCAGAGGAGGCCACCAGTGCAGGCGGAGGAGGCCACCAGTGCAGGCGGAGGAGGGGTCAGTGCAGGCGGAGGAGGGGTCAGTGCAGGCGGAGGAGGGGTCAGTGCAGGCGGAGGAGGGGTCAGTGCAGGCGGAGGAGGGGTCAGCGCAGGCGGAGGAGGGGTCAGTGCAGGCAGAGGAGGCCTCCAGTGCAGGCAGAGGAGGCCACCAGTGCAGGCGGAGGAGGGGCCAGTGCAGGCAGAGGAGGCCACCAG
>NW_021620921.1:1521671-1565821 GCF_004785775.1 Grammomys surdaster | reverse complement strand
CAGTGCAGGCGGAGGAGGGGTCAGTGCAGGCGGAGGAGGCCTCCAGTGCAGGCGGAGGAGGGGCCAGTGCAGGCAGAGGAGGCCTCCAGTGCAGGCGGAGGAGGGGTCAGTGCAGGCGGAGGAGGCCACCAGTGCAGGCGGAGGAGGCCACCAGTGCAGCCAGAGGGGCCACCAGTGCAGGCGGAGGAGGGGCCAGTGCAGGCAGAGGAGGCCACCAGTGCAGGCAGAGGGGCCAGGCAGAGCAAAGGGCTTGTTCTACCCTTGCTATTGATCATAGGCAGCAAAACCAAGAAACCTGTAGAGTCCTTGATCTCTTTCTTCAAAGTGAGAGTTGGCAAAATTTGGGCCCTTGTGTACTTCATTCAAGTCTTGCTGATGTCACTGACTGTTGATCCCTTCGTCCTTGTGTCCTTCCACCCTGCTTTGATATCCTGAAGATGTTGCCTAAGGATTCCTGGAGGGGTTCCTCTTTGAGCACTTTCTCATCTTTGACCAAAGTAGGAAATGAACAAATGCTGGCTGTTTAAAGGAGTGGAGGGTGGATATTAGTAGCTTCTGGTCAATGCCAACCAAAGGAAGATTCGGGTATGGAGCAGAATGAGAAAGAGAACAACATGGAAAACTGGGCTAGGAGGTTAGAGGTTAAAGGGCAAAGGAGTTAGTGGCCTGAATAATGTCTTGGAGGGAGGTTCAAGAATTTTAAAAATATTCTCCATAGATGTCATGGTAGCTAGATTTATGTCAACTTGACACAAACTGTAGTCATCTGAGAGGGAGGAAACTCAATTGAGAAACTTCCTCCATGAGAGTGGTCTATGGGATAGCCTGTATAGCACTTTCTTAATAAGTGATTAATCAAGAAGAACCCAGGCCATTGTGGGTGGTGCCATCCCTGGGCTCTATTAAAAGCAGACTGAGCAAGCCATGAGAATCAGGCCATGAGGAGTAAGCAGCACCCCTCCATGGCTTCCCATCAGATCTGGCCTCCAGGTTATTGCTATATTTGAGTTCCTGTCCTGAATTCCTTTGCTGATGAACAGTAGTTTGGAAGTATGAACAGAATAAACCTTTTTCTTCCCAACTTGCTTTTTGGTATTTTGTCACAGCAATGGAAACCTTAAATAGGACATATGTTTATCAGGAAGCCACATTCCACCCCTGCTGCTTCTCATCCACTTCTGCACATCAATAGTAAGATGCTAATAGAAAGAGATTAATGATTGTCTGGATCTGTGTCTGGATTAGAAGGCATTTGAGGAGATAAGATGTAGGATCCTGTGCCAGCCAGTGGTGGCACATGCCTTTAATTTCAGCACTCAGAAGGCAGAGGCAGGCAGACCTCTGTGAGTTCAAGGCCAACCTGGTACACAGAGTGAATTCTAGAACAGTTAAGGCTATGCAGAGAAATGCTGTCTCAACGAACAAAAGTAGGACCGTAGTCTCTTCCCTTCAGGTCCTTTTCGAATGTCTTAAGGTTATTTTCTTAAGATCTCTCTAGTCAACACTTTCTCTACCCCAGACATATACCCCAATTCCAGCCCTACCTTGCTTTCTGTATTGAAGTCGTATTTAGTCTTTTAACTTATTTCCCAGTCTTTAATTGTGTCTGAACAACCCACTACCAATACTACTGCCAGAAGCCTCTTGATAAAACAAATGGTTCCCATCATCATCCAGAGTCAGGGCCCACAAGCCACCTCAAACTCCCATCTTCTCCTGCCCACTGCTTCAGTCTGTCTCTTGTTGGCCTTCAGCACTACCTAGTCACTAGCCATTCCAAGAATTTGCCGTGCTTCATAAGTGACCTCTGCATCTGTGGTGGCTAACCTTCATTGTCCCCTTGCCTGGACTTAGAATCACATGGTAGCATATCTCTGGGTATCTATGAAGATGATTTCAGAAAGCTGTCACAGAGGGAGGAAGACCTGAGTAAGGGTAATGCCACCCAATGGGATGAATGAAAAAAATAAAGAAGGCACATGGAAGACAAGCATCCATTGCTCTCTGCTTCCTGACTCAGAAACCATTGTAACTAGTAACCTGACACTACGACTGCCAAGCCTTCCCTGTCAGGATGGATTGCATTTCTTCTCAAATTGTGAACCCAGGTAAAACTTTCTTTCCTGAATATGTCTTTTTCTGGGATGCTGTCATAGCAATGAGAAATGTAATTGATACAACCTCTGTGTGATCCTCTTTCTCATCACCCTCTTCCTTCCATCCCCCAGTGATCTCTTCTTCCTTTAGATGTAACTGTAGCTTTGTTTTACCTATTAGGGTCTTCCTTATTTTCCTTCTCTTATTAGCAGTTATAACAATTGGATGGCTAGACTGATGACCCAGCAAGAGCCTACTGTCTTTGCCTCCCCAGTGCTGGGATTACAGGTGTGCTCTAGAGTGCCTAGTTTTTTACACAGGTACTGGGGATATAAGCTCAGGTCATCATGCTTGGTTGACAAGCACTTTACTGAGTGATCCATCACCTGAGCCTAGAGTCTCAACTCTTAAGTGGATCTTGGTCAATGCTTCTGAAATAAAATCTACTAAAATATTATCATTAAACATTTTATGATTCATACTAACAGATAAATTATATGTATTTACTATGTAGAATTATATATATATATACATATATATATATATATGTATATATATATATATATATATATATATATATATATATATTAGAATGACTCAGTCTTGTTTCTTAACATATGTGTTACATCATAGTTATTATGAGAACATTTTACATGTATTCGCTGAGCAATTTTAAGAATGTAATATGCAATTGATTTTATATTCACCATATTGTAGAATAGACATCTGGAATATATTTCTTCTATTTAATTGAGAATCGTGATCTTTTAGACAGTACCTCCCAACCACTTCAACTTCAATAACCATCATTTTACTATTTTCATAAGGTAAACTTATTTTTATAGTCGTGTGAGCTTATGTCCTTTTGTATTGCTGTGCCTAGCTTATTCTAACATCACATCCTCCAGATTCCTCATGTTTTGGCAAATAAGAGTACTTCATTCTTTTATGGCTAATTGGTAGTCCATTGTATATAAGGACTGCATTCTCTTAGGTACTTGTCCACTATGGGCACTTAGGTTGGGCCTGTGTCTGAGTGATTGTGAATTATATCACAATGAATATGAATAGCACTGCAATAAACTTAATTTCCTCTGAATACACTCGAGTAGGGGAACTGATGAATCCTGTGGCAGCTCCTTTCTTAATTTTTGATGGATATCTGTATTATGCTCTACAGCAGTAGTTGTGTTCATTTCTACCTCCACCAATAGTGTTCAAAGGGCTCTTTTCTTCATGCCTTTGCCAACACCTGCTGTAGTAGTATTTGCTGTCATTTTCATCATTGTAGTAACCACTCCAACAGGTGATATTATCCTGGTTTTAATCTGCGTTTATCTCATTAGCAATGCAGAACATTTTTGGTCATCTTTTGGTCTTTTGAAAAATGACTTACTTTATGTCAATGTATCTAGATAGATTTCTGTTCCTCCTAAGTAAAGGACTCAGCATTAAAACACAGAAGTTAAAGGTGGAGAGAGAAGTATAGGGAAAGAAAGATCAGTTAAGACCTGATTTAAACTTCCAATCCCCACTGAGCTTCTATTTGCTTTGGTTTCTTCTTCATGCTGGAAAGAATGGTGATAACCCTGCTCCTCCCTATGAACTCTGGCTTTTGAGAAAGCGGCCTCAGGATCTCTTCTTCCTATGGTCTTATCTGGGCCACCACTGGCCAAAGTATTGCCATTGCAAACTTTGTAGACATGAACAGAAGTCTGGGGAAACACTATAAATCCCTGGTACTAACATGAAAAATTCAAGTAAGGAAGCAATGGTTATATCATTGGAATCCATGTACAGATCATAAAAGCCAAATATCAAGATCAAGAAGATAAATGTGAAAATAATATTTTTTTTGGCTTTAGAAAATTGCTTACCAGAGGCAGGAAGTGAGGCCTAATGATAGAACAATTGCTTAGCATACACAAGGCCCTGGGACCCATCTTCAGCAGCACTAAGTAATAAAGTTATAAAACAAGAAATAAAAGACAAAGACTGGTTTGTTTATAATTCTATATCTGAACTATTTTTTTAAAAGATTTATTTTTATGTGATTGAAGATATTCCTGCATGCATGTCTGTATGAGAGAGCCAGATTCCCTAGAATTGGGGTTATAGACAGCTGTGAGCTGCCATGTGGTGCTGGGAATTGAACATGGGTCTTCTTGAAGAGCAACCTGAGCCCTTAACTGCTGAGCCACCTCTCCAGCCCTGTTTGACCTATTTTATTAGTTACTTATTTGGTTATAGATCTGGCTCCTACAGTCACTCACAATCACATGTATGAACATGTATGCACACACACACACACACATTTAAAAATAAAAAAGTCCTACATTTTATTATGTTAAATTGCCAACAGGTAGACCTCTCTTAACTATTTTCTAGATTTAACAAAAGCAATTTTTTGAAAAAGACATTTTACAAGGATTGTCAATATTTTCAGATAGTCCTTGGTAAAGATGAACTAATATACTCATGTGAGACTCAAAAGCATTGACAAAGAGGAACACTGGCTTGTAGTTAGAAGCATGGATAACATTCAGATACATTTATAAGAAATAATTGAAAGTCTATGACAAAGTATTAGATGCCACACCCCACTAACCAGAGAAGTCATGGGAAAACTTTCCTAAAAAGAAGAAACAAGGTCTCTAAGACATTTTGGAAATGACCAAAATTTCCAAAACGTTTTTTTTCTTGTTAAATAAGAGGAAGATTCATATTCAATTCTTGGATTCTCTCATTATAAAAAGCACAAGTTTAGAAGCTGCTATCTAAAATGATGGATAACTAGAAAATCTGTTGTGTTATTTGGTGGGGTGGGGAATTCCATACACTTAAAAAAGTTTCTTTTATTGAGAAACAGATAAAAGTGATAGTTTTCATTATATGGGAGCATGAACTCAATACTGGTCTGAAAGCAGAAACAAGAAATTATACTTTAAAATGGAAAACTACATATCAATATCTCTTATAACTGTTTGTATGTGTATGTATGTACATTGTGTGCATGTGTATGTACATGACTACATGCATATGTGTATGCATGCATATGTGTGTATATGTGTATTTGTGCACTTGTATGCATGTGTGTGCTTGTGTGAAAACTATATTAAAACCTTAGCAAATCAAGCCAATCGTAGGAGTGGAGGTATGGCAGAACATGGATTTGACGTGTGTAATCCCCAGGTTCAATTCTGACCGTGCAAACAAAACAAGCAAAATATCTAAGAAAAGATAAAAGCGAAACATTTCTTATCCAAAATATAAAAAATTAATTAAGTATCTGAAAATTAATTGATGAAGCTCACAATATTAACAGGCTAAAGAAGGAACATGCCTAAACATACTAGTAGGTAGAGAAAAACACTGAACACAATCCAACACCCCCAAAATTAGGAATAGAAGGGGAAATATTGATTTTTGTGAAGAATGGCTACAAAAAACCTGTAGCTAGCATTGTATCTAATGAGAAGCTCAAACTTCTTTTCTTTTTTGAAACCCAACAAAATATCCCCTTTTACCATTACTTTTCAGTCTTTTGTTACAAGTTCTAACAATGCAATCAGACAAGAAATGAAAGGTATTGTCTTTGTTAGGGTTTTATTGCTGTGAAAAGACACTATGACCAAGGTAACTCTTTTAAAGCACAACATTTAATTGAGGCTGGCTTACAGTTTCAGAGGTTCAGTTCATCATCATTGTGGTGGGAAGCATGGCGGCATGCAGGCAAACTTGGAGCTGGAGAAAGAGCTGAGAGTTCTGCATACACATCCAAAGGCAACCAGGAAGAGACTGTCTTCTGCAGACAGCCAGGAGGAGGCTATCATTCCACATTGGTTGGAACCTGAGCATAGGCAGAGACCTCAAAGACCACCCCTGAAAATGACACACTTCCTCTAACAAGGCTACATCTCCTCCAATAAAGACATACTTGCTAGTAGTCCCACTTCCCATGGGTCAAGCATATTCAAACCACCACAGGCATACATATTGGAAAGAAAAAAATCTGTTTGTATCTCATATAATGAATATGAAAAAAATATTCATGTAGAAAATTTAAAAGAATAGTCAAAAACACTCCCAAATCAAAGACTTGGAATCAATTAAGCAAGGATTGGAATATAATGTTAAAATACAAGTCAGTTGGTGGGGTTGGAGAAATGGCTCAACAGTTAAGAGTACTGACTGCTTTTCCAGAGGACTAGTGTTCAATTTCCAGCATCAATATGGTGACTTATAAGTGCCTGCAATTCCAGTTCCAGGGAATCTGATATCTTATTTGTCTTCCATGGGCACCAGTCACACAAGTGATATACATGCATATGTGCAGGCACAACACTCATAAATAGAATAATAAAAGTGATATTTTCAAAACTCTGTCACTGCACAGTATCCACAAGGCTCCATGTTCAATCCTTACTACCCAAACCAAAATAAAGCAAAGGTTAAGTGATTTCCAAAATAACAGCAATAAGCAAGCAGGCTGTAAACTCAGAACCACTTAGTTTAGCCCCTTCTTTCTGTCAAATAAATTCTACCACACATAGTACATAAAGCAATGCTAAACTGATGCAGTGTGTCAAAGAATAGCTAAGTGAATCAGAGACATTACAACTCCATGGAAAATGAGACAATATTGTCAAAATGTCATTTTTTTCAAGTTGATCAATAGCTTCAATGTAATCTTAATAACATTACCAGGGAAGCCATTTTATGGCTATCTGACAAAACGATACTAAAGTTTGCCTGGGGAGACAAAAGGCCAAGAATGGCCAACTCAAAACACTGAAGAATAAAGTTAGAGGTCTGATACTACCCAGCTTAAAGACTTAGGTTAGGGAGCCCAGCAATATTCTTTAAGTGTAAAAGCACTGTGGTGAAGCAAATAAATGGACTGATATTCTCTCATTCATATATATATATATATATATATATATATATATATATAGTAATAATATATAATATATTATATATATAATATATAATATGTATATTGTGTGTGTGTGTGTGTGTGTGTGTGTGTATGATTTGACTTTTTGGGACCATTTTTTGTGTGTCAACTTGGAATAAAATCTATCCTGGTTTTCTGTATTGGGTTGGCAATTAACAGAAATGAACAGCCATATTGGTCTAGAAACATGAATATATTTTTCCATTTGTATGAGGTTAACACACACTGTCTTAAATATATTAGGTCTTATATTCATGGATTTGATTACAGATTATTAATATAAAGTATATCCCAAATGATAAAAAAAATGGTTTCAGATAACTGGACATCCATATGTGAAACAGTGAAGCTAGACACACCTTATGGCCCTCATAGAATTTGAAGAAAAACATTGGATCAGAGATCTAGACGAAAAAAATAAGAAAGTGGCTGCTCCTGTGAAGACACCATATCCTGAAACTTCCCAGAGGAACCACTGCACTCAGAGCAGTGGAGGAATCACTGCCCTCAGAGCAGCAGAGGTACCACTGCACTCAGAGCACCAGGATTTCAGGATCCCAGAGGCAGCCTGAGTCCCAGGAACTCTTCCACCCAGGAGTTCAGAATCACAGAGGCAGCTGGACTCTGAGGAGTTCTGACACAAGCAAGATAACTGGAAAGACAGGCTCCAGTCAGAGACAGTGAGTGCAGGTAGCACTAGAGAAACCAGATGGCAAAAGCCAAGTGCAAGAACATAAGTAACATAAGTCAAAGTTACTGGGTTCTGGCATCATCAGAACCCAGTTCTCCCACCATAGCAAGTCCTGGACACCACTCCATCACACTAGAAAAGCAGGATTTAGATTTAAAATCACTTCTCATGATGATGATAGAGGACTTTAAGAAGGACATAAACAACTCCCTTAAAGAAATACAGAAGAACACAGGTAAACAAGTAGAAGCCCTTAAAGAGGAAACATAAAAATCCCTTAAATAATTGCAAGAAAACACAACCAAACAAGTGAAGGAATTAAACAAAACCGTCCAGGATCTAAAAATGGAAGTAGAAACAACAAATAAATCTCAAAGTGAGACTACCCTGGAGATAAAAAATCTAGGAAAGAAATCAAGAGTCATAGATGCAAGCATCACCAACAGAATACAAGAGATAGAAGACAGAATCTCATATGCAGAAGATATCATTGAAAATATTGACACAGTTGTCAAAGGAAATGCAAAATGCAAAAAACTCCTAACCCTAACCCTCCAGGAAATCCAGGACACAATGAGAAGACCAAACCTAAGGATAATAGGTATAGATGAGAGTGAAAATTTCCAACTTAAAGGGCCAGTAAACATCTTCAACAAAATTATAGAGGAAACTTTCCTAACCTAAAGAAAGAGATGTCCATGAACATACAAGAACCCTATAGAACTCCGAATAGACTAGACCAGAAAAGAAATTCCTCCTGTCACATAATAATCAAAACATCAAATGCACAAAACAAAGAAAAAAATAATAAAAGCAGTAAGGGAAAAAGGTCAAGTAACATATAAAGGCAGACCTATAAGAGAATTACACCAGACTTCTAACCAGAGACTATAAAAGCCAGAAGATCCTGGACTGACATCATACAGACCCTAAGAGAACACAAATGTCAGCTCAGACTACTATACCCAGCAAAACGCTCAATCACTATAGATGGAGAAACCAAGATATTCCATGACAAAACCAAATTTACACCATATCTTCCCAAAAATCCAGCCCTACAAAGGATAATAGATGGAAAATTCCAACACAAGGAGGGAAACTACAACCTAGAGAAAGCAAAGAAGTAATCTTCCAACAAACCCAAGAGAAGATAGCTACACAAACATAATTCCACCTCTAATAACAAAAATAACAGGAAGCCACAATCATTTTTCCTTAATATCTCTTAACATCAATGGATTCAATTCCCCAATAAAAAGACATAGACTAACAGACTGGATACATAAATAAGACCCAGAATTTTGCTGCACACAGGAAATGCACCTCTGTGACAAAGACAGACACTACCTCAGAGTAAAAGGATGGAAAACAATTTTCCAAGCAAGAGGCCCCAAGAAACAAGCTGCAGTAGCCATTCTAATATCAATTAAAATTGACTTTCAACCAAAAGTAATCAAAAAAGATAAGGAAGGACACTTTATACTTGTCAAAGTAAAAATCTACCAAGATGAACTCTCAATTCTGAACATCTATGCTCTAAATGCAAGGGCACCCACATTCATAAAAGAAACTTTACTAAAGCTCAAAGCACACATTGCACCTCACACAGTAATAGTGGGGGATTTCAACACCCCACTCTCAGCAATGGACAAATCATGGAAACAGAAACTAAGCAGAGACATAGTGAAATTAACAGAAGTTATGAACCAAATGGACTTAACAGATATCTATAGAACATTCATCCTAAAGCAAAAGAATATACCTTTTTCTCAGCACCTCATGGTACCTTCTCCAAAATAGACCATATAATTGGTCACAAAACAGGCCTCAACAGATACAAGAAAATTGAAATAATCTTATGCATCCTGTCAGACCACCATGGTCTAAGGCTAGTCTTCAATAATAACAAAAAACAATGGAAAGTCCACATACACGTGGAAACTGAACAATGATCTACTCAATGATGACTTGGTCAAAGAAGAAATAAAGAAATTAAAGACTTTTTAGAATTTAATGAAAATGAGGACACATCATACCAAAACTTGTGGGACTCCATGAAAGCAGCGCTAAGAGGAAAACTCATAGCTCTAAGTGCCTACAAAAAGAAACTGGAGAGAGCATACACCAGCAACTTGACAGCACACCTAAAAGCTCTAGAACAAAAAGAAGAAATACACCCAAGAGGAGTAGAAGGCAGGAAACTCAGGGCTGAAATCAACCAAGTAGAAACAAAAATAACTATACAAAGTATCAACAAAAGCAGGAACTTGCCAGGCGGTGGTGGCGCAGGCCTTTAATCCCAGCACTTGGGAGGCAGAGGCAGGCAGATCTCTGAGTTCCAGGCCAGCCTGGTCTACAGAGTGAGTTCCAGGACAGCTAGGACTATACAGAGAAACCCTGTCTCAAAAAAAAAAAAAAAAAAAAAAAAAGGCAGGAGCTGGTTCTTTGAGAAAATCAACAAGATAGATAAACCCTTAGCCAGACTAACCAAAGGGCACAGAGACAGTATCCAAATTAGCAAAATCAGAACTGAAATGGGAGACACAACAACAGAAACTGAGGAAATTAAAAAAAATCATCAAATCCTACTACAAAAGTCTATACTCAACAAAGCTGGAAAATCTGGATGAAAAGGACAATTTTCTAGACAGATACCAGGAACCAAATTTAAATCAGGAGCAGATAAACCATCTAAACAGTCCCATAACCCCTAAAGAAATAGCAGGAGTCATTAGCAGTCTCCCCACCAAAAAAAAAGCCCAGGGCCAGATGGTTTTAGTGCAGAATTCTATCAGACCTTCAAGAAAGACCTAATACCAATTATCTTCAAACTATTCCACAAAATAGAAACAGAAGGAACACTACTCAATTCGTTCTATGAAGCTACAATTACACTCATACCCAAATCTCACAAAGACGCAACAAAGAAAGAGAATTTCAGACCAATCTCCCTTATGAACATCGATGCAAAAATACTTAATAAAATTCTAGCAAACTGAATCCAAGAACACATCAAAACAATCATCCATCATGATCAAGTAGGTTTTATCCCAGGAATGCAAGGATGGTTCAATATTTGGAAATCTATCAACATAATCCACTATATAAACAAACTCAAAGAAAAACCCTACATGATCATCTCACTAGATGCTGAGAAAGCATTTGACAAAATTCAAATATCCCTTTATGGTAAAAGTTTTGGAAAGATCAGGAATTCAAGGCCCATACCTAAACATATTAAAAGCAATATACAGAAAGCCAGTAGCCAACATCAAACTAAATAGAGAGAAACTTGAAGCAATCCCACTAAGATCAAGGACTAGACAAGGCTGCCCACTCTCTCCCTACCTATTCAATATAGTACTGAAAGTCCTAGCCAGAGCAATTAGACAACAAAAAGAAGTCAAAGGGATACAAGTAGGAAAGGAAGAAGTCAAAATATCACTATTTGCAGATGATATGATAGTATACTTAAGTGACCCAAAAACTTCCACCAGAGAACTCCTAAATCTGATAAACAACTTCAGTAAAGTGACTGGATATAAAATTGACTCAAACAAATCAGCAGCCTTCCTCTACTCGAAGGATAAACAGGCAGAAAAAGAAATTAGGGAAATGACACCCTTCACAATAGTCACAAATAATATAAAATACCTTGGGGGTGAATCTAACCAAGCAAGTGAAAGATCTATATGACAAGAACTTCAAGTCTCTGAAGAAAGAAATTGAAGATCTCAGAAGATGGAAAGATCTCCCATGCTCGTGGATCAGCAGGATTAACATAGTAAAAATGGCCATGTTGCCAAAAGCAATCTACAGATTCAATGCAATCATCATTAAAATCCCAACTCAATTCATTACAGAGTTAGAAAAAGAAATTCTCAAATTCATTTGGAATAACAAAAAACCCAGAATAATGAGAACTATTCTCAGCAATAAAAGAACTTCTGGGGGAATCACCATCCCTGACCTCAAGCTGCACTACAGAGCAATAGTGATAAAAACTACCTGGTATTGGTACAGAGACAGGCAGGAAGATCAATGGAATAGAATTGAAGACCCAGAAATGAACCCACACACCTAAGGTCACTTGATTTTTGACAAAGGAAAGCTGCCCAGTGGAAAAAGGACAGCATTTTCAACAAATGGTGCTGGTTCAACTGGAGGTCAGCATGTAGAAGAATGCAAATTGATCCGTTCTTATCTCCTTGTACAAAGCTCAAGTCCAAGTGGATAAAGGACCTCCATATAAAACCAGACACACTTAAACTAATAGGAGAGAAGGTAGGGAAGACCCTTGAATACCTGGGCACAGGGGAAAACATTCCTAAACAGAACACCAATGGCTTATGCTCTAAGAGCAAGAACTGACAAATGGGACTTCATAAAATTGCAAAGCTTCTGTAAAGCAAAGAAAACTGTCAGTAGGACAAAACAGCAACAGATTGAGAAAAGATCTTTACCAATCCTACATCTGACAGAGGGCTAATATCCAATATATACAAAGAACTCAAGAAGTTAGACTCCAGAGAACCAAATAACCCCATTTAAAAATGGGGTACAGAGCTAAACAAAGAATTCTCAACTGAGGAAACTCAAATGGCCAAGAAACACCTAAAGAAATGTTCAACATCCTTAGTTATCAGGGAAATTCAAATTAAAACAAACCTGAGATTCCACCTCCCACCAGTCAGAATGGCTAAGATCAAAAACTCAAGTGACAGCAGATGCTGGTGAGGGTGTGGAGAAAGAGGAACACTCCTCCACTGTTGGTGGGATTGCAAGCTGATACAACCACTCTAAGAAATCAGTCTGGCAGTTCCTCATAAAATTGGACATAGCATTACCTGAGGACCCAGCTGTACCACTCCTGGGCATATACCCAGAAGATGCTCCAACATATAACAAGGACACATGCTCCACTATGTTCATAGCAGCCTTACTTATAATAGCTGGAAAGAACCCAGATGTCCTTCAGCGAGGAGTGGATACAAAAAATATGGCACATTTACATAGTGGAATATTACTCAGCTATTAAAAACAATGAATTCATGAAATTTTTAGACAAATGGATGGAACTAGAAAGTAACTGGAGGAGCTGAAAGGGCTTTCCACCCCATGGGAAGATCAACACTACCAACCAACCAGAGCTCCCAGGTTCTAAACTACCAGCCTGGGAGCACATAGGGAGGGACCCATGGCTCCAGCTGTATATGTAGGGGAGGAGGGCTTTGTCGGGCATAGGTGGGAGAGGAGATCTTTGGCCCTGGGAAGGCTGTACACTGAGTGTGGGGGAATTCGAGGGTGGGGAGGTGGGAATGTGTGGGTGGGTGGGGGCACATCCTCATGGAAGCAGGAGGAAGGGGGATGGGATGGGGGTTCCTGGGTGGGAATAAATGGGGTAAGGGGATAACATCTGAAGTGTAAATAAAATATCCAGTAAAAAATAGAAAAAAGAGAATAAAAAAATAAGAAAGTATAAAATTGCTAAGAAGTAGTGCAAGAGAAATCTTACATGGTCTTGGGCATGGCAATATCTGAAGCTAGGCTTCATCAATGTTGAAATTTTCTCATTGTGAAAGACATTAACAGAAAGATGAAATGTGCTATCAACTAATGGAAAACATTTGCAAAATCACATTTAATAAACATCTTTTATTCAAAATGTACAAAGAGCTCTTAGAAATAAAAAAAAACCAACCAAGTATATAACCCAGTTTTAAAAAAAACCTGAATAAATACCTCAACAAAAAATACACAGAAACTCATGTGAAAAGCATGAGAAAAATTCCCTTAGGGAGATACCACAGAGACACATGTGAAAAGCACGTGAAAGATGCCATTGGGGAATTACCAGTTACAGTGAGAGCCTTGACCTGACAGTCCAGTGATCACATCCATACAACTGATGTGTCCTGGTGGGGAGGAGGAGCACTGGGGAGGCTCAGACACTGCTCGTGGAAATGCAGGACCAATCTGGCAGTTTCTTACAAGACTAAATATAACCTTATCATGAGATTTAGTGGTTATATTCCTTGGTATTTGCCTAAATGAATCAAAACTTTAAAAAATCTGTTTGTGTTTGTACAAGTGTATGAACAAAGTTATTCTTACATATACATGTATTTATACATATGTATTTATACATATATCACACATACACACACACACACACACACATATATATTATGAAACTTGGGGGCGATCAAGATGTATATTATCAGGAGACTAGATAAGACTAAACTTGTAACATCCAGACTTGTAATAATGGATTATTACCCCATTCTATAAAGAAATGATCTATCTAATGTAAAAAGGCATGGAGGGGGCCTATGAGATAGACATCTGGTAAATGTTTGAAGTGCAATCCTGACCACAAGAATTTGATTCCTTCACCCATAGTGGAAGGAGAAAACCAACTCTGAGAGACTGTTCTTTGGTCACTGTGTAGTTGGGATAGCATGTGCATGTTGGCATTCACATGTACACCTACTACTCCCACACATGCCTTAAAATATGTTTAAAAAACAAAGGGCATAGAGGACAACTCAGTGCATATGATTTAGTGCAAGACACCCATTTGAAAATACTACACATTCTGTGATTCCAACAATAGGGTATTTTGAGGAAAGCATGATTAAGGAGGAAATCAGAGGATCATTGTTTCCCAGACTTTATATAGGGGAGAGAGATGTATAGTTTGGGTCCAGAGGATGTTACAGGATAAGGCTTTTCTCTTTGATGCTCTACTGGTGGATGAACACTTGTTATCATACATTTGCACAAAGTGAATTTCTATATAAACTATGGGCTATAGGTATAAAGTGTCACAGTAGGCTCATTGTGGAAAAATGTACCACTCTGGTGCTTGTATTGCCAATAGAAGACATGTATACTTGCCTTTGGGAGAATATGTGGCAACTTTCTTGTATTTTTTCACTTGTATCTTTTCTTGTATTTTTTTTTTTGCAAGCCCAAAGCAGCACTAAAAGTTGACTAACTTAAAAGTTGATTAGAGATTTGCACTCAAGGAGCATGGGAATGCGGCCTTGCTCTAATCAATTACTTGTCAGAATACATTCAGGGGGAAGCTGCATCAGGTCCAGGCTTCCTCTTTGTTCATTATCAAGGCTCTGACTTCCAACTCTTACACCACTCTCTATTCCTCCTCTAGGTCAAAACAGCAACAATAACAATACAAACCCAGAGAAAAAGCACAAGGAGGCAATTGTACGATATGCATGCCAATTCTGACAATTTAAATGACAAGAAACTGCTGTCCTTTAGAGGCTCGGCCTCCAAGCCTCTGTGGGGCAGATGGAATTCAACTACTTAACAAACCAAATCATGGCTTCATGTTTTAGTGCTGTGGAGGTGTTTGAATCTATTCAAAACTAATTTCTTCTGGCACTTACATATCTCTTAGTAGTCTTTAAATTTTTGTTAGATTAGATTTCACATATATGTGTGTGTGTGTGTGTGTGTGTGTGTATGTGTGTATATATATATGTATACTACATTGTGTCTGGTGCCCATGGAGGCCAGAAATGGGCATTGGATACCCTAGAACTGGAGTTACAGACAAATGTGAGCCACATGTGGGTTCTGGGTATTGAACCCAGGCCTTCTGCAACAGCATCAAATGTAACAGCTGAGCCATCTCTCCAGCCCTCTAAAGAGTTTTAATTCAGATCTGGTCTGTCTAGGAAAGGCTAAAGGCATTCAAGTGACTTTTCTGGAGATGGCCCACCATTTTGCATGGCCTGCGATGGGTGAGCTCTAAGGCAGAGTCCTAAGATTCACCCCAGGATTGCTTCTTGCTACAGATATGTCTTTCCTGTCACTATTACGTAGTTTAACAATTACTGGGGATTATCCCACACTATTGAGCAGATTTTCTGCAGACCAACATGAAGATATACTTTCAGGTAATGCTGTGTAAACAAATTGATGATTTCATAATTCCTAATAATGATTTTATAAAATTACTAAATTTCCATCCCTCTAAAAACTGAAAATAAGGCTCTGTAAACCTTCATGAGCCATAGGCTAATTGTACTAGGGTGAGAAAGCATGCTTGGAACAAATTTATGACCAGGGAAAACATTTCTTCTAAGCTAGCTATGAGACCATTATCTCGTAAAGATTATAAACTGAGAATGGACAATTTGTTGTAGGTGCAAGAACAGAAAATAAAATATTGACTGGTTTATCTATACAAAACTTCAAAACTAATGAAACACAAGACAGATGATTCATCTCTTGACAAAATCATGCTAACTAGTTACATAAAATTACTGCTTTAAACTTATAATGAACTTATGGGTCTAAAAAATAGATAAGACTAGTCAAGTACCAGTCTTCATGGAAAGACATGTAAATATTTCTGTTGTAACTCTATCGATTTATGACATGAACTTTTGCCTTAAACTTACTATGAACTTATAGAACGTAAAGATGCTTAGAAAACCATGTGATCAATGATTCTGAAAGAGTATAAGAACTAAGAACCAAAAATAAATGATCGTGCGGCTTTCTTCAGCTTTATCCGGAATGTATGTTTTTTTTTTTCCTCTGTGCATGACTAAAGCTTGGTTGGAGCTTGCTCTACGGAGCTTTGTTCTATCCATCAAATATGTGTATGCATGTGTCTGTATGAAGTTGTTGGAGCTTGCTCTATGGAACTTTTGCTCATCAACCAAATGTGTGTATGTGTATGCATGTATGTATGTAACATGAATGGAGCCTCTTTTTCTGTTTCGTTCAGGATGAATGAGTGTTTCCGTGTGAGTGAATCTTCTCTTTTATTCCTTTTATGCTTTCTTTCTCTTCTTTTCTTTTCTCTCTGGCTAACAAAGAGTTAATGAGTTCCAGCTTCTCGCCTGGCCAGAGACAGATCTTTCAACCAGAGAGAAAAGATCTCTAGCAATTAAACCTTTGTGCGGGGCGCGCGTGTAGTGGTCTCGCCGGCAAAAAACATACACACACGCGCGCACACACACACATCACACACACGCCAGAATCCTTCCGTATGAACACGTTTATTTCCCCAAAACCAAGATGGTGGAAGAAGAAGACGAGAAGGCGTGGGAAAGCACTGCCTATATACCCCAGAGCGGGGTATTCACCCCCTGATTGGCTGCTTACTCGTAGCGCGCCAAACGCCGTGGGATGGGCTTAGTTTTGGCGGGCTTACCATGGCACATGCGCAGTTTACTTGGTACTAGGAAGAATTACGGGCGACAGCGCCACCTAGCGATGGCGGACTTTGTCAGCTCTCGTGGCGGCTCCCAACATCTGCCCCTTTTTGTTTAAATATAGAGGGTGGCAGGGGTCCCTGGGAAGGTTTCGTAACTCCCAATTTTGGGGAGTCTCACGGCGGGTCTGAGTCTCTTTAGAGGGCGGTGCTCAAACTCTTACCCGTCACGGGGTCAGCCTCCCCACCCGAGGCTGCCCTGTCTTAGGTGGCCGAGCCTTATCCGTCCACTCCGTTATTGACTTACCAGACCTTCTATCCGTAGAACGAACACCTTAGTGGGCAGGGACTGTGTACAGAAATGTTTGAGGCTTTACAGGGTGTCTTTACCAGAAGCCCTAGGGTGTAGCGGCTGAGGAATCTGTCTACTGGCTATTTCTTTTTAGATTTGTCAAACAGGCACTGGCCACTGTCCCGTGTCTAGGCTGACTGACATTTCTTCACAGCCAGCACCAAAGAATGGTGAGCGCTCTGGCTAGGCTACGAGGGTCGCACCCACACCTGGCATTCTTCGAATGTGCGCTCCAGGTTGTGGCCACTCGTAATGCCTGTCACCGGGTAATATCACCATTCGTGGTATACCTCTGGCATATGAGATCAGCTTATTCCCGTCGTTGGGATCAATTGACAGCCGGCCTGGAGACAAAAGGATGGAGTTATCTAACTGACTGCCCTTAGCCTGTCTAGTATGGTACCAGTTATGACTCAAACCCACGGCCTGATCAAGCAAATTCCATCTTGGGGGAATAAGCGATCAAAGAACCAACAGTTTAAAACCGTCTCCCTTACCCTACCAGGTGCAATGGAAACACAAGTCCTCTGGGTACAAGGGCTAAGGGGAACAGAAAGAGATGCAAACACCCATCCCTGTGCAATGGAGTCATCTCCTAGGGGTGCAAGGGCTGTTTGTCTCAAAACTCAGGTACCACAGCTATACAGACAAGGGTCAGCCAGGTCGAGACTCCTCACTGACCCAGTGTATTGGGCAAATCTCTGGGGTGCAACGCTGATGGCCTAACATTTAGCACCACCACTCGCAAGGGGAGGACTGCTCATTTTCGAAGCAGTGAAAGCTACACTGCAGGGAAAGCCCCTAGTACTTTGGTCACAAACGCCTGGCCAATAATAGCCTTGCCAAAATTCTATTGAGCTATGAGTTCGCAAACCAATCAAAGGATGAATACTAAACCACAACTTAGGGTAAACTAAACAGGCTTACTCCCACTTACTTAAAAAAAAAAGAAAGGGGGGAAAAGGAAAAGAAAGGAAGAAAGCTGAAGAATTCTGGGAGGACAGTCCCTCAGTCAGGAACAGATCCACGTGCGTCGAGTTGATGTTCACCACAGCTGCTCTCAATTTTCTGAGTGTCTCACTGAAGTTTTCTGAGCAGTTTCCTGTAAGATACTGAAATAATTTTCTGGACAGATTAGTTACACGAGTAAAGTTTTTATACTGTACACTGGTGATGTAAAGTGTACCCAGTTTTCTCTCACATCCCAATTGGGCTAGTTGAAAGAGGATATCTAATCTCTCTCTCACTAAATCAAGGTGTTGATTAAGGATCATTAGCCCGCCTTTTTGTTGGGTACTGGCGGAGGATTTGAAGGTTAACAGTCTCTGCCACCGTGGCTGACAATTGGGGGTAGTGCCCACCTGAACAGAAGTTAACATAGCAATCTCAGTGGCAGTGGCGATAACGGCACTAATTAATATCGTCGTCACTATGGCTGCAGTTATACCAAATCTCCTTTTTGTCTAAATAATGACAAAGTGGAATGAGTCTCTACGGGGATGGGAACCCATCGCGTGACTCTGGCAACCATAGTGTAAGTGAATCTTTAGAATTCCAACACTGGGACATCCAGCAGGTTTTATTGGTACAATTCTTAAAGGTGGAATTTGATAAAATAAACAAAAATACTAGGAACCTGTATCCCTTGGATCAGCACAAGGGCTATCATCAGAGCCTGGAGGGTCTGTCTGGGTGTCACCTTCCAGTATCGCGAGTCGCCTCGTCAGCCGCTCTGGTAGCCAAAACGGATTGTCTTCTTCCTGTGGAAACACACAGACCGCTCCCCTGGCTTTTATTAAAATAGAATCTGTACTTTTTCATTGTCTGGTCAAGATGTCTTTTTATTTGACCATTTCTTTTGGCCTGTCAAGCTGAAAATGAGGTTTTAGCCAATTAATATCTGTTAACAACTTTTGAAAATCACTTTTCTGGAGCAACAAGTACTCTAAAATCTTAAAGCTCATTGTACTAGAGCAAGGGCTTGTAAAAAAAAAAAAACTCTTTTAGAGAGATCAGTCAATAAAATATACAATGAATAATAATATATACTGAGAGATTTAAACACTTTAACCTTTTGTATTAAAGCAACAACAAATTTTTTAAGGCCATTAATTATTCTTTGAGGCAAGCCTTTTTAATGAATGGCTTCATGGGCTCTCAAAAATCACAAGCAATTTCACTTAATGTAAACCTCTCACCTTTACCAGGAGGTAAAGGAACTATATAAAACAGTCTTTTAAATCTATAATAATTTTTTATATGTATTTACTAGAATGGCAGCTGGAGTAGGCAAGTCAGGCTGTAGTGTCCCATTAGCCTTATAAATCTTAAATTTGAACTTTCTCTGTGTAGCCCTGGCTGTCTCGGAACTCACTCTGTAGACCAGGCTGGCCTTGAACTCAGAAATCTGCCTGTCTTTGCCTCCCAAGTGTTGGGATTAAAGGCGTGTGCCACCACTGCCTGGCCCTAGTGTTTTTTGATTAATTGAATAACCAACTCTTTTTAGCTGAGTGAGGCATCAAATAAAGCTAAGCTGAAGGCAATCTTGTCCTCTAATAATTGTTAAATAGCCCCAGTTTCTTTTAATTATTAAGTTAAGATCAGGTCTTTTGTTACTAATAAGACCTAATACACCAGAGGAACCAAGGTCATTTTGTCTTCCATTACACTCAACAATTTTGGCCTGGCCCAAAAGCTGCTTTGAATTTCTTTGAGTCTGAGGCTGACCCCTCCCTAAGGAACAAGCAAGGCAATAAACAAATTCTAGAGAACACCCTTTTTGAGGCGGGACAGGACAAGAGGAATATCTGAAATCTAAGCTCCTGTCTCAACTACTGTTACAGCCTTAATTTAAATGTAAATGTTTTAATTTTGGCCTATATCCTGAGGCCTGGCCCAAGGATTATCCTTCTTGCACCAAGGACAGGTGTGTCAGGTAACCTTGGTCACCTGGCTGTTGTTTAAGTCTCTGTTCTTGGGACAGTCACTTTAAAAACTATCTAAATTTCTACATTTAAAACACTCCCCATCTCTATGGCTCTGTGTAATTATGGTCAGACCCTGATTGTATGAGGGTGCAATTTCATTGCAAAGACAAGTATCTAAGTCTGTCTTTGCTTGTATGTTCTGAGGGCCGTGTGGGCAGTTCAACCTGATTAACATCACACTGACCTTGTCTTACAAGCACGTTAAGATCTGTCTTCGTGTCTTAATTTAAATGTAAACGTTCTTAATCTTTAGCAGGCCAGCATTGTATCACAACTTGTTATAAATATTTTTATTTAACTCTACCTGCTGCCCCCCCTTTTCTATAACCTGGGCGAATCAAAAAAAAAATTTTTAAACTCAAGATTACAACTGTCAACTGTAGCCAATGGAATACTGGCAGTTTAACTAAACTTTTAAATATCTTTTGTAGCATTAGAGTGTAACCATTAATTTTGAGAAGCAAAAGCAAAACCAATTTAAACAATCTATCTTCTCTAAAATCAACACCAAGCAGACCACCCCTATGCTACAAAGTTTTGCCACCAATTTTCTACACATGAATGCATGAAGCAGTTTTTAATCTCATTGAAGAGACATTGGTCTAAAATCTTACTTTTTATATACCTGGTTTCTGAACGACTCTAACACTGAGCTAGTTCTACGCCACCTTTTGTTATCAAAGTTGTAAATTTTTAATTACACCCAATAATTTAAGCCAATAGTCTATAACCAAGACATGTAGAACATTTTTATACTTTTAAAACCAATTAGAAACAACAATTAAGTGGCTATATATCTTATCTTCAGATCAAACAAAATTTGGTGTTATTTCTAGCTGTAATTTTAAGATAAAAGCACCGTGTCACAGAGATTTTTCTAGGACAAAACGACTCTTAGCTTCTTTATAAAACCCAAAATGCTGCTGGTCTCTTTTAAAAGCAGCTTATGTCAACCTCAATTCCTGAAAAGACCTTCTTTAGCTCTCAAAGGTTGGATCAAGCAGTTTTAACGATCTTTCTTTTTGAACACGTAACAAACACAGAACATTTAGACAACGAAACAAAAGGCAAACACGTGGACATTGGCGCGCCAAGGACAAGAGACAAAAAGGACTCTAAGAACTACAGAGAATTTTAGGACTTTTCCCGAATTCTCTGCTTCTAGATGAACTCTGAAATAGCCTTTTCATTCTTTTTGCTGACACAGCTCAGAGAGAGGGCACCTGTATTTTTTTTTTTTTTTTTAAAACTCTTTCTCTCTCTCTCATATTTAAAATGTAACTTTTCATCTCGTTCATTGGAGATGTAGCGGGCAGCTAATTTAACACTTCAATACCCTGCTTTCTAATTCTTTTTAACCCTGCTCTTCCCGCCTGAAGCGGCTTTTCGGCCACAGGCAATGCCTGTTTAGAATTCTCCTGACCTATGTTTCGCTGTTACCTCCTAGGCAAAATCTTCATTCACCTAGACTGACTCTCCCGAAACATTCTTCTTGTAAACACAGCCTCTAATTGACCGTCACTAACGCAAGCACTCGATCTCGTGGCGGCGGCCGGCTGGCATCTATCCTCCCCATCCCTCTCTTCATCTGAGTCCTCTGACTCGGAAGTTAGTCCCTCCGACTCAGAGCTATCACGCCGTAAAAACCCCGGCTCCTTTACCGGATAAAGAGATCTTTCTCTGAGGCTTACTTCCCTCTCTCTCCCAAGAGTGTTTTTCCTCTTATCTATCATCCCCGTGGGTTGGTCCTCGGGGAGGCCTGATTTCTTAAATTTCCCTTTTCTTTTCTGAATTCCTAAGCGCTTTTTTCCTTCCTCTGTTTCTGACAAGTGGGCCCGTAATTCGTCTGTCTCTCCCCAGTCCGCCGCCATAATCGAGCAGCTTTTCTCATCCTGCAAAACCAGAAGGAAGAATACCAGCACTGTCTGGGGAGGGAGACGAAAAAAATCAAGACCAAACATTATCTCTCAGAGAACATTACCCCGTCATACGGTTCTGGATTCACTCCACGCGTGAGAAAACGAGCGGAGGGTCTTCTTTAAGCAGCACCGGCGATCGATGGATTTTCCCGGGTTTCACAGCACCAAATGTGCGGGGCGCGCGTGTAGTGGTCTCGCCGGCAAAAAACATACACACACGCGCGCACACACACACATCACACACACGCCAGAATCCTTCCGTATGAACACGTTTATTTCCCCAAAACCAAGATGGTGGAAGAAGAAGACGAGAAGGCGTGGGAAAGCACTGCCTATATACCCCAGAGCGGGGTATTCACCCCCTGATTGGCTGCTTACTCGTAGCGCGCCAAACGCCGTGGGATGGGCTTAGTTTTGGCGGGCTTACCATGGCACATGCGCAGTTTACTTGGTACTAGGAAGAATTACGGGCGACAGCGCCACCTAGCGATGGCGGACTTTGTCAGCTCTCGTGGCGGCTCCCAACAAACCTTTTTTTCTTCTTAATCTCCTGCTGCTGCCAGCAGGAGTTTATTACCAGAAACCAGCAGCATTTAGCCACAGAATAGTAAGAAACCAGCGCTTATTAGCACAAAATAGTAAGAGAGTTACAAGACCAGAGATTATCAGTCTTTGGCCTTCATCCCACTCTGTGTCCCACCTCAGCACTAAACGAATCACCAAAGTTCAGAACTGGACTTAAATGATGATTTATTTATTAGTTTATATATCATACAAACATACAGATACCACTAACTTTCCAATATTTGATTATTGCTTATGTGATCACAGAAGAGAATATGTGTCCTAGAAGTTCTTGATTAGGTGAGTCTTTTAGAAATATGAAAAAGAAAACAAATTCATAAAGCATATTTATAGATTAGGAAACCGAGCAACAGCTCATTTAGTAACCTGACACACCAAAGCCAAGCAAACCTGACTTCATAAATTAAGAGTTCTAAGTCCACAAAATATAACATATCGGTTTCAAAGAGGACCATGAGAACATTATGTTTTTGTCAATTTATAAGCAATATAAACTCCTAACTTGACCAGAAAGAGTTAACACCCCTCTCCCACTGGCATCTCTGCACAGCTTGGATTTGCTATTGCTTGCTAGCTAGAGCAATGAGCTGTAACAGAACGCAAAGAGACAAGGAATGTATTACAGGATATGACTTCAGTTTGGTCTCTCCTTTAAATAGAAACCAGTGCTATTTAGAGAGCAGGGGTGTTACTGAAGAAAACACATCAACTTTACCCTCCAAGTATATTCCAATACTCAATTCCTGACAAAATGAAAGAATAAATGTATTTAATATTTTACAATGCTGCTTTGTGTTTTGTGGCTCCTCCCAAGCCTCAACATGAAGGTCCTATCTGTCTTGAGTGGCAATTATACTTGAAACATCATGTCCCATTTTGTGGACAATCTAGACCATGCCAATATATCTAATGCAGAGAGAAGAGGAGAAAGCAAAGCCACCACTGATTTAAGAAACATATTTGGTTTGTGGTACTGAAGATGGATCCTACAACCTCATACCTGCACTGAGCAGCGTCTCTGCCATGTCCCCCCCCCCCCTTTTTGAGGCATCTCACTCAATGGCTTCACATAGGATTCAAACTTATGATCCCCCAGACTCAGCCTCCCAAGTAGCTGGGAGTACGGGCCTCAGTCACCAGGCCTGTTAAGATCTTCTTAAAGATTTATTTATTTATTTTATGTTTATAATAAGTACACTGTAAGCTATCTTCAGACACACCAGAAGAGGGGATCAAATCTCATTACAAATGGTTGTGAGCCACCATGTGGTTGCTGGGAATTGAACTCAGGACCTCTGGAAGTGCAGTCAGTGCTCTTAACTGTTAAGCCATCTCTCCATCAACACATTATTTTTATCAGTGCATGAACCAATTTGCAGAGACAGAATGTTTCTTTATCAGAGTGAGCAGATAATAAATGACTGCCCTTGTGTGAACTGGTCAAGGTGTCCCTTCTCTGAGAAAATTGTTCATTCAGTTCAATGAAACATGGCGTCTCCTTGTTTCTTCCACTTCATTCCCTTCATTGATTTACTCCCACTTTCTTGTTTTATTTTTGGTTTTGCCTTTGAGACAGTCTTGTCTCATAGTTCAAGCTGGTTTTGGCCCAATGACCCCATCTGTGCTAGGATTACAAGCACGCACTGCCCCTCGCAGCATTGTTTTATATTCTTATGATTGAAGACTTTTTGTTACGATCTTTTTTTATTTCTCTGCACAGTTTTTTTAAAGCATTCTAAATTTCCTGCCTGACATTTCTTCCGCTTCCCAAAAGTGATTCTGATTTGACTTCCCCCAACTCCTCAAACAAAAGTCTTTTTTGCTAAGTCTTTTTTAAGCTTAAGAAAGAAGCGTATTGATTTTTCTCTCTCTGCATCCCTTGCTTCTATTCAAGTTAATATTGGCATTTCAAGAATGTAACAGTATCTGTTGAAAATTCAGTGCTAAGGTATGATTTTCTCTTGTCAGTTATGATGAAGCATTAAAACACACTTCTTCTTATTACCCTAGAATATTTGTTTATTTCTATAGCTTGTATTCTTTATACTTAAATGTAAAAGATTTGTACAAGGCATACAGATTGCTTTACAAAACTGTTAGACAGCAGAAATTGTGTATTGATTGGCCATTCTTAACACAGACTTTCTTCTCCAGACTCCTGCATGCACAGCGGTTTCTTATCATTGGTGATGGCTATGGCGATACCTTAGCAGAGCAGTTATGCCTAAATCAGGTGCAGAATCTCTGGACCCAGCAGAAAGCGGAAAGGCATGGTTTCGCTACGGAGAGGGAGATATTTCTATGGGAGAGATTTATCCTTGCATAACAAGAAGGTAACATGGAAAACTCAAGGCAATATCCTATTCAGAACTGTTGAGGCAAGCACAGTGGACTGGCACAATTTATTCCTGGTCTCTTCTATGTATCACTTTGAAAATCAGTCCAGCACCAAGCCTACCATGCTACATTATAATTTTTTGCCTATAGCTCTCTCACACCAATTAAAACTATACTCCTCCTAAAGACAAAAGCCACAGTGAGCACCCTCCTCGATCACTCAGACCCAGCCTGTTACAGATTGTAAGCAATTTGGGCTGCTTACAATTAACCAATCGGTGAATCTAAAACGTTCTGTAATGTGCACTAGGCCTGTCTTGTTTAAGATCCTATGTACAAGTCCCAGCTGGGCATTTCCACATCTGATTTAAAACAGGCTCTGGATAAGGGAGCAAGATGCGGTGTGTAGGGTGCAAGCAATCCTTCGACTGACGAACCTCTGCGTAATGTCAGCAGCAGCCTTGTTCAAAGGAGGTATTTCACAGGATCCCTGTCACAGTCTAAACACATAAGCTCGAAGCTCCTGGCAAAAGGGGAGTTTCATGTGTCAGAGTTTGCCAGAACAGGGCCTATTTCTGTCAGGTGACTCAGCTCCCACACGAACACCACCAGCAATGCTTGCATGTGCTGTTTTCCTACTGTGTTGTTAGCTTTTAAGCCTGCACTGTTGATATGTCCATTGCTCATGCTGTAGGTGTCACCTGAGTCAATGGCATTAGCTGCTTTGGCACTAGGTTTAGGGTTCCTTTGGGCCTGTATCTAAATTCAATAGAAGAGTATGCTCTTGAGATGAGATCTGTCGCTACACATGCCAAACGTCTTACAGGGTTTGGAGGTGGAGGAGGGCACATCATTGTTTTACAGACTCAAAACTTTTAATACGTGCAGTGGGCAGTAACTTGCTTGTTCATGGCCAGATGTCTGTTCAGTAGCTGGGCCATGACGTAAACATAGGCAGTTTTTTTTTTACAGGCCCATTGTAGGTAATCCCTGATATGTTCAACACCAAGCATCTTATTTCTTTCTGGTAACAAAAGAAATGACAGCACCTTCATGAGTCTACAGAGCACCCTCCCCAGGCGTCTGCTGTATATCCTGGCCTTGTTTAAAATTTACAGACTGATTGTAATAAGCAGGGGAAGTTGGCTTGCTCCCTGTGAGTAGCAATTTTCCTAACAGGCTGTTTCTGGAAATATGGTCTAACTAACTCTATCTGGCCTAGAACTTTCAGAATGTAACCAGGCTGGCCTCAAACCAATGTCTTTAAGGTTTAAGTTTGGATGTTTTAAGAGATCGTGTGCTAAGTGATATCCCCAACAAAGTCACCAGCTGTGATAACACATTAGAAAAGTTTTGACTATGACTGTACTTTTAGTTGCTTTACCACAGTGCTCGATGTGGTATGCCTACATCTCTCATTAACTGGACAGCACATCAGCACCTGCCAAGAATTCCCAGACTTGATGTAACATGCATGGACTTGACATAATCCCTAGAACAAGACAGAATAGTGTCACAAAGAAAAGCAAAATAAAGGGGGGAGGGGTCTTTTCCCTAATAAACTACAATACAGAGCCAGGATAAGGTGTGCCTTATACACATTCTGGAAAAGAAGACCACGCTCCTCAGGCCGGATTCTTATAAGACCAGTAAGTATTTAAATATTAGACTAAGGTTCTTGCTTAACTCCATGTTCCAGTTTTTATGCACTTACTTGCTTCCTTGGGAAATAATGCTTTTATACTTGACTCTAGCAGAGAGAATACTTTTTGAAGCCTGGAATACTAAACTATTTTTCACAGATCTTAGGGTCACACAACATACCTGAGTAAGGTTATTTGAATGATACACAGGGTGTTGTCCCTTGTTGATCCACTGCTAGTCACTTTGGGATCAGTCAGTTCTGTGCCTTCCACCAGCTTGGTTTATATGCCAGTGTGTCCTAAGACCCTGTGTTTAGTCCTAAGGTCTCTTGCTCTGCTCACTCTCCCCATGTCATTGGTTCTTAGCCTGTAGGTCATGACCTTTTCGGGAGTCAAGTGATCCTTTCACAGGGCTTGCCTAAGACCATTGGAAAACACAGATATTTACATTACAGTTCAAAACAGAAGCACAGCTACAGTTATGAAATAGCAATGAAAATCCTCCTATAGTTATGGGTCACCACAACACAAGGAACTGTATTAAAGGGTCACAGCATTAGGAAGGTTGAGAACCACTCTCCCTAAGCTCTCACTTTTTTCTTTGTAGCCAGTGGATTGGGAAGCCTTTCCCATCTTCTTCCTCCTCCTCCCCTGGTTCCTATTTCCACTGGAATGCTCTTATTTCAGGTTTCCTTATGTGTGGCTCAAATTAATAAAGGCTATTCAATTGGCCTCTAGTTTCTTCCACTTTTCCTCTTCCAATAAATGCTTCCTTCACATTGCCACAATTACTATCTGTCAGACAAAGAGACCTGTTTTGTCACTTTATAACTACAGACCTTCAAGGACACCTCATTATCCAGAGTAAAGTCCATGGTGCATAGGAATCTTTACTATCCAATTGCTTTCTTCCCTGCTCAGTGACCTCCCTACCAGCTCAGGGTTGGGATGGTATTGGCTACTTTTCCTCTTTTCTTGATAGGCTCATTCATTGCTTATGGACAGTTCAGATGTTACTTTCAATAACTTACAGAAGGCAGGCTTTCCTGAGCAGAATGAGTACCTCATTGGCCTTACCTGACTTTCTCTAGCAAGCATTGTATAGTTTTGATGTAGCAGTTGTAAGAGTCTATTACAGTGACTTGTCCATTTGACCTTCATATAGCCTGTACTTCTTACAAACTTTGAGCTCTGTACAAGAACTACACTGTCTCTGATTTTACAGCACATATTAGTTTAATCCAATGAACAGGAATCTAGACTTATAGAGTCAGATAAGTTGATTCACATCCCAGATCTCTCACTCAGTGGCTAGAGAATCTTGAGCAGAAATACTTTCTATTTTTTGTCTCCATTTCTTTTTCTATAAAGTAGAGGCTAATTATATTTATTCATAGGTGTATTTTGATGGTAAAGTGAGATGATAGTTATCAATCACTTAAGATATACGAATAATCATCTCAGACTAGATTTCACTAGTTTATTTTCTGCATTGAGGCAGTAATAATGATAAAAGGTTCAGGAAGGTGGGTGCTACATCTCAGTGAGATGAGAACAGTACTTGAACCAGCCCCACTAACTCACCAGATTGTACATCAGTATGTCTCATTTAGTCACATCTGGAAAAGAACAGGGCGTTATTCCAGGAGAAAATGGAGGAGTTTTCAAATTAAATAGCTACTTAAGGAATACTGATATGAAACCATGGACAGTGCAGTTTGAATTGCATATGACATACTTCTGTTTTTAAACCATTGATGAAGAGAAGTAACATTGGGCTGTGGGGAATGGTTTTTCTTTAAATTTTCTCCAAATAGCATAGCCCATAGGACAGTAATAAAGTGTAATCAAGTTGACAAGCTGAGGCATTTTTGAGGGTGTGAAGATCTGTAACTTCTTTGGTTTATTTATTTATTGTGTGTGGGAGGGAGGGTGTTACCTGCATGTCATGGTATGCATGTGGAGGTCAGAGGACAACTTTGTGAAGCTGGTTCCCTCCTTCTACCCTTATGTGCATTCTCATGATTGAACTTATTTCATCAGGCTCACACAGTAAGCACTACACCCACTGACCTCTTTCACTGGTCCAGGATCTTTTGGTATTGAAGTTTGTGGAAGCACTAGACTTGTCAAATATAGAGTATTTATCATTTTTGATATGGCTAGCATTACCTTACTTGTCTGGGCAGTTCATGTTGGTAGCTATTGTTCTGGTAGAGTTATTAATAGGGCCATATTTTACTTTAAAATCTTCTTGGTTTAGGTGAAAGATTAAATGATTATCTTAATATTAGCGTGTATCATAACACACAAGTTTGGCTTGTTATACTCAGTGACTGAGTAGTAAGCTAAAGTGAGATGAAGAGAAAAACTCTCAGGATGGGAAGAGAAAGGAGACAAGAGGGGTTTCCATAAATGTCTCAAGTGGTATGCTTGGGCTCTAAATGGTGTAATATTGGAGCTAATACAGTAGATTGGACCAGCAATAACTGATGCTCAAAACTAGCCAAATGATTCAGATTGGCTTTGCTCAAAAATCCTCATGGTGAGTGTGCAGAGAAGAGTGGGTTGTTGTTGTAAGGACACAGCCGTACCAAAAGATATAGATGAGTCAGAGCTTCAAAGGTGCATCCGGGGCTGGAGAAACTAAGGTAGCTGTTGAAAAACAGAGGCATAGACCTTTAGTGTGGAATAGACCCGAGTAGGGAGAGGAGGCTGGAGGACAGTGGTCTCACTTTGAGTATACAGAGTACTAAAGAAAAACAACAACAAAATCAGTTTGTTCATAAGTACTACATCATCCCAAGAGATGGATGTGACTGGATAGCAAGTTAGACCATCATAGTAACTATTCATGTAAGTGTCCCGGAAAAAGGCCAAGTCTTTCTTTGGGGGAACAAACTTAGAAACTGGGTCTCAAGTCAGAGTATTTGTCACACATTAGCTGACTCAGGAGGGTTTATTCACTGAAGAATGCCCAAGCAGCATGGGGTTCAGTACTGAGAAACTCTTGCTTTACTCTTAAGCAGAGCTGTTGGTATAAATGCAAGCTAGGGTACTCACTGGGAAATAGAGGTGAGATCCAGAAACTCAAAAGTCTTGAGGTCAGAAATGAGGTCAAAGTCAACTGATGGGAGCAAGGGTAGATCCTAGAACAAACAAGTCAGAAGAGGGAGTAGTGAACTGGTTCCATGATGATTGCCACACCCACCACTGGGGGCAGTAGCTTCTCTTTGCAGGTCTGCATAGTGATGAAGCAGAGATGTTTATATCACCGTGATTGATTAGTAGGCAAAAGCTGATGGTTTTGTCTTCTGAAAACCTCATTATAAGGGAGACAGGAAGACCCTGTTTTGTGACACCGTAAATCCAGTAGTGTCAAAGGTATTTCTCTCTGCACGATGATTGCTTAGTTTGTGTGTTGGGATTTTAGTAAAGACATTGAGAGAGCTTCAAGTCAATGTCAGGACTGCATTTTCCCGTATAGGGTTCTTATCTATGAAGTGAAACTGGGCAAGAGTAAAGCGTCAATAAATGCACCCCTCCCAAAATCTTTTTTTTAATATTCATCTTAGTTAAAATGATACACTGTCAATGGTACAAAGTTCAACAGTAAAGCTGGTGACCCTGTGGAGTATTGGGTTGAAGAACAACACATGGATAGTTAGCAATAAATCAGGCATATGATTTTGAACAGAATACTGAGTTAAAACAGACTTTTTTAAAATACGGGAAAACTAGTGAGATTTTAGATAAGATACAGAGTATGTTTTAGACTATTCTGTGGATACTGTATCCAAAATCTTTTTTCCGGATTAGATTACACACAGAGTACACACAAACACACACCCTCTCGTTTCATGATCACTCTACAAGGTAGGAATTACCATTTTATAAATGAGGTGTCTAGGGGTAACTCACCTAAGATTAACACTGAGGTACTGGACCAGGGTTTTACATCCCCCACCTGTCTCCCAGCCCATCTTCTTTCTTCATTCCAACACTTCACTGCACATTTCACGCTGATTATTTTATCACCTGTCCTGAGTCTATGGGTTTGCTAAGGAATTCGACCAGTCATATTAAGTCATAAAACATACACTCATATTAAATTGTGTAAATCGACAGATATTTACAAGGAAGCACACACATAAGAAAGTGGATCTAAAAACATCAAGGATCAATACTTAAGAGTATCATAAGCCTAGAGGAATAGTATTGGGTAGACTCACATGTAGGATGTGCTACATCCTATAGAAATGGTGAACAACATTTTCAGAGAGTTTTGAGTGATCTTTTTCTTAAGTCAAGTTCAGAGCAAGATCAGCACAAGAGCGACGTGGCAAGGCCTGGGGCAGATGGTGCAGTATTAACAGATGGCAGAGAGAAGAACCCAGCTGGCCTTTGTAATTCCTCTATCAAGGAAAATGTTATTTAATCTGGGACTCATAAAGTAAATGCTGTCTGGCTCATGTACTTATACATTGTATGTGAGGCAATAATTGAAAATCATCAGCTTCTTCAGATGTTTTGTAGATCCCAGGTTCTTTGAAATTGTATCCAGGGTTCTTGGTCACAGGGCCTGTGTTAACATTCAAGCTCAAGGGAAAGAGTTCAGATGGCAGAAGTAAAAATACTATGGTTCTGAAACAGCCAGAATTTGAAGAGTGAATCATGGCTCGATGAACTGATGCCTAGTAAATGCTTGCATAAATTATTAAAAATATAATAGTGAATATTATAGAAATCCCATCTCCAAGCCTGAGCTAGGCAGAATTTTGAGGTAGAAGTGAGGAACTGTTCTGATTGTCAAGACAAAAGAAGGAGGAGGAAGAAAGAGGAGGGAAGGAAGGAAGAGAAAGAGGAAGACAAAATCTTACAAAGGACAATAATAGAAAGGCTGGTGTAAAGTTGAAGGATATTTGAGTCAGGCCAAGGCCAACAGAGACAATGCAAGTTGGGTTGGCAAATCAAAGCAGGGTCTATGGAGATAATCTGTGTTCTCATTTTGAGCCTTTAGAAGTGTCTGGGCTGCTGAGGACCATGCGTTTTTGAAAACACCAGACACCTGGACTACACTCTCCCCACCCTTTCCCATTAGGTATACCTTCCAGACACTTTAATTTCATTCTGTAGAAAAAAGAGAGATGTTGAAATAATTTCATTTTAATGTACTGTGCATTAGGGTGCTCACTATGTTCCAAATGCCATGTTCTATAAAATATGTACCACGAGAAGATAGTGACTATAGGAAGTGGGACTTTTGATACTATTAAGTCACAAGGGCAGAGTCCTTGTGGGCATGAGTAGGACCCCTAAGAGATCCTCCACACAGACCCCTAAGTGCTTCTACCATTTGAGAACATAGACAAGAGGTGTTGCCATTAACAAGAAAACAGGCTCTCACCAGACACCAGACCATAGTCTGTTTGGGCCCTGATTGTGCTGTGGACTTCCTAGGATCCAGAACTGGGAAAAAGACAAGCCTGCAGTTCTGTCACAGTATCGTGAACACCATAAACAGTGCTGCCTCAAGGAGAGACCAAGCTTTTCATAGTCACCAAATATGATGCCCCACAAAGAAAAAAACATTATAGTAAGCAGAAGATGAGTGTTCTAGGGGAAGCTATGACTGCCCAAGAGCTTTGAATAAAGAATGTTAGAATTTAACCACATTTCCTGTATGTAGGCAATTCTCCATTAGAACAAACCCATTAGACTGCCAGTAAATATTGCTAAAATATATAGATCACTATGCATGAGCAGCATGTTTTATATTTATAAAAGTTCTTTCTCTGACAGTTATGTGGTTCATTCTATTCTTAGGTCATTGTTCTTCACATTAAGTTTCCTGTGGTATTGTCATTTTTGAGTATGTTCATGGTTAGGAAATAAAATTGATTTTTTTTTCTCCATAGGAAATGTCTTCATTTATAGAATCTTTTATTTGCAGTTCCATCATTTATGAGCTTCTCTGTCTTGTAACCAACAATTGGTGAGGAAGTACATACTTTTGTATTTATCACTGGGGCTGTGGAGATAGTTCAGTGGTTAGACATTTGCCTTGCAAGCATGATGACCTGAGTTCAGATCTCTAGCATGCAAATGGAAGCTGGACATGGCTGTCACTCCAGAACAGAGGGAAACAGAACAGGAGGATCCCTGGGGCTTGCTAACAATGACCTCTAGCTTCAAGATGAATGCACACATACACACGAAGTTATTCATTGTTAAGCTAAACAACCTCATAGGCTTTATTCATTCAGTCTCAGACATCCACCGCCCAGCTTCCTTTCTCTTTACATTCCTCCTCTCTGAGGCCCCTAATCTCTAATGCTCACATATTTTATTAGTTAAGAATAATTTTTGTGAAAACATTAGAACATATGATGATGCTGAGGTAGCAAATACGTCTTGTACAAGTACAAGTTCAGAAGTTAGCAGTGCAGGACAGTTGGCAACTCAATGACGTCTTCAAGGATCTGAGCTGTTTCCTTCTCCCACATGATGCCATCTTTAGCATGCCAGCTTTCCACTTCAGGATTATTGCCATACAGGTGCTTCATCTCTTAGTACCAAGACTAAGAATGGCAAAAGTCACCTGTTGCTATCTAAAAAGCCTTCCCTACTTTATGGATCTTGATTGGGCTACACTGCCATCTCCACATCAGTCACTGGAAGATGCCAGAGGACTGTTAGGTGTGTGACTTTGAAAAGCAAGTAAAGTATCCGCAGCCCTTTTCTGTTCCTTCTACTGCTGCCTAAAAGTTAGCGGATGTGTTTGCTAATGATCCTGGGCCTATGTACAAATACACGCACACATATAAATTAAGCAATGTATTAAATTATATATACATAATATATTGCTTTATTTAAACTAAACAAAATTCCATGGAGTAGTCTTTAGTCTTTTTTAAAGTTTAGATAAGAGAGGCTTGAATAACATAATTGCAGCTGAGCGGTAGGAAACACTACCAAGTATTGATTTCTCTGCCAAGTTGTGGAATGCATTGTGAAGAGTCATCTGGGACATTGTTTTTCTCATAAAATAGCTGATATAGAGTCCTTTCTTGTTAATTCATGTGACCTACCCCAGTGCCTGAGCCTCTTAAATTAAAGCGAACCTCTGAGATGAGATGTCCAGGAAGGAAAGGAAAGAAAGCAACCAGACAATAGTCTGCAGTCAACAGAGGGTGTGCCCCATCCCACAGCATCTCTACTATAGAGATAAGATAGATGGAAATGATCTCAATCATAGCAAAATTCACAATAATCAGGATGTGCTGAGTTTTAAATACCACTTTTGCTTTTATTCTAATTTATTTACTAAGAGATGTGTGAAGGTTGCCTTTTTAAAGGTTATATTTAACAGCTGGCTCTAGGGATGTCTAAAAATGTAACAGCTGGCTCTCAAGGCTGTTTGCATGAACAAGAGTGCCCAGAAAAACCATTTTGAGTCTGTTTCCTCAGCATGAAAAGGAAATGAAAATTCTTGCTTTGTCTAACTCTGATTATGAGACTTACATAAAGCAATCTATTTGATGAACAGACTTTATAACTGATGAAGTGCTGTGTAAATGTAATCCCAGGAAGAAAGGAGATGTGTAGGGAAAGAAAACAAGCAGTGTGTCCTGGAGAAATACTTATGGTTATAAAGGGGACAAGTAAAAATAACATTTCAATCTAAGACAACATTTTAACAGTGAAGATATCTTTGTAAAGTATAAGCAGGAAGAGAAACAGTGAACTTAAAAATACCCCTAAATTCTTCATGCTTCCTCCCCTCGTGTGGTTAAACGCAGTCTGCCCTTGTGACTTGCTTTCATCAACACAAAGTAACAGAAGCTACCTACATACAAAAGCTCAGACACTGGACATGCTCCATTTGCTGCTGGTGAGCCTGGCCTCCTATGAAAAGAAGCCCGAGCCAGTCTCGATGGAGAAGGAAGGATAAGAGGCATGGAGAGAGGAACTTAGGTACTGTACCCAATAGTTGGCCAGCCTCCAGGTGACTCAGCAGACATCTGGAGATGCTTAGGGGAGCCCCAGGTAGAGATGAGTCAAGCCTGCTCAAACCATCATAATGGCCCAGTTGAGCTCAATCCAAATAACTGACCTTCAGGGCTGGTGGCTGGTTGTAGTTGGTAGCAGCTGAGGTATGCCACGGAGTGAAATCCAACACAGCCCTACAGTGTGTTCCAGCATCTCTATTAGGTTTTTCCTCATCTTTAATCTCAAGGAATCTCTATAAGGGCCCTGTGGTAATCCTAATAATATTTTCATGTTTGAGAGACCCAAAGCCTCTGGTTAAAGGAATGTGCTAAACAACAAACCGAAGAACATATGAAAGGACAAGTATGATTTATATAAAACTTCATGGAAGGTGTGCTGGGGACAAGACTGGTATCTAAAAGGGAGACTGGAGAGATGAGGCATAAAGATGTCTATTATTAAGCATTTAGTTTATGTTCATGTTTGTATTTATAAAACTTAGATTATTTGAAGATGTGGTAAATACCCACGTTTGTAATTCTCATGCTTAAATTTCAAAATAAGGACAATAAGGAGATCTTTTTGCTTCATCAGTCTCTGAGCTTGTCTTTCTAGTCATAATTAACACATCTATAATTGCCCTCAGTGGCTTTTAGAGTTTAATGTCCTCCCTGTATCCTACAGTATTCTATTTTCAAACCTCTTCACTGGTCTTGTGACTATTAATACTTATTGTATTTAGTTATGATATACCATGTCTTCTTCATTTGAACTAATAAATCAATAAAGAAAGCTTAAATCTAAATTATACATCAACAGAAATGTTTTGTGATCAATTGATATGTATGATATTAATATTCAAATTTATAATTGTAAAAATCCTGCAAGGTCCTCACACAACAAATGGCTATATCACTCTCTCTTATTGCCTTGAGGCAGCGTCTCTCAGTGAACCTGGTAATTGTTGTTCTGTAGCTAGGCTGGCTGTCCAGGGAAGCCCCTAGCATGACCTTGTCTTTGTCTCCTACAGAATTGGGCTTTTAGGCATAGGTGCAGGTGGCCATAGGTCCAGCTTCTTCCTGGTTGCTGTGGATCCAAACTCAAGTTCTCATGCTTGCACAAGCCCTTTGTACCCACTGAGCAATCTCCCCACCCATACTTCATCTTATTTGAAAGTCTAACTCAGTAGCTAGAGACTTGGTTTTATAGACCCCCCCAACCCATGCCTAAGGTCATTCTTACTCTGTCTAGCTTTCTGTAATACACACACATTCAGTTTTCATTGCTATGCCATCTTTATCAGCCTCTGGAAGAACTCCTAAAAGTTGGAATGTCTCCACTCAAGGCCCACTGTGCTTGAGCCATGAACACAGCTTCTCAACATGTAGCTAGACAAGGAGCTGTAATCCGTTGCTCCAACCCTCATGTAAGATACTTCAAGAAATCTTCAGAAAGGTCTTTGCTTAGAATGTCCAGCTGGAAAACCAGCAAGGCAGCAAGCAGAAAGACACATGCTTCAACCTTCAGGATCCATGGAGGTGTCAAGATTGAAGGGAAGAATGAAAGGAGACAATTAGGTAAAATGGCAGTCAAGACAAACTGCAGTGATAAAGAGCAAGACCGGGATGCACAGAACAACTCATGCTGGAGGGACACTCCAGTCCTTAGGCTCCTGTGGACAGGCTGAGAGCCCCTGTGAGGACAGGGCAGTGTGAAGAGAGCCTCAAGTGCTGTGCTCTGACTGAAAAACGCCTGCATTCTGCCTTCTGCTGCATTATACACACACATACACACACACACACACACACACACACACACTCAAAAATTGTAGCCCGCTAATCGCTTCTAGGTCATTAGTTATGACATCCTAAAGTATTCTAAGGTGTGGACATTTTTATTTAACTTAATGTAGAATAATTGTAGAAGGTTAGGAAGATGCAAATAAGTAAAAAGAATTAAGGATAATTCATGATTATACCACTTCTTTATAAGCATAGTTAACCTGAACTGATTTTGGTATGTCTGTTTATCCTATATACTGTGAACAAGATCATTATACCTATCTATGCTTTGCTGTCTGCTGATTTTCCTATACCTATTAAGCTATACAGGCCTATTGCATGTTCTATTGGCAGGTTGCCATTTTTCCTGCTGTGGTACATCATAGATAGGGATATATTCACTTTCAAAAAGTTCTTTTCTTTTTTCTATTTTCTCCTTATAGGTTATTCAGACATTGCCTTAATATTGTACATTTTGTCACTTTGAATTGTCCAAAAAATTTATTTTGTAGTGTTGAAGATCAAACCAGGGCCTTGTAAAACAAGCCCCCTCTAACATATATGTGTGTGTGTGAGTGTGTGTGTGAGTGTGTGTGTGTACACACATACACACTCACACACACATCCCGGTAGATTTCAAATAGCTTTACACTAAGTCCAATAGCCAATGAAGTATTTTGATGGAGTCACTGGAAAGCCTAGTAGGACAGCAAAAGAAATTGAGCAAGTGCTGATTTAAAAGAGAAGGTGATATATTTTGAGATTTCCCTTTAACTTTGATATTCATTTATCTATTTTATGCATATGGGTGCTTTGCATCATGTGCATTCCTGTTATCCATAGAGATCATAATGGGCTTCATATTATCCGGGACCAGAGTTACACATGGTTGTGAGCCACCACATGGGTGTTAGGAACCAAGCCCTAGTCCTCTGAAAGAATAACAAGTACTCTTAACCACTGAGCCATCTCTCCAGCTCCTGCTCTATTTCTTAAATAAGACCAGTAATTCCTAACTTATCTCAGAGCTTTATGCCATTGCATTGTCTCTTACATCATTATGAATTGCCATTGTTTGTTCTGGTGAGATGGTTCAGTGGATAAAGCACCTTGTATGTAAACATGAGGACTGAGGTTTGGATCCTCAACACCCACATAAAATCTGGGCTATCATGGTGATCCACTGATAAACACAGCACTCAGAATGGAAGGGATCCCATGGGCAAGCTGGTTAGCTAGACTAGCCCAATCTCTGGGCTCAACGAGAGACTCAATACCTAAAGTGTAGAGTCATGGAGAGAGACACACTTGTCAGCCTTTGGCTTCTGTGAGCACATATGTACACACACACACACACACACGTGCCCCCATTTATGCGAATGTACATACATACACAGGAAAGTAGACTGCTATTGTAATTGTATTCCTAGGGCATATGACCCTGGTCCCAGTAATACGATTCAGTGTTAGTTCTGTAAATGAGTCTGTAACTCAGCATGTGACTACAGGCTTCCTGTAGACTGTGATCTGTCCCATCTCATTCTGTGAATGATCACTTTGAGGATTTTTGCATGTATCCTCACACACAAAAAAAGCTCTTAAGTTGTTTCTTGTATGTACCCTGAGATATTGATCCCACCATAGGACCTCATATCTTCCCTGGGAAATAGCATTTTCCCCACAAAGCTCAGAGTGCTGTGTATAGCCCCTCAGACAAATTTATTAACAACCCCCTCACTTTCCAGAGTCTTTATATTCCTGTCTCTGTCATCATCTAGAGAAATAGCCTTGAACTATCAGATAATAAACATTTTCCTTACAAAATAAAAGTCCAAGGTCAGTAGCTTCAGAATCTTGAGTCTGATTTACCTTATTAAACAACTGAAACAGTTAGCTACTTCTAATATACATGGGCAACTCTACATTCCTTGTAGTAAAAATAAACGTAAACATTTAATAATTTGCTACTACTTCTGGGCATGTGAGTTCTGCCATTCAAGGATAAAAGCTAATTTTAAACTTGCTGGAGGATACACAGGTGTGTAGCCATGTATGTCTTCTTGAATAGCCTGTGTTTTTATGCTCTTTGGTTCTCTTTGCAAATCCTTGGTATTTTCACACATATGGTCCATTCATCTGTTAGAGCCATTCAACTGCAGAAGTATTTTATTTTTATGATCATCGACAATACTTTGCAGACTTGTATGACCAGGAAACCATCTGTACTGACATCCCTTAGTCTCTTGAGCCTTGGCCACACTCTTTCTCTTCCTGAGGAATGGTACTCAGGAGACATGTTCTCTCTTTTTCTTCCTGGGGAGCACGAACTGTCTCTTGGTCAGGGTTTGGATAACTGCAGGCAGGGGTGAGTAGGGTCAAAGCATCTCTGGTTAGGTTCATCAAACTGGTCCTCCTCCTCCTCATCTTTTTAAAGCTCAGCCATCTCCTCCCTGCTCAGACATGTTTTTCTCTGGATCTTCTCTCCTTCTCTTCCTTCCCTCTCCAGTTCTCCCTCCTCCTTTGTCTCTCTCTCATTCTCCCTTCCCCTAAACTAATATGTGCTGTAAAAATAAGTTCTTGCTTTCTTTATAGAAAAAGAAATGGAGACAAAAAAAATAGAAAATATTTCTGCTCAAGATTCTCTAGCCACTGAGTGAGAGATCTGGGATGTGGATCAACTTATCTGACTCATAAGTCTAGATTCCTGTTCATTGGATTAAACTAATATGTGCTGTAAAATCAGAGACAGTGTAGTTCTTGTACAGAGCTCAAAGTTTGTAAGATGTACAGGCTATATGAAGGTCAAATGGACAAGTCACTGTAATAGGCTCTTACAACTGCTACATCAAAACTATACAATGCTTGCTAGAGAAAGCCAGGTAAGGCCAATGAGGTACTCATTCTGCTCAGGAAAGCCTGCCTTCTGTAAGTTATTGAAAGTAACATCTGAACTGTCCATAAGCAATGAATGAGCCTATCAAGAAAAGAGGAAAAGTAGCCAATACCATCCCAACCCTGAGCTGGTAGGGAGGTCACTGAGCAGGGAAGAAAGCAATTGGATAGTAAAGATTCCTATGCACCATGGACTTTACTCTGGATAATGAGGTGTCCTTGAAGGGCTGTAGTTATAAAGTGACAAAGCAGGTCTCTTTGTCTGACAGATAGTAATTGTGGCAATGTGAAGGAAGCATTTATTGGAAGAGGAAAAGTGGAAGAAAACTAGAGGCCAATTGAATAGCCTTTATTAATTTGAGCCACACATAAGGAAACCTGAAATAAGAGCATTCCAGTGGAAATAGGAACCAGGGGAGGAGGAGGAAGAAGATGGGAAAGGTTTCCCAATCCACTGGCTACAAAGAAAAAAGTGAGAGCTTAGGGACAGTGGTTCTCAACCTTCCTAATGCTGTGACCCTTTAATATAGTTCCTCGTGTTGTGGTGACCCCAAACCAACCATAGAAAGATTTTCATTGCTATTTCATAAGTGTAGTTTTGCATTATAATGTAAATATCTGTGTTTTCCAATGGTCTTAGGCAAGCCCTGTGAAGGGATCATTTGACTCCCGAAAAGGTCATGACCTACAGGCTAAGAACCAATGACATGGGGAGAGTGAGCAGAGAAAGAGACCTTAGGAGTAAACACAGGGTCTTAGGACACACGGCATATAAACCAAGCTGGTGGAAGGCACGGAACTGATTGATCCCAAATTAACTAGCAGGGAATGGGCAGGTGACAACGCGCTGTATATTATTCAAGGGTGACATCCTATCTCAGGGCTGTTACTGTTCTTCCTGAATCCTAGCCGACTCTCTATCACCATCTTGTCAGATCAGTGGGACCTCTCATTTTCCTCACCTTTTCCCATGGGGCCAGCGGAGCATTCATCTTCTCATTTAAGGTAACCTATAACTAGAACCAAGTTTGAGTTCCATGTTACTTCTGTTGACCTTGACTCTTGTGTCAACACTCAGAGTTGAGAGGGACATCAGAGTTGATGTCCCACAAGCCTTTAGTATAAATCCACAGTATACCAGTCAGCCACGTAGTCTATGCATCTTTATTTTGTGACAGATCTATCTGAATGATTTTTTTCCTTTGAAAAATATAACAATATTAATCCATAGAGCCACGTTACTGGTGCAGAATGTTATATATTTGGCAAATATAAATCATATGATCTTGTTTTTAAAGAAGATTCCAAGTCATTATTTTGCAATGCACTTGTTTGCTTAGTGTTCAGAAGTTGTACCATGACCACCAGAGCTATTATTAATGGTTTCCTCTTGAGATTTTAAGACTTGCTATATTGGCTTTTAGGGTTTCATGGTGCACTCTAGTGGGGTCTCTTTGAATTACAAATAGTCTTGGTCCCAACTCTTTCCCGCCATTTTTAGGATAGAGCATTACTTACAGAAACAAGAATTGATTAAAAATACACTATCCCAGAAAGGCTGGAAAACTTTTGTTGAGTAAAAGAAAAGCAAGGTTATAGAGGAGGCAGAGCCAGTTCCTTCTATTGCCTCTAATGGTCACGTCACTTGTGTTCGTCCAGAGGAGAGACTTCCTGTCCTACATCCGTGTCTGAAAGAGAGAAACAAATTTGCAACACAACCATGCTTGTGTTTGCTTGGGTTTCAAACAGTTGTCAAACATCATAATCATCAAACATTTATGGAGTGTGGCTTGTGTATTTGAAATTGTACTTTCCCTTATAATTTTTCTGGGTTATTACTTATAGTTGCTGGCTCCTGTATATAACTATTTCTGTGTGTATGTGCACTCATATGTAGAGGGAAGAGATATGGAGTTACTTCTATCTCACTATTTTTTTTCATGCAAAGTCTCTCACCTGAGCCTGGAGCCCACTGATTCACTAGACTGGCTGATCAGTGAGCTTCAGGAATGAGCCTGTCTCCTCCATCCCTAGTGACATGTTATGGCAATTCACAGCTACTTTGGCTTTTACATGGATTCTGTAGCTCTGAACTCAAGTCCTCATGCTTGCAAAGCAAGTGCTTCCCCTACCAAGCCACCCCACTGAGCCGCCTCCCCTGTTCTATAAATGTATGGTTTTTTAACACTGAATTGAGCAGCTATACTAGAAATCTTACAAATGGGGCCATACCACAATATTGTAAGAAATAGTTATATTCTTCTGTTAATGCTCAGGGACTAGAGATGTCCAGCATGGAAGTAAAGTGCTGCCCATCTGGTGAGGAAGATAATCTAAGGAATCTGACTTCTACCTTGTGTTGTTGGGAGACGGGGCAAGCAAGCCAACAAACTGTCTGGACCTCCTGTTTCTCATTTGTAAAATTAGATGGCAGCCAAGCATTTCTTCATTGTTCGCTTCCCTTACTTGATGCTATCTGTGATTCTGAATTGTTTGTAAGTACAAAAACTAGTCATCAAAATCCCTGAAAATCCACAAAAGTTAGCATATTCTAACATTCATATGAAAGTCCCATCTGTATCATGTCATTTTAGCCCTTCAAGCACTAGATGTTTATTAACCTAACTCAGGAAAATGAGGATGGCCAAATAGTATTCTTTGAGCATTTCTATCTATATTTCCTTTGCCTTGGATTATGGGAATTTAGTGCTTATGGAAGGATGACAGAGTTCTTACTATTTACTTGGAATGAGAATGAGGAACCGTTGCTCGTGGCCCTTTCTTCATTATTAGTAAATATATAAATGTGTAGAATAACAAGCATTTTGTAAGTGCCCAAGGTTTTGTATAGATCCATACTAAAATATATACAGATTCTGAGTAATAATTCTCAGTTCACTCTTAAGACTCATACAAAAAATATTTTCTGCTAAATGAAGCAAAGCTCAGGTAAGAGTTGATAACATGGAAGTTTCCTTGAGAAAGATTAAGTCCATTCTCTACTCGGCACTAAGTTTCTGTACTATACTATTGAGCCAGTCAGAGAATACTGATCCAATCTAAAAATGTCCAATCTGTGCAGGTTCCTCAGTCCTACAGAGGAGTGCCTGCATCCCTGTGTCTAACTGCATCTGCTGGCTCCACTCTCCTCTCTAGGGTACCATGTTCAAGAGCATAATTGAAGGATGAAAAATTAAGTGCCATTTGGTACATAATTTATGCTAAAAGGGAACTCCCATTCCACCCACAGGTTTCCATTATCCTTGATTTCCCTTTTAGCTGGCCATGGTCAAGGAGCTGTAGCATCAGAGTCAGCCCTTGATTTAAATAAGTTATTAGCATCTGGTGAGCACTGGATAGCATGTAAATGCCAGGGCTAGAATCTAGTGACTTCTAAGTTTTTAAGTCTAAAAGATTTGGTCATTTATTTTCCTGTAAACAGGTTTAAGTGGCTGTGTACCTGCTTCTCCTCATGATCTCCCTTCCCTGAAAGTCTCTTTTGCTTAGTCTTTTGTCAGATATGCTTGTGTGACCAGGTGTAATCAGCTACTGGAATTCAAACATCTAGATGCAGCTAATCCGGAATTCTTCCCTGTCCCTCTGTTCTTGCCAGTCAGTCAGTTGGGAACAGATGGTGACGATGAACTGTAGCCAGTGAGGAACATCCACGCTTCCCCTTGCCTTAGGGATAAGAGAAACGGACCATCTTAGCCAAATGTGCTGCTTCCTGGTAATCCTGGGTGGAACACCCTTTCTGAAAAAAGATTGCCTTGCTGGGTAACTTGCACTGTGATCATAGGCTTCTTTGTACAACACTAATAATACTTACTTCTAACAAACACAAGACCTAAACTTATCCATCTTTTAAATTCACAAAATGAATTCTAATCCTAATCAGTGGCTTGATATTAAACAGCTGATTCAGTCATAGCGTTTCTGAAAACATGTGATCAAAATTTAAATAAAATTTAATTTGAGAACAAAACCAGCTAAGAAATGATATATAAAACACTATTAAAACTATTTGGACTCACACCAAACCAAGTATATTGTTTTAGAGCAACGTGACTTATATTTTTTTCAATATATATATATATACATATATACATATATATGTATATATATGACTTTTAAGTCACTACAATATTCAAATGTTATTTGTGTAAAATAGATGAAGTATTTATTTCTGATAATGTTGAATTTCACTGAAGTCAAGTGACATATCTCAGGGCTTAAAGAGTTAATGTGTCTGTTGTGAAGTCTGATGACCTGGGTTTGATGCCAGGGACTCACATGGTGTACAGTCTCCTGCCAGTTGTCCTTTGACCTCCACACATATGCCATGACATGTATCATGCCCTGAATAAACTCATAAATGCAATTGTAAAAAAAATTAAAGATATGTGGCTTAGACCATTTGCTGTTGTCGTAATGGGAAACCACAAATTAAAACAGTAAAAGTAATCTCATCATACTGGAACCTGATAAGGTCAAGATCAAAGGCTGCTGACAGCACCAGCACTGCCCGCGGTACTGAGCTCGGGCGTAGGCCTGGGGGATTAAAGGAATACTCAGACTCGGGTTATCCGTTGTGAGAGAATGCCAATGCCTTTACTGAGCAGGTTCAATATATACACCAAGCCAGGGAAGGAAAAATACAAACTCAGGAAAAAACAGGAACTCAACTGGGGGGCAATAGGATGTCAAGTATAAATTCCCTT
>NW_021620921.1:1483932-1521661 GCF_004785775.1 Grammomys surdaster | reverse complement strand
GGATGTGAAAAAGCAGGAACTCAACTGGGGGGCAATAGGATGTCAAGAGTAAATTCCCTTCCTGGGGCACCATGCCTTAGTCAGGATGTTTTGATCCTAGAGGAACCGCAGAATGTTACTTAGTAGACAGCAGTGTACAGAAAGGTTCAGCCAGGGCATAGCAGCCCTTTGGGGTCCTACAGGCTGCATTTGGGGAGGGCCTTTTGCCATCATAACGTAGCAGAGGGCATTTTATATAAGTAGAGGAAACATGAGCAGCTGAATTTGTTTTTACAGCAACCTGCTCTCCCAAAAACAAAGTCACATCCCTTGACAATGGCATTAAAAAAACTCATTCATTACAACAGAGCTCTCAATAGCTAATCACCTATAAAAGTTCCAATTTCTACCCTCTTTTACAATTTTTGATAATTTCGTATAGTATGCAATGTATTTCAATCATATTTGCTCTTTCATATACCCTCCCAACTCCAGTGACCCCTTCTTCTTCTTCCCAGCTGGTTCCCACTTTTTATCATTTCCTTTTGGTCCATGCAGGTATTATGTAGATATCACAGCTGCTTTGTGTGCCCATGGTTTCAATAGCTGCATCATATCCAAGAGATAGCACTTCATGACATTCTTCTTCATTTTCCAGATCTTGGACTCTGCATCCTACATTCTGAATTGCTCCCTGGGCCTTGGAGGAAGTTATATTGATGCTCTATCTAGGCCTAAGTACCCAACAGTCAACTCATTCTCCTCACTTGACCAATTATGGGTCTCTACATTAACCATCCATCGCTCACTGCAACAAGCTTCTCCAACCAAGGTTGAGAGTAAAAATAGACTATACGTACAAATGTAAATAAGTACTTAGAAGGTAGATTGACTACATGCCCATCTACTAAACCTCAACAGTGTCTTCCCCCTTTAGAGCCTGTGCTCTCCCAGCCACAAGCTTTTGACAAGGTTAACACTACCAGGTGTGTATTTTCTCTCATAGAGCAGACCTAAAATACAATAGAGATGTGATTGGTTATCACCATAAAAGCCATGCCACTATAAAATGAGAGGACATAGCTTGCCAGGCCGGTCAGTATTGTAACACGCAAGGTCCACAGCTGGATAAGACTGTTGATGGCTTTTCTCCCCTAGCAGCCTTCATAGCACTTTACCAAAGTGAATCAGCTGGAAGGACACTCCTAGCTCTGCTCTAGCTTAATTTCTTTGTGTCCTGTATCCAAAGTGAATAATAGCCACAAGGTCTTACCATCTGGTTCTGGTGGGAGCCAAGAGCAATAGCAATACTCTATCTAGCTTGGATGACCTCTGACATCTTCTTGGACAATAACTTATAAGGAAGTACCCCCTACCTGGCACTGAGATTTTCATTTTAAATCCTATGGTTTCTGAGATGAACACTAGCTAACCAAATAAGATACTGTGGTGGCTTCTGCAATAAATGCCCCCTATAGTCTCTAGGTTTGAATAGTTGGTCCCCAGTTAGTATTATTTGGGGAGGTTTAAGAGGCATGCATGGTGGAAGAAGTTTATTACTGGGGTTAGGAGTAGGCTTTGAGAATTCAAAGACTCATTCTCAGTTTGCTGTCTTCTTTGTGCTTTTGGTTCCAGATGTGACCTTTCAAATGTCCCTGCCACACTTCTTCCATGTTGGATGATGAAGAGCTCTTGTCCCTTTGGAACCGTAAACCCAAATAAGGTCTCCCTTCTATAAGTTGCCATGGTCATGGTGTTTTATCATAGCAATAGAAAAATAATGAATACAGATGTCTTGGTTCAAACTGTTTTTCTCTTAATACTGTTTTGATAGTGGTTAAATGTTAACATGAGTTTGGAGAGAGTGTTAAGTGTAGTAGTATGCAATGTCAACCCACTCCAGAAGCTTTAATAAGCGAAACTGCAGTACTATAGGAAAGAACAAGCCAAGTGTAATTGAAGAATTTCCCATGTAGACACTCAGAACAAGTTTCTATATTTAATTAACTTTAAAAAGACACTATATTTAGTTCTCAATTCTCAGAGTTCTTCAGTTATTATCTGTCTACTAAAAATATTGGTGGAAATGAATAATTTTGATGATCTTTCAAAAATAGCCTAACTTGGCACATGCCTTCTAAAAATGGATAACATGTAGGCTCACAGAGGAATTATAAAATACTAGGAGAGAATTTAGGTACCCAGAAATTCATATGTAGTCCATTTCAGGAAAGAGTTGTTTGAAGTCCAATAGTAATTACCTCCAATGGAGTTCTTGTCTACCACAATTTACTTCCTGTCCGTGAGGTATATTCAGATTTTTGTAAATAAAATCATGCTTACAAATGTCACAGTAAGGCAACCTCACCGGCATTTGACCTTACTCATATAATGAAATATAATCCCAGACATTTCACAAGAAGGGTAAAATCACATCCATGTTCGTGAAATACTCTGCTGACAAATATGTACGGTGCCTTTATGGTGACGGAGGCCTTTATAATAAGGAAGGCCTTGGGGGAGAATGTACTTATGCATGGCATAAATTCTCATTGCAAAGGAGCATGCATTTGCCCGAGTTGTTTTTTTCTTGTTACATAAGGAGATGGGAGTCAGCCAATGGACATCTTGACACAGAGAATTGTCAGATGTCTGCAGAGTAAAACTGGAAAGAAGCCAGCAGTCCAACTGGCACACTTCATATTGACTATGGACCAAACATTTGCTTTAATGAAAGATATTTAACTAGGTTTCCAGTTTTGTCATAGGTCTTAAGAACTTATGAACACATTTAATTACCCATATCTTTGAGATTTCTTAGTAGTAATTCATACCTTTGCTTTCATAAGTACAATGCTGCATTTGCTATGTATAAAATAAACTGCAATATGGTTTGTGAACAAAAATACTCAGTATCTTTGGATTATAGGCAAATACTGTCGCTCTTTGAGATACATTGAGAAATCTATGTGTTCTCATGAGAATAATGGGTAAGCAAAATCAGCAAAAGGCAAAAACAGATTTTCTGCAAATAATCCATCCCTATTGAAGGAGTGTGAGTTCACAGTCCTCACCTTGTTCCCAACAGCAGCAACAGCGCGTTTCCAGCTGTACATAGGTGTGACAGAGAGGGTCCAGGCTCTGAAACATGAAGAATTTTGTCAGACCCACCTCTTCTATTTACCATATGGGTGACCTTGGAAAGTGACCATCAATTCCATCATTATACAACAAGAATAATGAAGATAAAATCAAAATAAACTTGTTGCATTTAGGGGATAAGTCTTCCATTGTCATTATTTCCCTTCAAATCCCTCTTCTGCCTTCATGAAATCAAACAGTAAAACATGGACTTGTTAGAGCATGTCCTGCTTTTGGGTGGCATACTGCTCAACAACACTAAATCGGCTTCTAAGATGCTAAGATTTAAAGGCATCCATAAATGCTATTTCTTAGAAAGATGGCCCCTAATGCAGCAGACTCGGGGAGGGGAGGGTGCTTCAAGGAGGAGATATCCCCAAGGCTCCTGCCCTATTCGTGGGTTCATTGGTTCACATATTAGTGAGTATTGAGAAAGTGGCTCTGTTACAGAGAAGAGTTCTCTTTGGTGCTCTTGCTTTACCACCTCATGCCCTTCACCATGTCACAGTGTATCAGAAAGGTTCTCCCTAGATGTAAACACCATGCTCTTGGGGTTCCCGGCTTCCAAACTGTGAGCCAAACAAACCTCTGTTGTTTGTAAACTCCCTGGCCTGTGGTATTCAGTTGCAGCAAGAATAAATGGAGTCATACAAACAAGACCTGTTTATTTAGAAAGAAAACATCAATCGTGCTAAAGATTTTTTTTTAACTAACTAAAAAATCTAGAAGAAATATTAGGCTTTGGAACACACAACCTGTCAACATTGTGATAGCATATCTCACACTACTAGGGCGAAGTTCATATGGAAGGAGAATGATCCTATGGCCAGCTAAAGTTAAGATGTTTTCCTAACGTCTTGAGTTCTCAATAGATTTTGGATATTAGCCCTCTGTCAGATGTAGGGTTGGTGAAGATCTTTTCCCAATCTGTAGGCTGTTATTTTGTCCTATTGACAGTATTATTTGTCTTACCGAAGCATTTCAGTTTCATGAGATCCCATTTATTAATTGTTTATCTTACTTAGTTCCTGAGCTGCTCCCCTAACTGGGCCGTCTTGTCTGGCCTCAGTGGGAGAGGATGTGTCTAGTCCTGCAGTGACTTGATGTTCCAGGGTGAGTTGATACCTAGGGGGGCCTCCCGCTTCTCAGAGGAGAAGGGGAGAGGGACAGGGCTATGTGAGGAGATACTGGGAGGAGAGGGGTCTGCTATACGGATGCAAAGTGAATAAATAAATTAACCAATGGAAAAAATTGTACAGGGAAAAAAATAGACAATAAAAATCTAACCAGGAAAAAAGAGAGAGATTTTCCTAAGACAAAGTTAATAACCATGTGAGTACAGGGCTGGGTTCCACCCAGAGCTTTGCACAGGTCCTTGGGTACCAGGGGCCCTGAACCACATGAGTGCCACCTAAAACTCACCTCTGCTGCGGATGTGTAGTCAGCCCTCCTTCCCTTCCTTCCTCAGACTCTGACCACCACTTTGGATTTGGTTACTATGCTCTCTCCATTCAGACTTTTCAGCCTATCACAATATGGAACCTGCTGTTTTGAATGTGAGTCAAGCAGCTTTCTCACCAGACTTGATCCTTTATCCCGTTCTAGGCTAATGTGGGTGCACTTCTGCCATCCCTGCAGTCCTGTTGAGCTTCTCTCTGCTCTGCCCTGACAGTTCTGAGCTCTCTCAGCCCTGACCTGGCTGAGGCCTCTGCCTGCGCAGTCTCTAAGCCTTAGGCACCCTCATCCTCTTTCATCCTGGCCTGATTTCATTTTCCCCGTCCTCCGTCCTGTTCTCCTCAGCCTTCAAGTCAATCAACAAACACCACTGCTTAAATTCACCCCCATTTGTGTCAAACTATTTCCAAAACCTAGTTATCTACTGATATGAAATTGTGTTGTTTTTTCAAAAGACTATAAGGTTATGCCTCTTCTTTTATCTCTTCCTCTTCATTCTCCTATAAATTCCTAAACTGAGCTGATCACATAAGGAATAACCTGTCAATTGGTGCCTTATAATAATTTATTGAAAAAAAGAAAAAAATTAAAAATTATTCAAGGATTTCTTTTTAGATTATTAGGATAGTACTATAGTCTTTTTCTGATAGCTTTGTTCATCTTTGTCTACCTAATCTGACTTTGCAAGCTTAATATTTATTAAACTTTCAAAAAATCTTACATATGGGTATAACCACTAAAAATCATTATGGCTTTGGCCTATTCAATGGGATAGTCCTTTATTAAATGGGAAAATCTGTCAAATGCTACCCTCTGCCTTCCAAAGCATTGTAAAATTAAAAACACAATTAAGGCAGTTCAATTGCTGACTCACAGCAAGACAACAACACCACTTTATATGATGAGCAATGCAGCCTGAAACTGCAGCATAGCTGGAGATGGGAGGGGGAGAAGGAATGGAGGAGGGGTAGGGAAAGAAGAGAAGGAGAGGAGGAGGGGTAGGGCAAGGAGGGGAGGAGGGGAAGGGAAAGGAGGGGAGGGAAAGGAGGGGAGGAGAAAAAGGGTGAGGAGAGGAGGAGGGGCAGGACAAGGAGGGGAGGAGGGAAGGAGGGGAGGAGGGGCAGGGCAAGGAGGGGAGGAGGGGTAGAGCAAGGAGGGAAGGAGGGGAGGAGGGGCAGACCAGGGAGGGGAGGAGGGGCAGGGCACGGAGGGAAGGAGAAGGAGGGCAAAGGGAGTAGGGCAAGGAGGGGAGGAGAAAGGGTGAGGAGGGGAGGAGGAGGAGGAGAAAGACTGGGAGGAGGATAAAAAGAAGAGGAAAAGGAAATGGGAGGAAGAAGAAGGTGGAGAAAGAAAGAAGGGGAAGGAAAGAGGAAGAGAGAAAGTGAAGAACAAAGAGGAGGAGGAGAGAACGGAGGGTGGCTAATGACTACCCAGTTGCCATGTACAGAGCTGGCAGCCAAGAGGATGAAGGGAAGGATGACTAAATTAGGCCTCCTCATTAGCAACCCAGTACTATTTACACTTCAAGGAGCACTCCTGCTTCAGTGTGCTTCAGTGCCATTGGGTGTCAGTCCCTGGCAGCATCCATGATCCAGGGTGGAGAGGGGTAGGAAAAGGGATTAAGCCTGGAGATGCTCTGAAGTCCTGTAGGAATAAGCTCCGCCCTACCAGGCCCTGCTGACTCGTGGCTGACCCAGCTCTGGACACAGATGTAATTGGATCATAATTTCTTCTCACAGAAGCCCCATGAACTAGAAACTGTTTTGTGATTACCAGCGTCACAGTTGAGACGCTAAGGCACACAGAGGCTAAATCATTTGCCCAAGGTTTAAACAATTTGAAAAGATAAGTACCAGGGTCGGAAACCAGGCAGTCTGCTTTCAGATTCCCTGCCTTAATGAAGCCATGATCATCCCTGTTGTGGAATATAGTGTAGTGTGTGGTCATACGTTTTAGTCTATTTAGTTAGCTAAGCAGCATAATGTGCACCAGTTTTACTGTTAATTATCCATTAAACTAGAGGTTCAGAGAAACAGGGTGCAGCTGTCACATAATTGCCATCCCCCCCATGTTTGTGTGTGTGTGTGTGTGTGTGTGTGTGTCTGTGTCTGTGTCTGTGTATCTGTGTGTGTGATTCCTGTGTTCACCTCCACAGGCCCTTGTAGAGGCCAGAGGATCAGAATGTCCTCCTCAATTCTATCTTTACACCATTTTTGAGACAAGATCTCTCCTGGAGTACAGAAATGGCTCTTTTGGTTAGAATGGCTGGCTGGCCAATGAGTCCCCCAGACTCACCTCCCCAGCTTTTATGTGGGTGCTGGGGATCTGAACTCAGGACCTTACGTTTACACAGTAAACACTTTACCACTGAACCATTTCCCCACCCCCACTTTTGTTTTAGTTTCAGGGGTTACAAAATACTAACTATAGCTGAAGGTCTGTGTGAAATATTAGCAAACTTAAATATTGATCATTTTAATCTCCCTAGTTACCTCAAATTTCATAGAATTTTACAGCTAACTTGAAAATCTTAGCATGTGCTTACAGGTTTTTTGTTTTTTAATTTTAATGCTTTGTTGAAGATGAAAAAAATACTAGAAGCACGTATTTCCTGCTCCTGAAGAGAATTAAAATAGACAAATTTCATTTAGCCCCTACCTCAAAGGGTTTGGAAAGGAATTTTGAGATTTACATTTATGACGTGGTTGAGAGTACCTGGCATGAACCACATTTAAAAGATTGCTTTTTAAATGAAGCTTATATTAAGCCAAATTTCTAATAAAGTCCTACCTTGTGGAACTACCCACAGACAACAAGCCTGCCACAATGATTCAGGTGCAGAAGTGGGAGAAGATCATGGACAGAAGAAAAGGAGAAAGGCGGGGTGGGGGTTGAGGGGTGGGGAGAACATCCAAGAGGGAAGCTGTGGAACCACACCCCCAAACCCTGTGAGCCAGGAAGACTAGCCAGGCTGGAAGGAGGGGCCGCTGCGATATTTACCCTTCACTCCTCTAGGCTCCTCCTTCCATGGCTGTTCTGTGAGGGATAACAACCCTGCCCCTTGCCACACCTGTCATAATGAAGGCGAAGAGCTCAACAGCGAGAGTAGGCACTGTTACCAGAAGCCCAGCCACATCAGGTAGCAAGCCAGGCAGGCCTTCCCAGCTATCCCTTTCAAGCTAAGAGGCATCAGTGTTTTGTTTGCCTAAATGTTTCCATACAAACAGCATGTATCCTTGGAAGCAGGGGAAAAAAAAATCAAGGTATGCGATGATTAGAACCCCTCAGCTAAAGGCTGTGATGCCTTTGCTTCACCACGTGGACTCCAGGCCTCTGAAACTGTCAGCCAGATTGAATGCTTTCGTTTATAAGTTGCCTTGGCCATGGTCTTTTGTCACAGCAACAGAAAAGCAGCTAATATCCTACCTAGGTTTAAATTCCAGAACCCATGGTGAAAGGAAAGAACAAACTGCCAGACATTGTTCTATGTTATCCACACATGTACTGCGGCCCATGTGCACCCCTCCACATACAAGCATCATATATACAGCAATAATAAAATAAAAATTAAAAATCAAAGAGAAAGTTGAGAACAATAGCGGAAGATACCTGATGCTAACCTCTGCCTCCGCATGCATCCATGTATTTACATAAACGTAACCCTCATACACATTTGCACATACATATGTAACTATACACATAAGGAATATATTTATCCTTTGTTCTAAAATGTTCTGAACGCCTTATTAACTTACAACTTTTAACAGTGACTATTCTCCCCATACCAGCAGCAAAAGCAGCCAAGAAAGTAATGCCATGATTCCCACTGTTCTCCTCAAAAAGGATTAAAGGTAGGAAATCATTTGTTCACCTAAGTGTGATTCTTAACCCTCTTCTTGGATGCGGATGAGATTTCTTGGAAGAAGGGATCGGTTAAGCATTTAATTTATATCTGTGTACTTTGAAATTTGTCCCTAGCCTGAAATTAGATCTCTGTGTTTATGCAGACAGGAGAAAGGGTCGTATTACTCACGGGATACACTGGATATTTAAAAAAAAAAAAAGACAATAAGCATAGTGACCTCCTTCTGAGCATCCTGAAACACTGGGTGCTAAAAGGAGGATGGAAAATGTCTTCCTTGTGGTCCTTATGAAGGCAGAAATGCTGACCAAATACTGTAAGGTTGAAAGGATGGTGTTACGCTTCCAGTGAGCCTCACCTTCACGTTGTGTGCCCGTGCGCATGCGTAGATGTTCATGAGAGAAGATCGCTAAAACAGTATTGGAGAGTTGTAAATAGATTTGTGTTTATTTTTCTTTTATATCTTTAGAGAGAAAACCCGCAAAGATATGGAGTATAGAAACAGAGATGGTGTGGAACAGAAGAGCAAAATACAACAACCCAAGGGTTCCCGTTAAGCCATCCCTTTTCCAGAAAGCATGCTTTCCTGTACAAACTTTCCTGGAGCACAGCTCGTGTGTACTGCCGTGTTTTACGTGAAGGGAGCAAGGATGTCAGCGAGCACTGGTTTAAGATTGCCGGGAGCAGGTTTCTAGTCTTGGGCTTATTTACTTTTTGCTTGGTTGAAAAGCATTTCATTTATTTATTTAGTGTACTTTGAAATTTGTACTCTAACACGTGCCTCTGATTATTCTCTAGTGCAAACACTGCCTTGGAGACATGTATTTAGGACAGAGACTTTATTCATATCTAGGCAACATGCTGTCTGCATAATAGACATAAATGCTTAAGGTAGACAAACAAAACAAATGCCAAGGTTTGCTCTCCTAGGAAATACTCACAGCTTTCTTTCATATCATAAGCTGGCACTTGGGATTTGAGGGAATCTACATCCTTAAATAGGAATAAAATATTATGAAAAGATAATAGCAGATTTATAGACATTTATAATTGTCAGAAACATTGGGGAATAGTGGTGAATTACCATAGCTATTTCCAGCAATAATTAACCGAGGTGAAAATTTGAACAGGAACAAAAGAACAAAAGTGTAAGATTATTTAGGCGTTGCAGAGAGTCGCTACAATCAGCAGGCAGGAGACTTCAGCCCACACTTCCTATTCTGTGAATACATATCCAAAATCTGCAGACCTTAAGGCTCTGTCTGACTTGACCTTCACACACAGTAGCCTCTGGCCTCATGTGGCCTTTGGAATGTAGACAGTGGAAAAGAGGACCAGATCTTTAATCTTTGACTCATCCTAGGAAACTGAAAACATCCACATGTGGTTACCATGGCTACCATATTAAGCACTATCATTCTGGGATGGAAAGAAACTCACTTTTACTCCCTCCTCCCCGAAAAAAAAGCTACAGTGGCGTGGTAGAGGGGCTATAAACAAAATCAGAGAGTTAAAAAACAGTAAGTATGGTCTGGAACTATATAGTAAGTTTTAAATTAGGAGCTAATGCCAAAAGTTCAGATATTTTATTGTTGGGAAGAATCGAGATTTTTATTTATTTGTTTTGTTTTTTGAGCTTCTGTTTTTAGGAAAATAAATGTTCTCTAACCTCTTTCTTTCTTCCATAAACTTTGGGAAAGACTCTCTTAGGATTTCTTAGCATCTGGTTTTTACTGGGGGTTTGGGTGATTCAAACTTAGACCCTACTGCTTGTACAGCAAGTGGTTTTACCCACTGAAGCATCTCCTCAGTGCCAAGGAAAAACTCTGGAGTAGGGATCTCAGGTAGTCTGCCCATCTTCTATGTTCTTTCTCTCAAACTATGATTTCCTTAAAGAGAAAAACTACATCATGGTACATCAGAACACACAGTAGTCTGAAGGACAGCAGCTATTCAGTGAGAATTCATTTGATGCATGCATCGGGTGCATGCATTCTTATCCCCGGGAGGGGCATTCCTATAACCTCATCTGCAGCTTTCTTGTGGGTCAATTTCAGAGTACAAGCTACTATTTTGTATGTGTGAAAGCTCACCAGCACACTGTGAAATAGAAAAATGTGAATTTAACAGGCTTTGTATAGATTCCCACAGAAACTCGGATACGAATTTTTGAGAAGTGGATTTGTTTTTCATGACTTACCTGCCCAATACAAACATTGTTTGCTAAAAGGAGAGTCCTTTAATTATCTTTTCAGGAATCCTTGATGAATGTGTACATTCTAAAGTTACCAACCAGAGCAGCCCCCTGACAGCCCATGCATCTTCTAAACACAAGTTAGCTGCAAATCACAGGTCTCCTCCCTACACATCGTGCTTTTCTCAACACAGAGTAACTAACATCTCTACCAAGTAAAACCTCCAGTTGTATCATATGGTCCACACTACTCTCAGGCCACTCACCCATCTGGCGCCATTATTTCTGCCATTTGCCAGCATGTGGGTCTGTATGTGCATGAGGGGTGAGGGGCGACAGAGGCAGCTGGGTGTCTGGAGTGACACGTTACCACATGTGCACGGTCAGGTTTTAACTTGTAGTCAGTCACTCTGTCCTACTAATGAAGCAGGGCAGCTAGCCTTGATTACAGTACTCTAGAATTTCAACTCTGATCTGTGCCCTGCTCGGTGTCTCCGGAGGACATCACAGTATGGGAGAAATAAATGTTTGTGATTAATTAGGTGGAAAGTCAGAGCCTGGGAGTTTCCTAACTCTGAACGTAAATTCTACAGACCAAGGAAATATTGGTGATTCTGGATGAAAGATGGAAGTTTTTGGGCCATTGAAGAAAAACATATATAGAAAACTAAATGTGAAATAGTCTTAATTTATGTGTATCTTCCAAATACATATGCAGGTTAATTTGTACATACCCAGTATACTTAGGTCCAAGGTTAAACTCTCTTCTGATCTCTCAAAGTGATTTAGTTCTATGGCATTCTATATACAGGTATTTCTATTTAACTTCATTTTTCTTTAAATTGTTTTGAAAGTGCATAAAAATGTGATAAAAAGAAAAGTGAAGCTGTAAGGAGAAAGAGTTGAAGTTATGTACCATTTGGTGCTGTATCTGGGAAATAGTAACCCTAGAGTCTTGATTATCAAACGTTCCTATTTATCAAGCTGCCCATAGAAATCTCTGGAGAATGCAGAGAGCATAGCACAGTTACTGTGATTTGTGAACAGCCATTATTATGTGCTGAAAGAAAGAAAAGCGAAAGAAAGAGAAATTAAGAAGGTAGCCATTCTAATATATGCTAGTTATAACACTTTTGATGAACGTCAGTGAACCCCAGCAAGGGCCTTCCTGGCTACACATTGTACACATTCTTGTTTCAATGTACTACTTACATTATTTTTCATTTAGGAAAAATAAGAACTCAAACTGAAGCAAGCGTTGATATAGTCTTCTCATGGAGTCCAGTGACCTTGTGTGCCATTAATTATGGCTGCTGCATTGGGACAGGAAGTGCTATGGCAATGAGGCCTAAAGGAGAATGGTCAGAGGGCCCTGATACAGCATGGAGCTCAGCTCACTGTGTGCTGCTGTTGGCTCTGACTCGTTTGGTCCCATCTGACAAAATATCAGTTCACTGAGGGAGAGGTAGGGAATTAGAACAGGCTACAATGGTGATAGGGTGACACTGTATGGTCCATCAGTCTGGGCAGCTTGACTACATCGTTTGATCTCTTGTTCTTTCTTTATTTTATTTGCAAATTGTGGACAATGATTGAAAGTATCTGGCAGGCTTGTGGGCACATTGAACGCAGTAATCATAGCACATACTGAGCTCATAGATGTGCAGGCACTATCTAGTTCTTGAGGTGGTGGGAGATAGGGGATCGGAGCAGAGTTGATGAGCCTACAGAGGACACCAGCAACCATTCATTTCTTCACTGATCGTCACACCCTGAGTGTCTGCTCCCTTAGGTGCACACTACTGCTTCAGACAGTTGTAAAATTCTCAGGCAGGTGAACCCGGCCTCGGGTTTTCTCACTTCCTGTTCAGCTGTCCTTGTCTAGTTTCTCTCCTGCTGCTCTAGGGGGTCAGGACCACTCACTCAAGTCCACAGACGCAGCCTAAGCTATTATTTCAACTATCTCATCAAAGCTCTGCTGTGTGAAGCCCTATCCACTGACAAAGAATGACAGAGAGAGAAAAAGAGAGAGACCGATAGACAGACTGAGACAGAAACAGAGACAAATAGAGACAGAGACAACCGAAGCAGAGAGTGTGTATGGTGTTACTGAATGAATTCAAATTGCTTTATTAGCACACTGTATTAATATCATAAGCCTGAAGTTCTAAAGAGCTCATTTGGAGACACTGTGCCTGGTGCAAAGGAAATTTTAAATAAAAGAATATCAGACAAAAAGTAGGCTCATTGGGTAAAGAAAGACCTGGGACAGATCAGGTATCTAGTACTGTCTAGTCACCCCTGTAGGCAGATCTAGCTATATATAGATAGGGAAGGTCCTGGGTAGGGATCCAATAGTGTGTGTGGTTTAGCTGGAGAGACAGATGCATCCATCAGTTAGATAATGGCAGTTTACAGCCAATGCTTAATGATGTTCTGAGAGTACATAAAAAGGCCACAAATCATTACTTAAGAATAACTGATAGTTGCTGAATATGTATGATGTGGCAGAGAGTATCTTGTGATAAAATATAAACATAGTAAAACTGAGCAGTAGCCTCATTGAGGGACTCGTCATGTAACAATTACCACTACTCTGAACCTTTATCAAACCCAAAGGAATCTCGATTATAGTCCCCATTCGCTTTAGTGCCTGGGAACTACTCTCCATCTACATAGAAGCTGAATCACACAGTGTGTCCTTAGCCTTGACTTCTTTTGTTTGGAATAGTATTTGTAAGGGCCATCCATGTTGGAGCATCTATCGGTATCTCATTTATTTGTATGGATGAGTTACACTTCATGGATGGATTCCAATCTGTTTATCTGGTCATCAGTGATAGACATTAGGATTGGTTCTGGGTTGGGCGTTGTTGGTTTATTTTGGAGTTTTGTTTGTGTTTGTTTTTGCTATTGTGAAAAGTGTTTCTCTGAACATTCATGCAGCACTTTTCACATGAGTAGGTGCTTTTGCTTCTTTGGGCTGTATATTCAGAACAAGAATTACTGAGTCAGATACAATTAATTTAACTTAACTGAACCACCAATCGTAAAGTTTCCATTGACTTTATCATTACCAATGTATGCAGGCTTTAATTTATCCAGATCCTCTCCAAACTTGCTGTTTTTCATTTTTCAAGGAAATTCTAGCCCCTTGTATGGAGTGATGTCTGATTATCATTGTCATTTGTCTGATGATATGAGACATTATAAACATCTTTTTGTATGTTTGTTGGTCAATTGTATAGTCTTGTGGTGAGTCTTTTTTAGGTAAGTGACCAGAGGCTTTGTAAATAAGATGGAATGTCAGGGGCAATGGCAGAATCAGGGTTACACTCTGGAAATAGGGGAACTTAGCCTGGAAAGTGAGGGAGTAGGAACAGAAGAACCTCTCAGATAAAGACAGACCTTCAGGGACCATAATGTAACTGTAATGATGAACAACTGTGGATAGTGTCTTCCCTATCAGGCAGATACTATCCACAGAAGCCAAGAGCGGAGCACTGTCTGCATCCCTGCTTAAATAGGTTGTCCGAGACATTCAGCTTTCATAGGGAGGCTTTTGAAAACCCCTATGAGACACCAGAAACCTTTACCTTTATTTTTTTAAAAAGAACTAGCTTGTCCTGATTACACCAAGTTCTACTATCTTTCAGAAAACACTTTTTTATTTGATTAGCTAGCACTCTGTGATCAGAATATAAAAGATGAAGTTAGACAGAAATAACCTAATGGGAACAGAATCCAAGTGGTTTCAAAGAGCTTCTACTCAGGTATGAATAGACCGTTGAGATAAAACAGGTGAGCAGAGAACGCAGGCCTGAGAGCTAGTGCTTTTCTATCCATTTCCTGGTCCCATGAGAAAGGTGCCTGAGCATACACCCATATCACCTGAATTACGTAGATATTATACTGTGGCATATCATGGCCATATTACAGTCATCATTAACCACAAAGACATCACACATACCTTAAGATTATTCTCCCATTAATCATCACTGGGGAAATCAACAAAGGCACAGAAGCAAGAGTTTCCACTGAGTGCCTTTGAAAATTCCAGAGAATTTCCCATAAAAAAAATGCCTGAAGTTACAGGGGACTTGGTAAAGTGTGAGATTGTTTTCAGTTTTCTCTTTTAGCCCCAATACTGCATAATCTTTTTTGCTTTCTGAGATAAAATTAAAGTGGTGGATGGAAGGATCTGTAAGTCAGGAGTAAAGAGAATCAGCGCTCACTAGGATTAGACAGACAAAGCAAAGCTTAAGACTCAGGTAACTAAGTGTCTGGAGAAGCCAGTTTCCTGGACCAAAGCTTGCTGCCTCTGCTCTGCATTTTCTTGGGGTCCTTGTGATTAACACTGGCCTGTCACATTGCCCTGGACCTTGTGGGTGTTTTCATTAGCACACAGAGGCAAACCTCTAGCCACACTGGGACTTTCTGTTTACTTTAAAGGAAGTACAAAGTACAGATGTTTACCAAACTTTGCTTGTCTCTGCTTTCTGTTATGTACTTAAATGTGTTTCCCTATGAATACAACAATTGAGAGCAGAAATGCCTGAGGCTCAGTTCCATCCCTTTCCCCACAGGATCTCCTAGTCCCAAAGAATGAAGAAACTGGTGGGAATTTTTCTACCAAACATGGTGACTATAGTATAGACTGGTGCTTTTAAGAACTATATTTCAAAGAACATGGGCTTTTTGTTGTCCTTTTCTTTTTCCAGGCAACTGTGTTTTTAAAAAACATTTGTTCCAAGAATCTTCTTTCCTCTTATTTAAAAAAAAATAAAGTCCCACAGCAAAAGTCACATTTGCACAGAGACAGGCACTAGTGGAGACAACTGGGCAGCATTTGCTGATGTCCTGACTGTATCTGTAGCATTTGTTTCCTGGAGAGCAGTGTGAGATAAGGTGAGATCTTCCAGAGACACTGCTAAACCCTGCTCAGGGCTTTGCCAGGCATGGAGCTGACTCCCAAGGGCACAAGCATTTCAGAACATGATCTTTTAATTTTAGACTAATTGGGATGTAGGAAGTATTCTCAGATGCCCTCACCTATATTGGAGTTGTATGTGTGTGTGTGTACATGCATGAATGCGCATGCATTTGTGTGTGTGTGTGTGTGTGTGTGTGTGTGTGTGTACAAATCCAAGTTCAAAAGAACATGCAAGGTATCCCACACAAGTGGATAGAGGAGGTTAGCAAATGTGGACATTACTGACTTTTCTGCACCTTCTTTCCCCTAAAGCGCAGGACACTAAGGAGCAGTACACAGTGGAAATGTGCCAAGTGCTTGGCTGCCTGAGGATAGATGATGAATTTTTCACTTTTTGTTTTTTTCTGCTGATGGGGATTGGTCCCAGGTTCTTACCCACACAATGCAGGATTTCCCCAGACATATGTCCTCAGGATCTAGCTTTTTATGTTTTAATTTAACTTTATTAGTGGTTTTGTTCTTGAGAGAAAATATGATCATTGTTGAAAAATAGACAAATTTAAATAAAAAAAACATTGACAATTGCAACCCTAACTACAACAAGAATATTTTGGCCTTTAAAAAAAAAAATCTCCTGTCTATGGTTGTGTAAATGCATGTGTATCGTTATCTAGATACTGATTTACTTACAGAACTTAATTCATACCATATATATTTCTTGTTTCTATTTTCATTAAACGTTATAATGAAATCTTTCACTCAATATTCTTTGAGCATATGACTTAATTTTCTGTTTGTTTTCTGTTTAGGGTATTGTGTTTTGTTTGCACTTGTGTAATATGAATATGTGTGTGCTTGAGAAGGTGTGTGTGCACACCTGAGTGTGCACATATGGACACTAGGGGTCAACTTTTAGTATCTCCCTGTACCACATTTCATCCTACTTTTTGAGATAGAGTTACTTCCTTAAACCAGTTTGTCTGGACTGGGTAGCCAGGAAGTTCCAGGGGTTATCATGTCCCTACCCCACCCCCACGTCTGTGATTACAGATGTGCACTGCCACGCCTGACTTTTACATGGATGCCTGGGATCTGAACTCAGGTCACCATGCTTGCACGGTAAACATTTTCTTTACTGAGCCAACTAACTCCCCAGGGCTCAAATGACTCAGAATCATTAGAGGAGTATAATTTTTGGTTTATGACTGCTGAGTATTTAATGCACAGCCTTTGGCCTAGAGTAATTATTGTCTTCATATAATTACTGGAATAAGAAATGATGAATAAAATATAAATGCACAACTTATAAATTATCATAGTAGATTCTGCCCTTTCTGCTCTAAGTGAACATGTCATTGACATCTGTGAAGACTCACATCACACTCCCCTGCACTCCGTACCTGCGCAGTCTTTTAGCATCCTAAATGCATTCCAAAGATATGTGCAAAAATTTAAAAAAATTAATTATTAGCTCTTTTCATGTCTAAGTAATTACACCATAGAATTGGTTTTTTCCATCTGTAAATATGTCATAGACTCATCGGATGTCATGGCACCTGCCTGTAATTCTGAAACTTGGAGAGTAGAGGCAGGAAGATGAGGTGTTCCAGTTGGCTTGTGTAAAAAGTTTAAATGCTAACTTGGCTTTTGTGAGACTGTCAAAAAACAAAGGAACAAACCAAAAAAGTATATTCTTTATTCATTTGTTATATCTCCTTAATGATCCTCAATCAGAAGCTCTCAGTTCTGAAACTTCTATGTGATGTGGTTCGTCTCACTATCTGTGCACACCCCTGTCTACATGTCTCATGCTTGTCATGTATAAGTCTTTGATCAATTTCTGTGAATCCAATTCATTGCAGAATACGGATAGAAAATACATGCTTTTTCTGAGGGGAAGAGCTTCTGCATTGCAGCCTGAGAATATAGCTCTCACCAATTATTTAGAAGAGCTAAGGGTAAGGGCTACTGTAATATGTCCCACTCTACATTTCTGCCATGCATAGCTGTGTATATAGCTGTGTGTGTTGAGAGGAAGAGATGGGAGGGAGGGGGAGGAGGAGAAGGAAAAGGAGGAGGAGAATGAAGAAGAGGAGGAAGAGAGAGAGAGAGAGAGAGAGAGAGAGAGAGAGAGAGAGGTGACTTCTTAGTCCCTTCCTACCAGAGCCAAAAAACATAAGCAGTGTTGTCACACAGCTGGGTAAAGAGAGAGCTGAGGCTCTATGCTGCAGCCTGTCCACTGCTGAATTCATAGAGCTATTAAACAGACACTGTGCTGGCCACACATGGAGCAAGGTTGCCCCTGTTCCTAGCATAAGAAATCCTAAAACTCAATGTAACTAGTAGGCTCTTGGTTTCTGTTTCCAGGAAATATCTCCACGCCCAAAATCCTCCAGAGCCCAGAAGAGACAGAAACTGCCACGCTAGCCCCGTAACATCTTCTACTCTCTACACACCATCTTGGTTTGCCTCCAGGGAGAAAGATACATGAACACATCCATGAATATACCCACTCATTCATAACTTCCTATAGAATGAGCATTAGTATAACGCATACTCATCTGGAGACAGGCACCTCTGAGTGTAAAGTTGATGGTGGAGGCAGAGGGCCTTCATGGAGGGACCAAAAGCCCCTAGACATTTTGGTAGTTAGTTCTGTATACTGGTACTTTGAAAACAAATGAAGGATTTGAGGAAATCCACCAAAAGAATTCTAATTTGAAATGTAAGTTTGATGAAATATGCACTAGATATTCAACAACAAAACAGTGCACAGATGTGTGGGCCATTATTATATTCCAGTGAATTGACATAATGACTTTCTATTAAATTTCAAGTAATTTAGAATAGTCAAAAATCTCTCTATAGCAGTTACTTGGAGAGATAGAGCATGTGAGCAATCGGTGGGGAACAAACATGTAGGTGGAAAGGTTCTGTTAGGAGTTGGGGGAAGGGAAAGAATACGATTAAAATACATTTTATAGAAAATTTTCATTTAAAATTTTAAAAAAGAAGTATAAGAAACAAAACAACTAGCTCCATGCTTAACTCTATGGCATGCCCACCCCATGTAGACAAACCTGAAGGTCTGAAACTTGGATACAGTAGGGTAGAGTATCTACAGTATAGACTTCTGACACTTTGTATAGAGAAGCAGAGGAAGAGAAGAAGTGTACACATATGTGCACACACAGGACCATATTACTGTCAGCTATCTCTCTGTCATTGTCAGAATGCCTGATGTAGACAGTTGATGAAGAGGAAAGCTTATGTTGTACTGCTAGGAGTGGATGATGGGGCAAATATGTGGTGGCTGAGAAGCAGCTTGTGGTGGGACTGGGAAGAGGTTGCCATACAAGCCACTATCCCTCTCAAGAGCAAGCCTCCACCTAGGCTCTACTCTTAGAAGTCTTAAAATTTCCACCATTTCCTGATAGTACCACTCTAGGGAACAGGCCTTTAATGCATAAGCTTGTGGGTGAGAGGATTGTATAACAGTTTCCTCAAAGTTGGAACCTTCCATCTTGGGGGAAGCTCATTAAGACATAGAATGTTAAGAGGGAGGTGAAACATCCCATCCTGTAGGGAAGCTCATTAAGACAGGAAGTGTACAACTCAAAGGCTTCAGGAAATCCCCGAAACTGGCAAGATTCACTAGCCCCCTCTCTCCCCAAGCATATATAAGTAATAAGGATTCAAGCTGCCTAGAAGAGGCTATGATCAACTAGGTTACCTGAAAGAAACAGAGACCGGTCAAAATGCTTGGAAGAAGCAGAGACCAGCTGAATTCCCTGGAAAAGGCTCAGACCAACTGAGCTATCTAGAAAGGACACCCTCCAACATGTAAAGCTATCTGGTAGATTGTGCAGTAGCTCAGAGTTTCCAGATTTTATGAACTATCACCTGTACTGAGGTGGGTTTTGAAGATGCAGCTGCCTTTGAAACATTTCTGCTCCTGTAAGTAACCCTCACACCTATTCGTGTAAATAACCTCATTAGCCATTGGTTCATCAAGTTGAACTTTGCTGTTATCCGTGCTTTGGTGTGTAATAACTTCCATGCCTGGAGTCAGTAGACATTTGTTCAAGTATCCCCAATAGTGTCATACAACAGAGGGGCATGTAAGATCCAAACTATAGCACCACCAACAGAAAATGTTAATCTCTAACATAAAAACATTATTGTTGACTTTTTATAGACTTTCCTTAGAATTTAAATCTGTATGACTGAAAAATCCCTCTTGATTTTGTTTATCTATTTTTTTAAATTTCATGTGCATTGGTGTTTTTGTTTTCATGTATACTTACATGAGGGTAGCAGAGACCATAGAACGAGAGATACAGATAGCTATGATCTGCCATGTGGGTGCTGGGACTTGAACCTGGATCCTCTGGATGAGCATCTAGTGCTCTTAACTACTGAGCCATCTCTCTAGTCCCTCCCCTTCTGATTTTAGCAATACATAATTTCTGAAAAAATGAGAACAGAATAAGTATGAATCAGCATGTCATTGTCTAAATGTCCTTTAAGAGGAGTAGCTTTTCCTTTAGTTCATAGCCTCTTCCCCACTTCACTACAGCACTTATTTCTATTATTCCATCTCCTACTTTTAACCTCCTGCTTACTTCCTCCAAGAATCTGCAGTTATTAGCCTGTCCCAATAACCCAGGGCAGCCTTCCAGCTGGACACCCTTTTCCACATCTGCTCAGCCCATTCAAGCATGTGTAAATACAGTCATAGGTTTTAGAGAATTTGGATTTGGATATTGTTACTGCTAAGCATGGGTGCCATGCTGGCGAGGTCTCCTGGATTACAGGTTTCTCAACGATGAAGCACTTGGATCAGTTGTCTATTTTACCACATTATTCCTACAGAATGAAAGACTAGACTTGGAACAGTCCCGATGGAGACGGAAGGGGTCCTGGTCTGTTAGAAGACAACGGGGATGAGGACTAAGGACGTTAAATTTCCAACAGAATGTGGATAGTTGATTATTTCGGCTATGTAATATTTTACTCTTCCTTCATTCTTTGCTGACTTAGAGGATTGGTGTGTAATTATTTCCTCACTCTCTGGGAGTTTTCAAAGACTGAGCCCTCTATGCCCTTGAACAAAGGGAACTGTCTCTTCCTGCAGCTTTGATCTATGCTCCAGACTTAATGAGCTGCTGAAGTCTGTTGGGAGGGTGCAAAGAGAGGGATAAAGAGGTTGTAGGGTGAAGAAAAGAAAAAACCAAAGAAGGATAATACCAGAAAGGACCTGAGGTGCTGAGAAACTGATCTGGGGGAGTTCTAAGAGAGTGGGTCTGGGGAGTGGAGTCCTCGTCTGTCTCCATGATCACCTAGCAATATCCTCCTGGCACACAACACACATATCCCTGGGGTCTCCCAGCCATACAGTTTTCCTTCTGTACACACAGGAGCTTCCAGATCTCTGAAAGTATGAGTGACATTACCATAATGAGAGCCACTTCCAGACCAGGAACATGAAATACTGTTTGTACCTGGTTTTGCTCTGGCTCTGCATTAGCCCAAGTCAAATCCACTTGGAACATATCAAGCTGAAGCTGGGGATTTATTTGTGAATGTGGCATAGCTTAACTTGTCATGACTAATACCCAGATGCCAAAACCAAAGCTGAAGGCAGCGCTGAGGCTGGGTGCTTTGTGAGTCAGGGCCCTGCAGGTGTCGAATACACAGCCTCCCCCTGACAGCAACCTGATCTCTTCCTGGAGAATTCTTGGAGGTCAGAATTTCTGCTCTCCCATTTCCCAGAAGTTGAAACCTGCGGGTGCAGATCTGCCTGACCTAAGCCCATCTTATTAGTGAGTGGATAACGCTGAGAGACAAACTATATATACCTCTGAAGGTATACACGACATGATAAAATCCAGTCTCCATGTGTGCTTCTCATCTTTGCATTTCCTCTGATAAAATGCTCTAACAAAAGCAACCTAAGGAAGGAAAAGTCTGTTTTGATTCACAGTTTGAGAGTATAGTCCACCATAGTGAAGAAGTCACAGTAGCAGAAGGAGAAGCCTGGCAGCAACCACACAGGTAGAAAGCCAGAACCATGAAGAATAATGCTGAAGGGCTTTCTCCATTTTCCACAGTCCAGTATGCCTACTCAAGGCATACCTTGCTGTCAGTAATGATGTCTTCCAACACAATTAACTTAGGTAAGATAATCCCAATAGACATGTCCAGAAACACATAACCCAGGTAATTCCAGATTCTGCCAAGATGATAATTAGCACTAACCATCACACTACCCTGAAGGACATGAATGTGGTTACTCTTGGAGACCAGAGACATTAGAGTCCTGATCTTACAGGTGAAGGTACAGGAGGTTGTGAGCCACCTGATGTGGGTGCAGGGAACTGAATTTGGGTTCCCTAAAAGGACACTATATGCTCTTGACTGCCTAGCCATCTTTCTTAGTCCCTAGATTTGGTAATATCCCCTGGTAGTGGCTGAGTTGAGGTGTAGGATAACTGCAGAGCAGAACAGGCATCTGACAATGGGATTTGCATAGCAGTGCCCTCAGTTACAGCACTCTGGCGTTTTTCGTAGATCGTTACCCTTGCTCCAGCTTGTTAAGTCTCCTGAGGTCTCACTGTTCTCTACTTAATGCTTTTTCAGTCACCTTCAGTTTGTGTTTCTAACAAATTCTCCTCTGGTAAGCAATTACTAAACTTCGATGGGGCAATTGGTGACAAGATAGAAAGAAAGCTACGAGTGGAGCAGGGAGAACTAATGTCCTCACTCTAGTAAAAGAAATCAGTTTTCAGGTGGCTGGGGACGGAGGGAGAGACTAGTGGGAGAGATGACTGGAATGGGGGGGTGTTTGGGTAGCAAGGTAGAAGCCTGGTGTGATGGAAAAGTCCATGGCATCTACAAGGGGTAACACCAGTGAAGTCTCCTGGTAACGGGGAGCATGGTGTCTGAACCAGTCATCCTCTGTAAACAGGCAAGGCCTCCAGTGGAGGCACTAGGACACCAACCTAGCCACAAACCCTCCTACATACAATTTGTCCTGCCTGCAGGGTGTGCTGGGGACCAGAGCCTAGCATAACCATCATCAAAAAGACCAGACAGACTTCATCCAGCAGCTGATGGTAGCAGATGCAGAATCCCACAGCCAAAACATTATGTGACGCTCAGAGAGTCCTGGGGGAAGAATGAGAAGAAGGATTGGAGGACCCAGAGGGATCAAGGACACCACAAGAACACGGCCCACAAAATCAACTGACTGGGACTCAAGTGAACTCATAAATATCAGGGAGCCTGTATGGGTCTGACCTAGGTCCTCTGCATATATATTATGGTTCTGAAGCTCTGTATTCTTGTGGGATTCCTAACAGTGGAAGCAGGAGCTGTCTCTGACTCTTTTGCTTGCATTTGGGATGCTTTTCCTACTCCTAGGTTGCCTTGTCCAGCCTTGATGTGAGAACATGTGCCTGGTCTTATATAGCTTGTAATGCTGTATTTAGTTGATGCCCCTGGAAGGCCTGCTCATTTCTGAGGGGAGGTGGAGGGGGTTGGATCTGGTGGGGGCCAGGGAAAATGGAAGTCTGGAGGAGAGACTGGGAAAGTGGAGGGAGGATATAAAATATGAGAGAAGAATAAATGAAAAAAAAAGAAAATTCAGATCTACTTGGAATCCCCACCAATTTGTTTTAGAATCCCCAAGAGACATTGTGTGTGACCTGTGCCTGCACATAGTAAACTTACTGTGTTGTTCTTAAGTAGACTTGCATATAGGACCAGTTCTTGTACCATCTTGCATTAATTAATATTATTTTTTAATGTTTTTTTATTTTTTTTTATAATTTATTTTTTCTCAAATCGTAATTCATTCACACAGGGGTTATAAACACAGAAAGGCAGGATGTGGGGAAGGGAATGACACTGGAGTGTGGGTGTTCAGGGGGAATACAGATATCTTCAGAACCGGGTATCGGCTGGGTGAAGGTTCAGGGGACAAATCACTATGACTCTGCCTATGACTCGATTGACCTTATCTAAGTTGGTATTGTCTGCCAAGGCTACCTATTTACAAGGTCTATGACTATTCAGGCTTGTAGATTTCCACAAAAGGTGCCTGTTTACATTAGCTTATAGCCATCTATTTCAATGTTTTTCCACTGAGACCCAAGACTTGGTGTTAGTATACATGTATGACAGGCCTATTGCTGATTTTAGGCCTATGGTTGATTTTAGGCCTTCAATGTGTAAGCAGGGCTGTCCCTGACATCTCCCTTCTCTAAGTATAGAAGGGCTGTGGCAATTCTAAACTTTCGAAGGCGGGATAGAGGCCTGACCTCCAGTAATTGAAGGGAACCTTGTAATGGCTCTGGTCCCCCTGTTGTTGTCCAGTGAGGCATGAGGGCCATATCCATCCTGATGTCTTTTTCCTGGAGAGGGGATACTTTTGACATCAACCCCTATGCAGTCAGGCTTGTCCCTCAGGGAACCCAGAGACATATTTCTAAGTTTTATTTATATTCCCTTGCAGTGCTTAGCCTCGCAGCCTAAGCAAGAATTCAGATCGCCTGTCAGAGGGCGTTCTGGGTGGCCCCTCTCTGCTTGGTTTAGGGGCAGAAGTCCCCTCTTTTAGGTTGGGTGAAGATGGGTTTTGGGAGAATTCTGTATAAAGTAACAACCTCATCTTGAGTCTCGTGGTCCTCCACAGCTAACGTATGATAATGTTACTGAATAGGTTTTGCTACCAAATTATTTATCTGCTGTTTCACAGAGTTAGTCAGCCTATTTGAGGGCCAGGGACTCGCAGAAATTAGCCAAAAGAACCAAAATAAGGGTCCCATGATGGGAGGAAGTAGGGTTGACAACCTTGGAGAGGCTGAAAACCAATTCTTGTAACAGCATTCATCTGTCTCTTTCTCTCTTTCTGATTTTTCTCAGGGCCTTCACTGACCTATTTCATGCTCTCTTTAACCCTCCTTGTCTTGTCTATGTAAAGGCAACCTTCTTCTTTAAGGGCTGTACACAATCAAGAGCTGTACACAGCCTTTTCTATTGTAATAGAGTAAATCGAGTCCCATAAGGATCTTTGCCATTTTAGAAGGTCTCTTCAGACAGTGAAACGAGGGATTTCTTCAGATTAGTGATGTCAATCTCTAGCTGTTTGATGTTGTTGTCAGTGGCCCTTCAAAGGTCTGAGTAGTATAATTACGGAGGCCTGCATCTGGGTTAGAACTTCTAACAGCAGACATCACAGGTGATTCATTTTTACCTGGAAAGGAAAAAGAAGGGAATTCTCAGGGAGATTTCTCTTCCCTGGATGTAAATTGTTATTCATCTTATTTATGGTTGGGCCTGGCTTTGTGGAGGTATCTATTTATTTCATTAATCTTTTTGGTAGCCGGTTAGCTGTGCCTTCTGTGGTATCAAACAGGCATATCAATCCTTGGCCCTGTAAGGGAACTGGGTCTGGGCCATTCTCTTTAAGGGTAAGAGGGCTCTTCCCCATATCTGTGGCAAAGTTTTTGTTGGTCTCGGTGGTGCCAGAGGCAGACAGCAGCATATTTGCCATGAGCTTTCAGCTTTAGAGAGTTAAAAGTGAACAAGGCATGATGGAGGGTATTTCAGGGGGACTCCTTCTGGGGGGGGTACCGTTCCCCCTCTTTTGTTTTTAAAGCCAATTCTTCAGTGTTCTTATAAAATCAGGGCAGAAGTGCCAACAGTCGCTCCTTCCAGACTCAGAGAGTCATGAAGACCCTGGGATGCTACTTGAGTTAAAGCTCCTGGGAGGCCCTCTTTCTCTCGGTTTTCTGAGGTTGGGTACAGAGCTGCCGCCTGGGACCTGCTCTATGCTCCTAGAATTAATATTATTAAGGAGGGAAAAATCCTCTCTAATTTCTTCTTTGGCAATATGTCAGTATGATCAGATTAGGAAGAGCATCCAATTCTAATCTAGGCGTACCAATCTAGAGATTCTCTTGATTCAGCTTTAATATGACTTAAGCTTAATGATATAAAAAAGACAGTCTAGAAATGCAGATTGAACCAGTGTGCTTTTCTCAGTTCCCTAATAAATGCTGCTCAAAGGATGGTAAGGACCAAAATAGGCCATGTGCACAGACACAAAGGGAAGAGGAGGGGATGGCAGGCCATGACTGACTCATCACTGTGAGAAAAACTGACACCTGAGCCAGCAGTGGGAGACAGAAACAAGCTGACTCATGCTGCAGAACTCTGGGGAGACTCAAGAAGGGAGCTTTGGCGTTCCTGGGAGAATGAGAATTTGAGGAGACATTTAAACAGAATGAGATGAAATTGTATTTGCCATGATTAGATACCTTTCCCCCCAAAACAGGAAAATTCCCCACTGTCCACCACAGCAGCAGACTGAGAAGGTCAACCCCGATAGCTCTCTGGGTCAGAACACAGCAGGCACAGCTGAGGTACTGTCCTGAGATAATGGGCCATTAGTTAACCCACTATCTTGAAGTGATGGAGTCACTAGTAAACCCATCTCAAGCAAGCATCATACACTCAAATTCATTTATACTATGGACAGTCAGTTGCCATATGCATTTCAGAATTTTCAATACCTAAATGCTACTATTGTTGAGGTCAGAGATATCCCCTGAGGATTCACACTTTGAAGGCTTGCTCACCAGCTTTTGGTGCACAGGGATGTGGTAGGATGTTAAGAGATGAGACCCAATGACAGGAAGTTAGGTGCCTAGGGGTATGCCCTTAAAGATGTCAAGTCCTTAGTCCTCTTCTTCCTCCTTTTTCTTCATCTTCCTCCTCCTCCTTCTCTCTTTGCTTCCCGGCTTCTACGTACCATGCATTTCTTGCCACATGCCCAGAAGTCACAGAGTCTCCTGGACACTGAGTGAAACCTTTGGACTTATAAACCAAAGCAACCTTCCTCCGTATCAGTTTATCATCTCAGTTTGTCATGGCAATTAAACCTGACAACAGACTAGTTAGCTGCTCCAGTATCATTGTTCTTAGATGACAGTTTCAAATACAATATCAAGGTCTCTAGAACCAAGAGCAACCCTCCTCTTCAAGACCTAGAAGAATGCATGGCCATAAGCCATAGGAAAGAAGCCTGGCTCTCCGCAGGCCAGCCGCCCAGAAGCTGTGCCTTCCAGGGAGTATTTCAGGGCTCCACACTGGCTGTTAGCTACTTATAATACAGAGACTATAAAGCACAATCCTGGAGTCTTGTTTCTTGAGAGCAAACTTAGCTCTATCAGTTGTCTGCTAAGACAACCTACTTCCCCGTGTTTTGGCTTCATTGTATAAAACAAAGTTTTAAAAGTCTTTCACATCTTTGGTGCAAATACCTAAAATTTACTTCATTTTTAAGAAACTCCATAAGCATTGTGTTTCGCTCTGTGACGGTTAGTTATTCTTGATTATCAGCTTGGCAGGAGCTGGATTCTCTGAGGAGGCATAGCTCTCAGATATTCCTGTGAGGCTATTTCTAGAAAGAATGAACTGAGGGGAGAAGATCTTCCTTTAGATTAGGCAGCACCTTCCAATGGGTGGCCAGGTACTAAAAGGTATGGGGATCTTATTTTTGCCTGCCTTCACTTGTTCATGATTGAGAATGTTTATCTCTTCTGCTACTGCTGCTGCTGCTGCTGCTGCTGCTGATGATGATGATGATGATGATATTAGTACCATCTTCTGGTGGCCCCAGATACCAGCTTCTTCACTGATTCTTAGGAATATGATTTCAGCATCAGATTTAGACTGCTGAGGCATCCAGCTTCATGGGCTGAGCAGCCACAGAGGTTTCTGATTCTCCAGCAAATAGATGGCCATTGTTGCTAGACCTAGTTCTTGTTACATAAAATCAATCTTTAATGTGTGTGTGTGTGTGTGTGTGTGAATATGCTTGGCCCAGGGAGTGGCACTACTAGGTGTGTCCTTGTTGGAATAGGTGTGGCCTTATTTGAGGAAGTGTGTCACTATGGGCATGGGCTTTGAGACCCTCCTTCTAGCCACATGGGAGTCAGTCTTCTCCTAGCTGCCTTCAGAACATGAGGTTGATCTATCAGCTCCTCCAATGCCATGCCTGCCTGGAGGCTGCCATACTTCCCACCATAATGATAGTGGACAGAACCTGTGAACTGTAAGTTAGTTTCAATTAAATCTTGTCCTTTATAAGAGTTGCCACGGTCATGGTATCTCTTCACAACAGTGAAACCTTAAGACAGACAGATACACACACTTGATATCTATCTATCTATCTATCTATCTATCTATCTATCTATCTATCTATCCATCCATCTATCTAGATATAGATATAGATAGAGATAGAGATAGAGATAGAGATAGAGATAGAGATAGAGATAGAGATAGAGATAGATATATAGCTATCACATTTCAGTCCTGTTCCTGTACAACTCCTAGGTAGAATTTCAAGGGATTAACTGAGCTAACACCACCATGTTAATTGTTTCTCTCATTATCATGAGCAAAATGTCTGCCAAAAACAACAATAACTTGTAGCAGAAAAGATTTATCTTGGCTCATGGTCCCAGGGAAAACAATTCCTTGCATTTGAGTGCCCCAGTCCAGGCAAGGGGAACTTGGCTCGGCCCCTCACATCGTGACAGGCAGTAAGCAGAGAGTTCAGTTGGCACTAGGGCTGTACCACTTTCAAGGCCCACGCCCAGCTATTCACTTCTGCTAGCTAGGCCACAGTCCTACCCTTCCAAAATAACACCATCAAGGGCACTGGGTGGTCAAGTACATGAACCTGCGGGGGACATTTCACATTCAAGCTGTAACACTTTAAACAGAATTCTATGATCCGGAAAACTATGATTCGGAGTATGATCACTACTATTGTTTTTGAACCTAAACACTAGAGGCCCATGGTGGCTTCTAATGTCCTAGGAAGAGCTAGAAAGCATAATTTTGAAACTATACTAATAGTGTTAGTTGTAGGCATCGCCACATGATTCCTTATTGATACTAATGGAAAACAACTGGACCAGTTCATGGTTCCAGGTTGATCCCAGAACAGGAAGAGAAGAGGTATAAAAGACAGCATGTGACCAATGGTGAACATTTGAATATTGGCTGGGAATTAGGTAAGTCATTATTTTGTATGAAAGAGATTGTCCTTGATTTTAGAATACAGACTGTATTAGTCAGGGTTCTCTAAAAGAACAGAGCTCAGAGAATGAATTAGTTTGTGAGAGTATGTGTATGTGTGTGTGTGTACATGTGTGTGTACATGTGTGTGTGTTATTAAATTGGCTTATAGGATGCAGTTCTTGTAGTCTATCTATAGTTGTCTTACACTGAAGAAGCCGAGAACCCAGTAATTTCTCAGTACACAGGTTGGATGTCTCAACAGTCCCGATCTGGCATTGAAGGCCTGGAGAGCGGCTGGTCTTCAGTCTACATGAGAATACCAAAGGCATTAGCTTCCATATCAGTGACAGAATGCCACAGCAACAGGATAGATGGATTTGCCTGTAGGACTCATTTGTGCAAAGTGTGGGAGCTTCACTTGTCAATAAAAAAGCCTGTAGCCAATTAGATGAGGCAGGATTAGAAGGTGGGACATCTGGCCGAGTGTATGTGTGGTGGAGGTTATGGGATAGAGACAAACATGGGGAAAGAGATTCACCAAGTTACGCTGGAGGAGATGGTTGCATAAAACTGAGGACCAGATATTCAGATAAACAGATAATTTCTACATGGCAGAACTTAGAATAGAATAAATATCAGGATGGTTAAGTTATGAGCTAGTTGGGGAACTGAGCCAAGGCTTTTGGCCTAGGAATTTAGTCATACATAAGAAGTCTTGGAGTCATTATTTAGAGGAACATGGCATAGGTGGCAAAGCCTGGTGAGGGCAAGCAGGCAAAACTCATTTCCTTTTATCTGGGATGTCACAAGAGGTGCCATCTACATTTAGGGTAGATTTTTTCCCCCTCTTTGAATAATGTGACCAAGACTCCTTCATAGAAATGCCAGCACTTGGAGCTTTAGTTGATTCTAAACGTAGTCGAGTTGACAAACAAGATTCGCCCAGACAGTGGAGTATTTAGAAGTAAAGGAATGTGACCTCTGTAACTTATCACCAAGTGGTCAAGGGGTCAAATGAACACTAAGGTAGCATCCATCTTGGTGTCAGGAATGTTTAAGAATGAATGAAGCCAGGGAAAAGATAGACTTTGTTGTGGCATTTTCACACATATGTGTGTTTGCTTTGTTCTGATTAGTCTCCCTACCTGTTTCACACTCTCACCCTGCTCTATCTGGTCACTATCCTTGCCCCATATTGTCCATTGCCTTTTCTCTTCATCCCTTAAGACCTGTCCCTCCCCTCTCCTATCACATGCACATGTGCACAAACACACACACACACACACACACACACACACACACACAGCATCTACATTGCTGTCTTCCTGAGTCCAGTTCCCTGAAAATGTGTGATGATTAAAGTACTTAAGATAAAAATAAACAAATTTTAAGTCCCTCTAAGTTTCAGTTATACAATTTGTCACCAAACAAGTGACATTAAAGAAACCCAGCCTCATGTAGCATCATAATCTCTGTGAAGTTCAGGAGCTGGTTCACTTCAGGAGGGTAGCTGCCATCAGTGTGTCCTCCTGAACCTCATTGTCTTCACAGAGCATAGACTGAGGAACATTTTTGGTGGACTAACTAGGATTCGTTTTATAAAAATGACTTTAAGATGTTAACCTGTAACAGTTATTGAAATTCTACCTAAAGTTGGTCTTCATTATCCTTTGCCAAAAATATTACAGTTAATGTAGTATTTGATGTTTTTTCTGGTCTTCCAGTTTGCTTAAGTTGTAAACTTTCCGATTATCCTTTTACTTCCACAGTATTCTTAAGTAAAGGATGATGAAATCGCATGGCTCAGCAGGTAATGAAGTAACATGACTCAGCAGGACAGGTTGAGGTAGGTCCAGATGTAAAATCCCCCAGTCCCACTGGCTTATAGAAGCAGAGATTTGTGGCAAGAGAGACAGCTCAGTAAATACAATGCTTGCTGGGCAAGCATGATGGTCTGAGTTCACTCCCCAGCACCCACGTGAAAAGGTGAGTACACTGTGACTCATGCCTGCTCAGCAACAAAGAGAGAGAGATAGGATACTCCCTGGAGCTCTCTAGATAGATGTCTAGACCGGTTGGCAAGCTCCAGATTCACCGAGGGATCCTGTCTCAGAAAATAAGGTGAATAATGATAAGACACCTGACCTGGCATTGACTATGAGATTTATTTCAATTTAGTAGGGGCAGCTGTTCCACATCATCTTTATTGAAACTGATGCCATCTCCTTTATCCAGACAGGGAAGGAAACACAGCAAATTGCCCACTGTTATTCTTGTTCCTCTCTCTCTCTCTCTCTCTCTCTCTCTCTCTCTCTCTCTCTCTCTCTCTGTCTCCTTCCCTCCCTCCCTTCATCCATCCCTCTATCCTTGCCTTCTTCCTCTCTCCCTCCTTTTCTCTCTCTCCTTGCTGTCTCTCTTTCTGTCTTTCTCTTCCCCTCCCCCCGTGTGGTGTGTGTGTGTGTGTGTGTGTGTGTGTGTGTGTGTGTGTGTATGTATGGTGTGTGTGTGTGTGTGTATGTGTGAGCACGCTCACACCCACACACATGGATGGCCTCTCACTGAATCAGAAGCTCACTATTTTGCCTAATTTGGCTGAATCACAGCCTTGCCTACATTTTTACATGGGTGCTGATGATTTTACATCAGGTGTCTTCCTCAGCCACTCTCCATCTTATGCTTTTGAGACAGGGTCTCTTAGTGCTCACTGAACATTAACTCCAACCCTTTATCACCTCAAGAAAAATGCTAGTCATCCTAGCCCAGCAAGCTCTCCCACCCCCTTACTATCTCTCTGGAGCTATGCCCATGGGTTCTTAACACTTCTAGCCAGGAGTGAGACATCCCACTTCTGCTTATATTTTGTTAGCTAAAATTAGACAGCCACATGCCTAACCCAAGAGATCAGGAAGTAAATCCCCACTCCATACACAGAGTGAAGATGTCAGAACGTGGAGAACTCCTCTGACGTCCAGGCACAGCGTTTTGTAATGATGGTGGGCTCATGACTTCCCACGTCAGCCTTCTTCTGAGTTTTCTCAGTTGTTTTAAAGCTAACATTCTTGATTAATAGAATTAGCCAGCTGTGCTTTGCTACCATTCTAGGAAGGGAATTTTTCTTTAGGAGATAGCAGATTGGACTGAAAGCTCCTGTTCAGCTACATTTACTTGTGAATATCTGATGATAAAGTCAAGTCACCTTGATGCTTCGAAGTCACATTGGTGTAGACTTATGTGTTATCTTAGATCTGTGAGAGAAGTAGGCAGGACTCTTGGGGATTCTCCAGAACACAGTTAAGGAGGCCACGAAAACCTTCCATTCTTAGTCATACACATCTGAGAACAGATTTTCTCCATCCTTCAAGCAAGATGACATATTGTAACAGACCAAATACAAAGAAGATATGAAAAACCAGGCATCTTATTAATCAAAAAGTTAAAGAGATTTGCAATAGAAATTAGTTCTAAAAATATTTTTGTAATATATAAAACATTTTATGCCAATCTAGAACAAATATTTATTATTTTGCAGCTATTAGAAAGTAAATATAATTTCCTTTTCTCTATTTTGATTAAATAATCTACATTAATCCTTGGAGTTTGGGTTTCCTCAGTAGATTTTTTTTTTTTTTTAGGTTGGGAATAATTAGCCTCAGTATTTTTTAAAAGAATTTAAAGGTTTGGGAACAATTTTCTCAGGTAAGAACTTCTTTGGTCAATTCCGGCTTAATCTACCAAAAGAGAAAATAGTGGACAACATTATCTCGTGGAGCTTGCTAAGATAAGTGAGAAAAAGCCTTGTGTTTATAAAGACAGGATCATTGTGAAGACACACCCCATGGGGGAAAGACAGATTGACCATCTGTTTTGCAATATCAAATCAATTGCATTTTTCTATTATTAGAAGTATGTTCAGTTACTCTTCTGAATAATATTTGGCTAAAACTAACTGCTGATTGAGATATATAAAGCAGCAAATAGGAAATTCATTAAAGTTGAAAAATTGAAATAAGCAAATTCGTATTCTCATCTACCAGGAAGCATAGGTACCAGATATGTCAATTCCATAGTTCAACGGTGTCAACACAGTCTGGAGACTTTAACTTCCTCCCCCTTTATCACTTACAGCACACCAGCCCAGACAAGCCAGCTTCTTGTCTGAGTCCCACCCCTGGTATCAAAAGCACCTCAACTGTACCTCCCTTCTGTAGCTGAGGAAGCGGCCTTCCCAAAGCCACATGATTCCTTGACATTCACACAGAATTGGGGTTCATTTAGCAAGAGTGAGGGTAGGGCATAGCATTTGGATAGCTGAATAATGAGATCTTATTCTACTGTTGCCACAGCTGAGATGCCTCATTGCAGTGACTAACACTACCATGAAACACTGGGCAAAATCCTCAATGTTAGTGTGATGAAAGCTGCCTGTGGCTCAGAAGTCACTGAGAACCAAAGTGTGCCTCAGAGCATCACAGAGTGAAGTCATGTTTCCTTAAACGTTCATAGCTCATCGACTGTCAGCTCCTAACATATATTATTCAACAATCCAACGTGGTTCCATTCAGCCTTACACTACCACACTTTTGTTTACTTAGTTAAGTCATCCTGTAGTTGTCACTGCTGACACATCCCCTTCCTTTAAACATAATTGCTTTCAGCTAAAAACTGGGAGTTATTTACTCATTTAAGGAATATAATCTTTATTCTATAACCCAATAAGAGTCAGAAAAAACACAGAAATATATTATTCAATACAGCCTTGTTTTTTTCTGCAACAACCCACACACCATCTGTTTCATCTACTTATATGAGCCAACCGGAAAAGGAACATATTTTCTGTGATAATTTTTGCAATAATGTATAGATCATTTAGGAAATGGTCCTTGGTCAGTTTCCTTCAGGTCTCAGCTTACATTTCTTTGAGAATCTTCCCTGACTACCCTGTATAGAATAAGGTATTATCCTCTGGTTACCTCCTACCAAATCTTGTCTAATTCTATTGGTAGAACTCTTATGGATCTGTAATTGCTTGTGTGCATTTGTGTACGTTCCATCTTCTCACTAGAGCAGTGATTCTCAACCTGTGGGTCTTGACCCCTTTGGGGATCACATATCAGATATTCCACATAAAAGATATTTACATTATAATCCATAACAGCATCAAAATTACAGTTATAAAATGGTAGCAAAATAGTTTTATGGTTGGGGGTCACCACAGCAGGAGGAACTGTATTAAAGGGTCACAGCATTAGGAAGGTTGAGAACCACTGCAGTAGAGGGATGTAAGGACTGGATGACAGGTTGGTTTCCTCCTGTGCTGTACATTCCACACTTGGTGCTACACTCATCATGGTTGGTCAATAACTATCTGGTGATTGGATCTACTTTTCTGAATCTACTCTCATTGAAATGTCTTATGTTGTGTGCTGAGAGCAAACTTTAAAATAAAAATATTCTGGTACGTATGCTGTTTTGGTTAATAATACTTAGTAGCACTGGGTTTTAAATTTGTACCATTAATAGACATTTAAAAGCTAATATCACATGTAACGAAACCAATAAAATGTAGTTTCATAGTAGGAAAAACAAGTTTCTCTTAATGTCTGTGGGTAGATTTTTGAAGATACTGTGTTTTATTATAAATAATTCATTATGTATGGAAAATTAATCTGAGACTAACAAGAGAAGTTGAAAACTATCTAGAAGTAAAGCCTTCAAGAACCCACATTTATTTTTCTGTTTAAAACTGAAATTCTAGAAGTTGTTTTTATCTTCATAAACTTTGGATTGTAACCACTGCTCACAGACAGTCTGTTTGTCTTAGAGGTCTGAATAATACACACTTAATCGTAACTATAGTACGAAACATTAGATATTCCAGGTTTTCAAATACTACGCCTACTTGTAGTTATTAACTGAGTAAGAACTTCTACCCCCACCCCACCCCCAAAAAAGAGAGCCCAGGGTAACGGGGCTGTTTCTGGTGGAGGTATTCCCATGCATGAGTGTGATTAGCACAGACTTGCTAAATCTCTCCCTGAGCCATCTGTGAGCACCTTCCCGCTTTAAAACAACACACGCCAGCTCTGCTCAGCTCTAAGTCAGTTTTTGTCACAACTGTTATCTTTGTCTTAAACCTGGGAACATTCTTCAGTGTCTAGTGGCTTGTAAATGCCACCTTCCATGAAGAATATGGTCCTCCAACTGAAAATGGCTCTTCAGTAAGTCAATTATCTCAAATTAAATCTTACTGCCATAAAATGCCGATCACAAAAATTCCATCTCATTTATAAACGGTGAAGAAAAGGGAACATTCTGGTTGGGCAAGTGAGTTTCAAACATTTTCATGTGGTTGACTCCCTAGCAAGCTTCAGACTGATATAAATGCTTCTTTCATGAGGGTAGCCTTGGTGTGAGGTCCTGGGCTGGCAAGTCTGCAATAATGGAGACTTGATCGACAAGACTTGGCGGTGAATAATGAGCTGCTCAGATTGGAGACCAAGTTCTTTGCTGCAGACCCAATACCCTGGACATGACGGACTTGCTCTAATTACCATGACAAATCAGGCAATTCATGTAGAGCCTCCAGACAGTTGCTACAGTGAAGGCATCTAGAACTGCCTGGAGACCAGCACAAACGCAGGCTATATTTTGGAATAAATACCAATGTCATCACAAGTGTTATAGCCATGCTCTATAGCAAAGATGCTAAACTCTGATCTTTTAAAAAAATAAGGGGGGGGGGGGAAGTTGTATTTTTAGCTTTTATTCATGTGTACATTTGTGTGTATATTATACTCAGGTGCTTGAAGAGACCAGAAAGCGACCTAACTCCCTGGAGCTGGAGTTATAGGTGATTGTGAGCCACCAGTCATGGGTGCTGGGAACTGGTACTCAGGTCCTCTGGAAGAGCAGCAAGTGCTCTAACCACTGGACTAACTCTCGAGCTCTCAAGACACATGTTTCTTAAAAACTTGCAAATCTGCAATATTTAAAACATGTTTAATTGTTTAGTTCATCAGGCCCAACCTGAGAACAGCCAAGGGAGAATCTATCCTTTAAGATTTGTCGTTTTGCATATAACTAAATTATATAATGATACAAGTTAACAAGGTTGAATTAATTCACAGAACTGTGCACCCTTCACCACAGTTCAGTCTTACAACATCCCAATCATCCCTCATACACATGAGGTTTAGGAGTTTGTACTTGATTTCTCATACATTTTTTGGGGGGAAACATAATTATGTAATTAAAACAGAATATCAAAAATGTTAATAACTTTTATTCAATTAATGTTCAGACAGAAATGAATAATTTGCCTGGCAGCACACACATTTTATATGTGCAATGTTCAAACAAGAAGTCTAGTTGTTTTAGACAGGTGTCCATTCTTGCTTAACTGTACAGTCTTCAATGAAGGGATGAGTAGGAACTGGCCTCTCATCACAACAAGTGAAGCTGGCATTGAGTGGAGGTGCACAGTGGCAAGCAGCACTGAGGCATGGCGATGTCCCAGTCCTTCACACATCTCTTCAGCTCCATTTCTAAGTATGGAATAAGTCATATTCTGTGAGGTCATTGTGTCCCTTGGGAAGTGCCGCCCCACAGCAGACCACAATCAAAACGGCTGATTAGTTCAGATTCTGTTTTTATCTTTTTGTTTGTGTTTTCCAGACACTAGTGATGCTCAGTCTGTTTAAAGTGCAGTCTTGCTTTCTCCCTGGCTTCCTCCTTGGGGACCATCACCTAGCATTTTGCCTCTGGGATATATTCCCTTTCTCTCTCATATTAATCTTGCAATAATAAAGAGATAGACAAAAAAACATGTTTGGAACACATACGTAAGGTAAATTTATAATTTTTCATTAGTAGAATATAAAGCTTGGTGGCTCGGATGTATGCGAAAATATTGCTTCCTGAAGTATGACAGTGGTGACCTTTTTTTTTTTTCCATGAATGGAGTCCAAGTTGTGGGAATTGCATCTGATACATAGTGGGTGTTCAATAAATGCTTGAATAAGTAAAGTTTTTAATATTTAAGTCCTAACAGATTATAGAAGCTAGTCTCTAGATCATGAGAATGTTTTGAAGAATATGTTTAATATGTTATGGGAAGCATGTACTGCAAAGGTCCTGCTAGGGATCACCATGAAATTCTAAAACCTAACTGTAACATGTTATGTTAGATCACAGACTATATTATACATCTGTATTTCTTTCTAACTTATTTGAAAATTTATTGCATCTTAATTGTGTGTGTGCATGATTCATGCATACGTCTACGTGTCACAGTAAACACTGAAGGTCAGAGGACAACTTGCTTGCAGAAGTTCCGTCATGTGAGTCTCAGGGATGGAAGTCATTGAACTCAGCCTCTACCTGTGCTGTTTCAGCAGCTGTCATCTGGCTATTTTATAAGACGTTTTCTCCCCACGCTGAGTCAAGCTTAAGAAGTATGTACATCTATTCTAAAGTAGTAAATATAATGTTCCTGAAAAGTGTTCTTGTCTTCTGAAACATCTTAAAAGTAATGCTCCCTTTCATGATTTATCTGTGTGAGCCTAGCTTTGATGAAAATGATAAGCTGTGCAGAAAAAAAATCATAAATAAAAAAATACTACTTTGTCCCTGGTACCATGGGGGACTCAGCTTTAAGCTCCATACAAATAGATGATTTAATGAAATCAGTGTAGAAATGAAAGGCTTAGGGTTTTTTGTTGTTCTAGTAATCTATATTTTTACCTCTCAGTTTAAAATAATCATAATAAAACATTATTCTTGCTATATTCTTACTAACTGGCTTTTGCCTTTCCTTCTGGGGATGCGGTGTTCTGTCCAGTTTATGTATGTCATTGCCACATGATGCCCCACCTTTTCCATGCCAGATCTATTCCCTTGAACTGCCAACTTCCTGGGCATTTGATTGCGATCAGCAGTAATTTCCCACTTCATGAGGGTCTTCCCCCAGAGTTGCTGAGCTTTTCATTCCAACCTTACTGCTTGGGGACTGTCGCCATCATGCAGTCTCTCCTCCCCAGAGCATCCTCCTCTCCTGGTCTGCATTCCCCTT
>NW_021620921.1:1379630-1483832 GCF_004785775.1 Grammomys surdaster | reverse complement strand
GGAGGGAGGGAGGGAGGGAGGGAGGGAGGGAGGGAGGGAAGGAAGGAGAACATCCTCAACATTCTCTTCTTCTTCAGCTTGAGTTCAACTTGCAGGGAACAGCTTTTGTTTATATCCATCCAAACGATGATTTCTAAGTCATCGATTTAGTTGCCGAACCTGATGAAGATCTGTCATTGTTGTGTTTGGCTCTCTTCTCCTTACTGGGCCAAGTCCTTACCTCATCTTCCCACAACACTTGAACCTGATCACTTTTACCTGCCTCTGGTCCTCTTCAGTGATTTTTTTTTTTTTTTTATTATTCTGACTCATCTAAGAGATGTCAGCCTGCACAGCTCTGGCTTTGGTTTGCTCTCACCCACTACAACACTTCCTTAGGAAACTAACTGGTCCCTATTGTTGACCACTTTTTCTGGCTGAGGCTCCCACATTTAAATTCATTTTAAGTCCCCTGCTGCGCCGAGCACTCACATCTCTGGTTGCTCTCTGAGTATCTCTATCTATGTTCAAGACATCTCAGAAGCCACCAGATCCATCTGAGTTCTTGTCCTTAGTGTCTCTGTTCCCAGGAAGGACAGTGAACTGAATATCCATTCAGCAGCCTCAGGGAGAGATGCTACTCTTGTATGCTGTTTGTTTCTGTTTCTCCTCTTTGGGAGAGATACAGTGGAAATGTATTTCTTTCCCTTCTCCTTTGAGAAAAATGTGTCACCTCACCAGTTTGGGTCAGAGAAATGTTTTGGAGGTGACATGTGTCACTTTAGGCACACAGATTTACTTGTGTCTCCCTGTTGTAATAACTGGCAACAGTCCAGAGATATAAAACTTTATCAGCTTGCCTTCAAGAGCCAAGCTTAAAGCCAGCCTTCCACTAGACAAAACAGGATGTGTACAGGGTGAGTGGGAAAATCACGTCTGCTCTGTTAATCCTGTGAAATTTTGGAAGCATTTCTTACTGCCAATATTGCCCCATCTGTCCTGATTGATTGACAAACCAATATAAAATTCATTATTTTCTTTTTCTTCTCTAGGTCATTTGAAAAACTGAAATATGGGAGTATCTCTTGTGCTCTGGGTCTGCTGTGATCTTGGGTGTGCCTGACCCAGCACCACCCACTTCTGCTAAGTGGGTTCCATATCTCAGAATATATGTCAGCTTCACTTTCATGAGCACTTAGTCTTTATGACCCAGAGAGTTCCCTGGATGCTATTTCCTAGCTATCCTTCAGATCTGACCTCTGTGAACATATGCCTTGCTATGGCCTGCATAGACCATCATCCAGCTTTTCAAGGGTTTCCCTGTTCTCACCGATAGCTTTCAACGACTCTAGTCTTCCATGGTTGTGTCAAAAAGACTTTTTTAAAAAGAGATACAAGCTGTCAAGGAAGGGCTTACTGTGTGCCAGACATGCAACAAGCATTTAATAATCCTTGTTACTCTGAGCCGTGGAGAAAAGCAATAAGCATTCATCTTCACTGACTTCATTATCTGAAGAAAATCATATCTCATCCTTCTGGGAGTTACGTCATTGCAGCCCCCTAGGTAATTATTAAGTGGATTCTTTCCTTATGAAGTAACAGACTGAATAGAAGATGTACTAAGGCTTACATTTAAGATTTTCAATCTGCAGTGTTTGAGGACACTCATTTCCATTAGTTAAAATGTCCTGTAAAAAATCTGTAACACTTACAGATCATATTTGCTTTGAAACAGAACATTAATGGACCTCTACAGAAAAACAAGGGGTAACTCCCAAGAGAAGAAACTAGTATAGAAAGAATAAATAATTTATCTCGTATCATAACCTTCCAAGATTCATTATCCTCTTCATCTTCCCCAACCACAAAAGTATTGTCTAACTCTGATCTGTTGATAAAATACAAGTGATGGCTGAGTTGTAGAGATGGTACACCCAGGGCTTACTGGGGAGAGATACTAACAAGAGTTTGAGAGAAAGTCATGAGGCTGTGGAAAGGCACTGAGACCACATGACAACTGTCTCAGCCCCTCTTGGCTGTAACAATCAGGTTTTCATAATTCATCTCTTCTTGCCCAAGATTTTCTATCCCCTTCAAATAACAGGCAGATTGTGAACAGAACTTATCAATAGTCGTTTAAAAATCACATATTTATTATTGATCTATTTTTTCACACACAGACACTTCGTTTGTGCCTTTGCTTGATATTCGGGGTTTGATGGGTGGGATTAAGGCTATTCTTTTTCCTTGTTATTCCATATCCAGTGTGTAGAACACAGGCTGCTGCAGAGCCAGGTGCATTTGCTGAAGGCCAAAAAGCCAAGCCAAATGTCAGGCAATTACCAGCCCTGGGCTTTTTTGCAGAAATACACAAAAACTTGTAGAATCATTTAATTCTATCCCCGCCTAACCTCTTCACATGGAAATTGGCAGCTTGGGCGCATGCTGTTTTTCTCCCAGGCCGTGTGTCAGGGGTCTATTAACACTCGCTCCAGCAGCCGGTTCCCGGGCCATTTGGGATGTTGCACGCGTTCACACCCGCGCGCGGCCCGCGGCGCTTTCACGCGCTGCCGTTTTGTTTATGCGGAGTGAGGGCGGCCGGGGTGCGAAGGTCTGCAAGGGCTAGATAAAGCCGGGCTGCGACACCGAAGCGGTCGTCCTGCCATGGATACCACGGAGAGCGCCGAGAGCGCGCTCAGCCCAGCACCTCCGCCCTCGCGCAGCCTCTGCCCGCCACCCGCGCAGTCCCGGTACCTATCAGCCCGGATCCATCCCTGCGCATCCTCCACCCTCATCCCGTGCCCGCCGCCCACGGAGCCCGAGGACCGCCTGGCCCCAGCTCGTCCCCGTGCGCCCTCTACCTCAGCCCTCGCCCTGTACCCGCCGCCCTTGCCTTTGCCCGTCCCCAGTGCCCTTGCTAAGTCGGAGTTGAGTCCAGTGGCCCCGCTCACGTTCTTTGTGCGCGGCTTGTGCTTGCCATCCTGCAGGTCCGAGGGCTTCTGGAGACCGTGGGTTCGAACTCCTGGCGAGAAAGAGGAGCGGGCAGAGCCCCACGCTGCAGAGGCGGTGAGTGACAGTGTGGCCCGCTGCGGTTCAGGCTGCGGAACATCCCCACTCCCGACGCCCCCAATCCAGGTCTGGGTAGTAAGGGCCCCGAGCGGCTTGCGCTCCCAATCTTCCCAGTGCTTAGCAGTGTGCCTGCCCCAGGCCCTGTGGTTTGAAGGCGGGCTGGGACATTCTCTTCAGTGATGCAGCCACTTGCAGCTGAAGAGCTGTGTTGCAGAGAGGCTCAGGGTCACAGCTCCTACCTGAACCAGAGGCGGTAGGTCACACACTTTCCCAGTTTCGACAATGAGATGCGTGGTGACTGCGACTGATTACTCCTTTCCTTCCTAGTTGCCCAGTGGCCCAGGAATGACTGAAGCTTCGGGGAAGCTTTTGCAATACCAACACCCTGTCAGGTGAGTGACAGGCCTTTCTGGATGGGGCATGATAGGGCTTGGTTTAATAGCTTGCGCCCCAGTTTCTCTCTTTTGGAAAATCTGCCCTTAATTACTCTATGTGTTCCCACTCTGAAGATTCTCTTATTCACAGAATGGGAAAATACAGGACTTACCTCATAAAAGAACTGTCAGTGGGTGGAGAGTGAGTAAATGCTAACAGAATTGGCTAAAATGAGAGAAAGCAGACTGATTAGAGTGAATCCTGTAGGGCTGGGGATGTTGCTCGCTGGCAGGGTGTTTACCTGCCCTGAAGGAGGCTCTGGGCTCTAAGACACAAGGATGACTCTGGGAGATATGCCCGAAAAGTTGTTTTGTGTTTTTTATTTTATTATTTTTGATCCTAAAAGGACACTGTAAAACTTGCTTATCAGCATGCAGAGTATATGTATTACTTTCTTGCAAACCAAAAGGAAGAATGGGGTGGAAAGTAACAGATCTGTAGCAGAACAAACTGGACACTTAGAATACCTAAGTGCTGGTCCAGTTGTTCACTGTTTTTGTTTGTTTTTACTGTTTTTTGTTCGTTTTATGTCCCCTAAACTCCCACAGAAAGCCAGCCTTTCTATAAAATTCTTTGTAGCTTTAATTTGAGATAAAATGTTTATGACTGCGCGGTGTTCTCAGAACTGTTAAAAGAAGGCCTGTGTGCCTGTGTTAAAGAAAGCCTGGCCTGTGTCTGTGTGTTTATAAGCCACGTACAATAGTTGATACATGTTGGTTACCTACATATGCTAAAAGTAATTGAAGAACACAGGGAAAGCAAATGATAGGTGGAATTGAGTTTACTATGGTAACATTTTATTTTTATGTGTCTGAGTATTTTGCCTGCATATAGATGTATTTGCACCATGTGCATGCCTTGTGTCAACAGGGGTCAGAAGAGGGAGTAGGATGCCCTGGAACTAGAGTTTCTAATGGTTATAAACTGTTATGTGGATGCTGGAACCAGAACCCAGGTCTCTGGAAGAACAGCTAGTGTTCTTAACCACTAAGCCATCTCTCCAGCCTTACTTAGATTAGTTTTGAAGTGAGGTCAGAGCATGAAATATGTTACTCTTGAAGGGTTGAGGAAAGCTCACAAAAGGTGTGTTATAAGTTGGTTATGGTTACTATTGTTGAGTCTCCAAGAGTCAGATGAGTGGACTTTTTTTTTAATTCAAAGAAATGACATCAGAAAAGAGATATCAGGTCTTGGGGCAGCATGGTTCCTGCTGGAGCTCCAAGGACTGGGAACTTGGATGTGTGTAGCTGCAGTGGTGACAAAGGTAGTAAAGGGCCAGGGCATATTCACCTCCATACAGAGTTTTGTCCAGAAACCCATGGAGTTTTCTCTGTAGAGTGTGTTGCTGGCTATAGATTTTAGCCAGAAGATGGTATGATCCTATCAGTGTTTCAGATAAGCACTAAGGGACTGGAATAAAGACTCAGAGCAAAAATCGGAAGTAGTTACAAGTAAGAAATGAAGGAGAGCTTTTCAAAGACATCAAAAAAGGTTACAAGACTTAGTGGATGTAGGAAGTACTTAGGAGACAAAGCAGGGCTTTATAATATACTGGGAAGATGGGTGAAGAACAGCTAAAAAGCCAGAATGTCTCCCAAATCTGTGGCTGCTGACCAGGTGAGTGATGTTCTGTGATGATGCAGATGTGGGGAAGGAGGAAGAGGGTTTGGATTGTTGTTCGTTGCGTTGCACATGCTTTAGGGCATCCAAACAGAGCTCTTAGGGAGAGGATTGCATGTAAGTCATGAGATAGGCTGCAGACCGTCACTGCAAGCACTGATAGGTCTGTGAGTGTGAAAGCCTGGGGACTCATGGCAGTGGGTGGGGTTATCCCGAGGAGATGCAAACAGAGGTGATGAGAGTTCTCAAGGAAAGCCTAGAGGAAGGGCAAGCCTCCACCTGGTAATGGAGTAAGGGAAGGCCTCAGAGGAGACTAAAGAATCACAACAGGAGGAACTCAAACAAGAACTGCCCACAGTGAGGCATCCTGACCATTCATTATGATACCAACCTAACAACATTTTGGGGAGATTGGAAATTCCAACTACATATTAGAAAATACCTTGGTAATTTTGTTAACAATTCCTTTCTCCGCTGAACAGTTCAATTGTGGTTTTTAGTAATTTCTATCTTGACTTGTATTGTATGTCTTATGCTTTTTGTTCAGTGGGCACTTCTTTGAGGGTAGGATTCATGATTTATCCTGTTTGATTGGTAGATTATGTTGGTGCAAGAACTCACTACAACATCTATTGCATGCATAATCGATAGCTACTTATTTAACTATCCAGATCATATACTTTTAATGTGTTTTACTATAAATATATATAAACTCTGTTGCCTAACTTTCTGCCTTTTAAAATTGAGCACACTGAACACAATGTAATCTTTCCTTGGTTAGAGTCACTCAACTATAGGTAGACAGCATACTTTGCCCTACACTAAAGTGACGTCAGGATAGTTGTCAGCTCAGTCTTATCTATTTTTTTCTTTGTATGAGAAATAAAAGAAGGCCACCAGGCCAAATGAATAGCGGTCAAAATTGTAAAATTCTGAGATAATGATGCATACATGTAAATTAATTGTATAAGACCTGTATCATTCTCAATACACTAATATAATGTTCCCAGATTGGTTGGATGGGAGAGGAGATGGATTGGAATAAAGGTTGGTACTGGAACCGCTTTCCCACCTAGCAAGCTGTGAAGGCATAGACCTTAAAGCCACTCGTCTTGTATATTTCTGATCAAGCATATCAGCTATATCTATAACTAAGGGCTACATCTAAAGTTTTTCTGCTGGACAGTGGGTGATTGAAACTTGTTCAGAGTGCAAGCACCCTGCCCTCTTTGTGTAGTTGGGTATCACCCACGTGTGTGATGGAATGGTGGGATTTATTTGCCTTCTAAAGAAATTTAGAGAGTGGAAGTCTAACGTTCTGCATTTTTATAAGAATAAACACGTACACAACACATGAAATAAGATAAGCATCAATTCTAGTTTTTATCTTGGATAAAGATGTCAAAGAGTCAACCATTTATTTGTACATTGGCAAGCAGACTCCATGAAAGCTGTAACAACAGTAGCAGCTTTAAATTCTGTCTCTAAAACTAATTATTGAGCATAGGGAGCGTGTGGAAATCAATTGTTTGGTGACGATTAGGATCCCGGGTGTGAAAACATATGGATATCATGTCATCTGCTTCTTTCAGACTATTCTGGCCCAAGTCCAAGTGTTACGACTACTTATATCAAGAAGCAGAAACTCTTCTGAAAAATTTCCCAATTCAAGCTACAATTTCGTTTTATGAAGATTCTGATAGTGAAGATGAAATAGAGGGGCCAGCTTGTGAAAATCAATCGAGTTAGTTACTTCTGTTGACAATTGAGTTGTGTAGAATTTAAATTTTGTATATAAATGTACCATAAACTTTTAAAACTAATTTATTTGTATATATGTTATTAATAAAATATTTTGTAATAACTATAGTATTTGGGCTTCTCTTTGTCCCTACACTAGAATTAAATGTTGGGATTTAAGATAGACATCATGTACAAATATTCTGATTGTGTTGCAAATATTTGTGGTTCACATAGGATACTTTTGGTTTCTTTATACAATACTATTTGGGTTTTTTTTAAAGACTGATCCTTGTAATGTCTGGTGTTTTCTATTGATCTCAGTTGGATGTTTAGTTACAGATGATATGATCTTGGCAGTTAGTGAAGAAAACTGGGTGGTGCTACTACTCTCACATATATTAATATTTGTTTGCTAGTTCATAATGAAAGTGCTTTAAGTAGTTATCTATAGTTGAGAAAGAAAAACAATCTTGGGTCTCTTTAATCTTAATGACTATAATTAAGTATCGAGTAGGGTGACTCTCACTCTGATACTCTCCTGTTGTCTTTAGTCGGGTGTTCAGTACTTTCTGTATATGTTGAAGGATTCCTATATTTAAAAAAGATTTAAATTTGAATTATTTGTATGGAGTCGAAAACCAGTGATAATATGAAAGTATTCTCTTTTTTTGTCCTGGATAAAGCTAAGATTTGGAAGACATAAAATTCAACATTATCCACTTTCCTTTTGCTCTAGTTCCATGCTCACAATATTCTCATATAAACTTTTTTATAGGGAGTAAAATAAATTCCAATGACTGGTTTCTCTTATGTTGCCATCACAGAAGAAAACTTACTCCATCCAATAATGTTATGGACAATGGACAATTTACATGGCTAAGGTGACATAGTAAGCTATGATCATGAAGTACTTTTAGTTTATATATAATCGTCTGGTCAACAGTTACATTGCAATCAAACATATTTTTATTAGCCTATAATCTGAGGTACTTGTGAAGATGAGGCAGGAGAACTGCAAGCTCAATGCTTGCCTGACAATATACCAAAAATACTTTCCTGCAATATTCCAGAATATAAATGGGTAGAGGTGGAGATGAGAGTTAGTTAGCTACCTAAGAAATGCCTCTTGCTGGGATGACTAAGCATATCCACAGGCTTTCTCTCATAATATTAAACCATATTATCACAACTTTGATTCCCAGGAACTCTGGAGACTGCATAATTTAAATAAATGATGTGTCCAGAGTCAGAAAAAATTTAGTACCCCACAGAGAATCCACAGGGCTATTTAGAACTGCTCTTTGGGAAAATGTTCTCATTCTATTAGATTCTACTCTGTGGATCTGTGTATTCTTCTAGAGACATGCAAAAGAGAGCCCAGTGAAGCAGAAACATGGGCCCACAACATTAGGTGCTTCTCTTGTTAACAAACAAGAGAAGAATAGTATAAGGTGCTATATATGCAGTATATGGTTTAGATATGGACATTTATTTCTTATAGAAACCCAAGCCTATGCAGACAGACAAAATGTTCCTTTAATAAACTAAAAGTACTGTGCATAAACCATTAAGTACAAAGATGACACCAAAACCAAATCACTTTTAAAGGAAGATTTCAGTGAAAGTGAAAAGTTATGGGAGGAGGAAAAATGTGTGAGTGTGTGGACAGAGCAGAAGACTGGAAACGTCTTTTGCTCGTTTTCCAGACCGGTTCCCCAAAGGTGAAGTTTTCTTCTTAACCCACAGCAGAGTCTGCTTGAGTTCGGCTTCTTAGCTCATGAAGTTGTGAAGTCCTCTTTCCTAGAGCTTAGTATTTTACAGGAGAGAACTATTCAGCAGACTGAACATTTTGATAGTGTTATTTTCTTTCATATTTTAAGCAGTCCGATGGTGTTGTTTATCAAGAGACAGGCACTGGTGTTCTTGTTCTACCAGAAATGACCCTCGGCCTCTATCAGCACCAGGGCTGGGGAACAGCTACACTCTCTGATCTTTCAGCAGAAGGCTGTCATTTTCCTTGTGGTGCTGAAGTTTAGGACTAAAGCGCATGCGCTGTCCCCAACCCCGCACAGCCACGCCTCCCAAGCCCCGTGACCCGGCTTGTAGAATGAACGCCTTTCCTCTGACTCCGCCCCCATCCCGCCTCCCGTAAGCGTGATTGCGTCACGACGCGTCTGACCCCTAGTGACCCCGGAAGTGGGTCGGGGGGCTTGGCCTCGGCCGGGCCAAGGAGCCGGCACAGACAGTGGTAGCTGCTGGGGTCCCGTCAGGCGAGCCTGTCCGGTGGCGGAGCCCGGATGCGGCCCGAGCCGGGGGCCCAGGATGCTGAACGTCCCTTCCCAGGCTTTCCCGGCCCCCGGCTCCCAGCAGCGTGTCGCCTCCCAGGGGCGCAGCAAGGTAAGTGGTTTGTCTACTGACTCAAGTGCCCTAAGTGTGTTTCCTGCTGCTGAAATTGGCCTCGGTAGGTCTACTCTGGTTGCTTTTCTGCCTCAAGTTGTCCTCTCTGATCTTTTGTTCTTTACGGTTAGAAGAACAAGGCTGAGCACTGGCGGTGGGTAGGGAAGACTGGAGGCTGCCAACCTGTCCAAGTCGCACTCCTCTACGTTTAAGATAGCCAGTTGTTCCAGCACTGCCACATCTGTAGACAGCCCTGGTTGATTTTAAATCTGGTACCATGCTCTTGACTATTTGTTGAATATGGTTACTGTCAGCACTAGGTGGAAATACAAATATATATTTACAAAATTCAATAAAAATTGTGTAGTGTATTCATTGCAAGGCGAATGCTGTTTGCTTATCTTATTCTGGATAGTTCCTTATTCTGTAACTACACCTTGGTATTTTCTTTTGAGACTTCTATCTTCTTGGGCTACTCTACTCGGTTTCCTTTTCGAGTTTTACTTTATATGACCTTAAGACTTTCAATGAATGTTTCTGTTTTTCTCCACTTAGATCTGGCGGTTTGACCTTAGATCAGAAAAGGAATTGAGGTTTTCATTTATTTTTCAGAAGTGTCTGTCCTCAGCTTTAATCATGCATAGGACTAAGATGTTTTGTGGGGTTCACTGATGGCTATGTGTAGCTTGAGTCCTTTTCCTGTGTCCATTGACTCTTCACAGCTACCCTGAAGAGAGGGGTGTTTACTATCTTCATTCTGGGTAAAAAGAAAGAGGTTAGTGAAAGTCTGCCATCAGTCACATAAGCTTGTGATTGTGACATTTCCTGCATTGCTTTGTGTGCGCGCGTCTGCTCACCAGCCATCAATTGTGTATCTTGCTCTCTTTAAGCTAAATGCTTAGCTCCATAGTCAAAGAAAGGTTGCCTTTTGCAGAATGAGAAAGCCAGTAACTGCCTTTCTTCATTAAAACAGCTGTGTTCTCAGCATTCACTTAAAGGAGAAAACTTCTAGGCAAAGACAACAAGTTCCTTAGATGTGGTAGCAGAAGTGAGTTTTGTTGTCCCAGAAGCAGGCAAAGTAAGATCTTTGTGTAATTTAATAGGAACCTCAGGTGGAATTAATTTCTTTGTTATGAAATGAGACAATCTTGAACCTGTGAGAAGCTGAGTTAGGACTGGGTGAAACAACCAGAGAAAGTTTTCAAAAATGGAACTCATCCAGAGAGGCTGATTATTAAATTGTTAAAAGCATAGACTTTAAGAGATGTCTTTGTAAGACCCACCACTTCACCTCAGTCACTTTTTGGCTCAGGTGTAGGTAAGGATGACCAGTTTTTGTTGCTGTCTTGTTTATAGGACTGAGGTGCTATTTCTTCATAGCACAGCATTATGCTATGCTATGTGAGTATATGCTGAGTGTTATGCACTCAGTAAATACTACTTACCATACGCCTTTTATTCAAATCTCACCAATTTGAATCTTACAGGGAGACAGATTCCTTATGCAATAGTGTTTGTTGAGAAACTGTGAGCAGTGTCCTACATAGACTAAGCCATTTGAACATGGGCTTCCCAGTTGATGGTGCTGTCTGGGGACATTATGAAACCTTTAGGAGGCTTGGCTTTGTTGGAAACAGTATGTCACTTTGGGCAGGCTTTGAGGGTTTGCAGCCTCACTCCACTTTCAGTTTGCTCTCTCTGATTCATCTCTGTGTGCAGTTGTTATATGAATAGTCAGCGTCCTGCTCTGGCTGCCTGATGCCACACCTTCCTTGCCATTATGGACTCCCCTTCTGGAACCATAAATCAAAATAAACTCTTTCTTCTATAAGTTGATTTTAGTCATGGTGTTTTATCATAGCAGCAAAAGGAAACTAATACAGTATGGTGTGTTGAAGGGTGGTCTCTGATTTCAAGGAACTTAGTCTCACAGGCTGCACAGATAAGAAAACAATGATAGTCCGTACTTCAATAGGGTGTTAGCACCATAAGAGAGTTGGAATTGGAGTAGAGGAAAATACTGTGAGCAAGTGCTTGATACCAATGGTGAGTCTGTTCCCATTAGGCCAAGCATCTGATAGAAAGTTGTAGAAAGTTGTGGCTAAGACATGGAGCTGGTAATGCAAACTGTGACCAGATTATGGAGGGACTGACAAACAATTGAGGAGTCTAGGCATCACTATAAGGAGCCACTGGCGAAGGAAGATTGATGATTTGAGTTGCATTTCCAAAAGATTAACTGCCCTGGGGACTACTGAATAGAGAGGAAGCCCAGTGAGTTTCTCTGGGATAGGAACTGTTTTTCTCACCTTTTATTCTTTGGGTGGAATCAAGTCACCAGAAGAGTTTCACCAATGGTCAAAACAAGAGGGTTGAGTTAGATGATGGAGTGTTCCCCAGAGGTAATGACCTATTTATTTTGGGGTAAATGAATACCTAAATTAGATATGACTCCAGAAAGTGAGTTATGCAAGCTTCCTCCAGTGTGCACGTGTTTGCAGTATCTGTTCTCCTGGTACTTTGGAATGAGCTAGTTGAACAAGAGTGGCTCTGTGCAATACAGGTGCTTGAAATTTTCCACTAAATCATCCTAACTAATTAAAATACTAGTATACCCATGTTAATACACTTAGTACCACTGTAAGAATACTCCAAAGTGGATAATGGATAAAGGACAGATTTATTTATTAGATGGGAAGTGTTCATATCCAGCCAAGGCCTTATTATAAGCTTTGTTAGAATGTGGTGGAAGGCATCACAGGGCAATAAAGAACACAGGGGAACTTGTAGCTTCAAAGCCATATTTAATTTACATTAACTCTAAGGACTTACACACTTCCCAGTATACCCCACCTTGCAGAACAGGTTTATTATGTGTGTTTTTTTGCGGGGGGAGCACATTCTGACCATCCAATCTTTCACCTTAAAATCTTGAAAATGTATTTTGTAACAAAAAACAACAACAACAACAAAAACACAACTCCGAGTGTCCTGTTACTAAATCATGTAGGCAGGGGTTAGTAGATATTTTCTGCAAAGGGCACCATTATAAACACAGTAATCTTTCCCAGTTCATGACTTCATGTCCCATCTTTCCTTTTATCTACAGTCAACTGCATGAGTTGTCTTGTTGTCCTGTGTCTAAGGTGCATGCACTGCCTGCCCATCCCTTAGTCACCCAGTAGCCATCATTATTGTTTCTAGATAGACAGTTGAAAATGGAAGTGCATGTCTTCAAGTCACCATTAATTTACTTAGTAATGGCCTAAATGTCTGACTAACAATAGTGGAAATTCTATGCCAAAGGGAAGCCATGAAGTGCTTCTTGTGAGTAGAAATGTGAGAGTTCTTAGTAAGAAAATAATTCATCCTGAGGTCACTAATACCCACAGTAAAAGCAAGTTTCCATGAATTGTGAAGGAAAAAAGAAAATGTATGGGGGGGAAAAAGTATCCATAGGGTGTTTGGTGGTGGCCTTGGTTTCAGGCAATCTCTGAGACATGTTTAGCTTATCTTAGTGGGAGGTCTCTGTATGCGAGCAGTCATCCAGAGGAGGAAGCTGTGGTTGATAGTTTCTGTATATACTGTCAGCATTCACACTCAAGACTAGAAGAAGGCTGTGCCAATTCCCTTGTTTCCTAGGCATTGAAGTCCTTGATGTGGCTGCACTGTGCTCAAGTTGATGACACATTTTCACATAGGCCTTCTTCTCCTCCCCATACCCTTCCTCACAGTATTTTCCTCTGCTTGATTTACTTTATCAGTGGGTTTGTAGAAAACACTGTTGCATAGTAATTTCTGATTTTCTGTTTATATTGATAATTCAGAAAGGGTCCACTCTAGCCAATCTTTGGCATATCTTCTGTCAAATCTCCTGATTGTTAATGAAAGATTTTGGTGCGCAGCTTAGACAAACAACATGAGACCAGCCGGTTCCATGAAGGGAGGGGGTTTATTCAGGGCGGAGGTTGGGGAGAGAAGCAGGTGAAGATGGCAGGGTGGGGGAAGAAGAGAGAGCGAGGTTGGGGGAGTTCTGTCTATTTGTATGGGCGATGATGTAGTCTTTTTCCCAGGTAAAGGTGAGGTAGCCAGGTGAATTGTGGGAGTGTATATCAGTTGCCTCGGCAACGATGTAGAAGTCGCCTGTTGCCTGGATGTGACATCACTGAGTTTGGACTTATACTAACAGTTAAGGTCACAAATTTTGGTTCAAAATGGCAATGATAGCATAATTAGTAACAGAGCTAGGACCTGGACAGTCTAAATTTCTGACTTTAGATTCAAAACCGTGTCTATTATACCTTACTGCCATTATGAAGAAAATTTGTGAGACAAAATTTCTAAGTCCTATCTCATAGTCAGTATCTTAAATAATATTTTGTTTAAGACTCTAAGCATCTGAATTTCCTGGACATCTTGAACTAGACGAAAGAATCCCCTTCCTGTAATAAAAATTAAAAATAAATCAATTAAAGTTAATCAAAAGAAAAAAATTAAAGAAAATAAAAGAGAAATTAAATTTTAAGTGTTTTTTTTGTTTTGTTTGTTTGTTTGTTTTTTGTTTTTAAAGAAAGAAAAAGCCAGGCATGAGAGCTTTCCTTTGTAATCCCAGTACTCAGGAGGATTGATGGCTGCCAGTCCTGTAACGAGCCTGAACTGCTACATGACAGGACCTTCCTTGTTGAAAATGCTAGATAAAGGCCAGGCAGTGGTGGCACATGCCTTTAATCCCAGCACTTGGGAGGCAGAGGCAGGCGGATTTCTGAGTTCGAGGCCAGCCTGGTCTACAGAGTGAGTTCCAGGACAGCCAGGGCTACACAGAGAAACCCTGTCTTGAAAAACCGAAAGAAAGAAAGAAAGAAAGAAAGAAAGAAAGAAAGAAAGAAAGAAAGAAAGAAAGAAGAAAATGCTAGATAAAGTAAACTTCTAATTGCAGTAGAACAATTTCAGTCCCCATCTCACACACACACACACACACACACACACACACACACACAATGAGAGAATTTATAGAATTGTTTTTAGTTTTATCATTTTACTCATTTATTTTTTGAGATGGGATCTTGTTGTGTAGTCTAAGATGTCCTCATGTCCTCAAATTTGCCATGCTTCCCAGAATTTCTTTTAAAAGGCTAATAAAAGGACTGAAGTAGTTCAAAGACAAATAGCCAGAGGAAAGGGAAGCAGCTAACTTAGAACCAGATGTTACTTTTGCTTTCCGTTCTCTAGGTACCTTTAAAACAAGGCAGGAGTCTTATGGATTGGATCCGACTGACCAAGAGTGGAAAGGACTTAACAGGACTGAAGGGCGGGTTAATTGAAGTAACTGAAGAGGAGCTTAAGAAGCACAACAAGAAAGACGACTGTTGGATATGCATAAGAGGTAGGCAGCATGTACTAAACATTTCAGAAACTTGCCTGAACTTTCAGACTTGCTAACAAAAATTGCCTTACTAGATCATAAATAATGTTGTTCTCACTCTGGACAGTATTTTTCCTTACATAAACTTTTACATTTTGATGCAGAAGACAGAGAACTAATGGGATGGAAATCTTTTGTAGCATTCTTACGTTGTCCTTTTGAAAGGAAGCACACGTGTTTGCCAAGAAATTTAACACCAAGGTGTTAAAACTCTCCGGGGCACCCAGTATATGGAATAACTGCCCATCCCAGAGCCTTGTGATTGAATGCTGTTAGAATAAAGGTCTCTGAGATTCTAAAGGAAATCATATGCGTGTGTGTTGTATGCACCTATTCATATTTGTATGTGTATATGCATGTGTTTGTACACATGCGAGAACACTGTTCCGTGTGTGTCTGTGGAGACCAGAGGTTGATGAGCTTTAGATTCAGTGAGAGACTGTCTTAAAGCATAGCGAGGAGACAGCTGAAGTTAACCTCTGGCTTCCACACATATGTGTAGACATGAACATACATGTATACCCACATTCTCCCATGCACACACTCACAAACACACATAAAGAATCAGTTCATTAAGGACACCATGTTGATGTGTGGTGACAAAGCTTCAAAGCACATAGCAGACATTAGAAGAACCAAGGGATAGAATTAAAGTTTTCATTCAGAGTTGTAGATTTTAATCCCTCTCAGCAATTGTTAGAACTAGATAAACATCTGTAGACATAATGAAATTGGCAGTGCAGTTCCTTTATTGAACACAAGATGGTGAAGTCATCACAGTCCTTAGACTGAGGCTTAGAGTTGAAAAATGGTGAGTTACTCCATGTTTTTACCTTATGAACATATCTTTTCCTATTATATTTTTGGGGCTATCATTATTAACAATGGGAAAAATTTTAAGTAAGTAAAAATGCTGTTCTATAATGGCATATTATACTTGCTACATACATGATAGGTACTAAATTCATTTATTAAATGTAGTCTAGAACTTTAATATTTGTTTGAATGTTAAAACCAAAAATTAGTTTTTAATATGTTTACTTTAATTACCGGAGTGCTTTCAGAATTTTTTTGAGTCTTGAAATAACTCCTAATTTTTTAACAATTATTGAGAATATTAAAAGGCTTTTGTTTGCATGGTGTCTCTTAATGTTACCATTAATTAAAATTAAGAAATATAAACAGTATTTTAAATAATAATTTAATTAATAAATTTAATTTTGTTTGCATGGTGTCTCTTAATGTTACCATTAATTAAAATTAAGAAATATAAACAGTATTTTAAATAATAATTTAATTAATAAATTAATAAATTAAATTTAATAAAACTGCTACATGTGGTACATAGTACCTATGTTTATGAAAAGAACTTTTCTAAATGAAAAATATAGGAGTCCATAATTTTCAGTTTTGGTAAATATCTCTAGTGCATAGCCTCATAGATGACAGCTCACGTGTATTGTTGTGTTACTGTCTCCAGTCTCATATCACATGTCCATGTAGCTTCTAGAAAATCTCACATTTATGAAAGAACAAGAATTTTAAACAAACATAGTATTTTAGTTTTATTTGAACAAAATTTTCACCTTGCACCACCAGAAGTGTCTTTTTTGTGCTTCCTCTGGAGTCCTTGGGCTCTACCATGTAACTTACAGAAGAGAATAAAAAAGAAATGGAAAAATTCCCAGTCAGTGAACATGTGGCCAAAGCATTAGGATACCCTTAGTTCTGTATGGTGAGCCATGGTGGCTCACATGCATACTTAGTTACCTAGCCTGGGACACTGCGGCACCTTCATTTGGGAGATAGACAAACAGACATAGGTCTTTGGCACTAACCCATGTGGGTCTAAGACGGGACTGTCTGAAGGCACCATCACATAGATCTGCGCTTGAGATTACAGTGGAGTGTGCTGCAGTTCTGAATCTAGTCATCTTTAGATGGAGTGGCCTGATTCAGGTTCTTCAGGTTGGTAGAGGCTTTTCTTGTCTCTAGAGCATTTGAGATATAACTAAAAATTAAGCCTTCAGCAATTAGGATATTCAAAATTACCATTGAGGGGAAAATTGTCATAATTCTTGGTACATCTATGTTAGACAGTAAATAGATTTATTGGATGAATATAATCTGGAATTTTAATATTTATTTGAATATGAAACCCAAAATTCAGTTTTAATATGTTTTCTTTTATTTATGTGAGTGCTGCCAGACTTTTGGGTCTTTAAGTCCTCCCATTCTTCAAATCACCAAGCCTAGAAAACTGTGTATGGGTAACTTCTTTCATGAACAAAATACCCAAGATAAACAACTCTCAAAAAGCTTTTATTTGGCCAATGCTTTCAAAGATTTCAGCCCATGGTCATCTGGCTGCAAGGCTTTGGTGCCAGAGGCAAGGTGTTACATGGTGGTGAGAATACATGGCAGAGGAGAGTGCTTGGCTCATAGCCAGGAGCTAGAAAGACTGACAAGAGGGGCTGGGTCTTCCTTAATGAGCTAGTTCCTTCCTCTAGGCCCAGCCAACTGAGAGCACATAAAATGCTAATAGCACCGTGGACTAGTACCCAAACATCAACACAGATCCTAAGGAACATATTGAAAGTATAACACCATTTGATTGTTTATTATATTTCCTTCTAGATGTATGTATCTACGATTAGTGAAATCATGTGTGTCCACACAGCTCATACATCAGAACACAACATAAAAGCCCAACTAGTGATGAGTGGATGAACCAAATTTGACTTATCCACATGGCATATTACCTATCCATAAAACCAAAACATCCTTAGGCTGCTAAAGACTGTGTTTTGTATCATTGCACTTGTATGAAATGACCAGAATAAGCAAACCTATCCAGACAGAATGGTTTCCTGTGTCTTAGCAGATTTTTATCAGGGTGGTAGACAGCAGTGGAATGAAATTTTATTTCTCTCTTTCTTTGTGTGTGTGCATATGCACACATATCTATGCACATATATGTATACATATTATATAGCGTTTCTTCATGTTGGAAGGCAAGTCTGTGTGGTCTTTTGCATTGTTTTATGTTTTATGAGCAGAGACACTGTTTCCACTGTTTACTCATGAGTCAGCTTAATAAAGATCATGACTACCCCCACAGCAGAGAGCTGGCACTTTCACTGACATTTAGGAAGAACCTGAGTTTCTTTTTTTTTTTTAATTGTCAAAATAACTGACAAAAGTAAATTTTAATTTAAAATTTAAAATATTAGTTTTTGAGGTATGTGTTTGTATGTATACATATTTGGAAGCTTGAGATTAAAGTCAGGAGTGATTCTCAATCACTCTCTGCCTTACTCATTGGGATGGGCCTTTTAGTTGAATGCAGAGCTTACCAATATAGCTGGTTTAACCAGCCAGCTTGCTCTGGGGATCTGTCTCCACCTTCCCAGTGGGAGTTACAGACAGGGTTTCTGAACTGCTGTCTTCAAGCTTGCATGGTTAGTGCTGTACATCCACTAAAGCATTTATCCAGCACCTCCAGATGCTAGTTTAAAAAGTCAGTAATAGGATATATAAACATAACGTCTCAACGTGCACACTCACCAGTGGCTTCTGAACACAGCCATCTGTATTCACATTTGCCTTCCTCAGCTGACAGCCTTTAGTGATTCTTTTTTTTTTTTTTTTGTAATTGGCTATTTTATTTACATTTCAGATTATCCTGTTACCCCATTTCTTCCCCTCCCAGGAATCTCCTATCCCATCCCCCCTCCTCCTGCTTCTATGAGGATGTACCCTCACCTACCCCCACCTCCCACCTTCCGACCCTCAAATTCCCCCCCACCCCCCACCAGCATTCAGCCTTCATGGGACCAAGGATCTCCTCTCCCACCTATGCCCGACAGGGCCATCCTCCCCTACATATACAGCTGAAGCCATGGGTTTCTCCCTAAGTGCTCCCAGGCTGTGGTTTAGATCCTAGGAGCTCTTGTTGGTTGATATTGTTGCTTTCCTCATGGGGCCGCAAACCTTTTCAGCTCCTTCAGTCTTCACTCTAACTCCTCCATTGGGAACCCTTTGATCAGTTCAATGGTTAGCTGTGAGCATCCATCTCTGAATATGTCAGACTCTGGCAGACCTCTAAGGACACACAGCTATATCAGGCTTCTGTCAGCATGCACTTCCTGACATCCACATCAGCGTCTGCCTTTGGTGACTGCACATGAGATGGATACCCAGGTGGAATGGTCTCCAGACAGCCCCTCTTTCAGCTTCTGTCCCACCTTTGTCTCCATATTTGCTCCCTTGAGTATTTTGTTACTCCTTTTAAGAAGGATGGAAGCACCGCCACTTGGTCTTCCTTCTTCATGAGCTTTATGTGGTTTGTGAGTTGAATCTTGGGTATTTCAAGCTTCTGGGCTAATATCCAATAATCAGTGAGTGAATACCATGTATGTTCTTTTGTGATTGGGTTACCTCACTCAGGATGATATTTTCTAGTTCCATCCATTTACCTAAGAATTTCTTGAATTCATTGTTTTTAATAGCTGAGTAATATTCCATTGTGTAAATGTGCCACATTTTCTGCATCCATTCCTCTGTTGAAGGACATCTGGGTTCTTTCCAGCTTCTGGCTATTATAAATAAGGCTGCTTTGAACATAGTTGAGCATATGTCCTTGTTATATGTTGGAGCATCTTCTGGGTATATGCCCAGGTGAGGACCCAGGTATATACCTATGTCTAATTTTCTGAGGAACTGTCAGACTGATTTCCAAAGTGGTTGCACCATCTTGCAATCCCACCAACTGAGTTTCTTTATCCAGGTTCCTCTCCTGGAGGAGTAGAAGTGCACAGGTCTCGGGGTCCTCTTCACATAGCTCTGTGGGAACTAGGGATCAAGGAGCTGATGCGAATGTTGCTTTTCTAGTTGCAGGTGTTGATTAAGTATTAAACTTTCTTGTCTTAACCAACAAGTCCCATGTTATTTAAGAGAGACCAGGAAACTGGCAGGTTAATTAGCTAGCTCATAAGATCAATGAAATTTTAGACTTTACAGCTCTCACTACTTTGAAAAAATGAAGTCCTAGATGAGATGTTACGAGAGAGTTATCATAACTTACATTTATAGGCCTTACAATTTCTAAGAAGTTCCTGTGGACATTATTTGTCCTTGCTTTGATGCAGGGTTTGTTTACAATGTCAGCCCATACATGGAGTATCATCCTGGTGGGGAGGATGAACTTATGAGAGCCGCAGGAGCGGATGGAACGGATCTTTTTAATGAGGTAAGTTGCTTCAGTTAATCAGGACGTTGTAAGCATGGATTTAGCAGTGAGACATTTGTAGGAAGAAAATGCTTGCATTCATTTGAGATGGGTGGGCTTGAACTGGTCTTTGAGACCCTGAATAGAATCATATGTCAGAGTAAATATTTTCCTTTGAACATACTTAAATGCCTGCTGTTTAGAGTCCTGTAATTGACAAACCCTATACCCTTGCCTCCTTGAATCTCTTCTTTTTTATCTGTTTGCTTAAATTACCCACATGTACACTCCAAAGGCAGGTTTTACACAGTAGTGGATGCATTATGAGTAACTGCAAATAAAATTTCAGTTTCTATTAGTAATAAGTGCATGTCCATTTTGTAATGTATTTGCTATTTAGGGTTATTTATTTCCTCAGGGTTATTAAGATCCTGTTAACAATATTGCTTGACTGTTTTTTTTTCAATATTTGAACAATGTATTATGACTGATATTGAGTAATGTAAATGGTCTTCTTTTACTGATGCTTTTGAATATTGTGTTCTTTTTTTCTAATCTTTTTACAATTGAACATTTAAATTCTTTTTCTAGGATTTTGCTAATGTAAACAGTGTTATGCTTCTAGCATAGTGATGCACACAGTTTATTCTATCACTCAGGAGGTTGAGGCAGGAGGATATGTATGAATTAGAAGGTAGCTTGGGTTACATAGTTTGCTCTGGACCAGCTTAAGTTCAAGTTTTCTGTTTTATCATACAGGAAGAATATGACAGTAATTTTCATACATTGTGAAGGATATTCTTAAACACTAGTGCCTACCCCCAATCTGTGATGCTTTCAATTGCATTGCAAATGACAAAGAAATAAAAAGGATAAATTACATCTGAGTGTTCTTTTGAAATTGTTGGGACTTTGTGGGCACCTGACAGTGTCAGAGGTCTGTGGACAACACATTGAGAATACTGTTCTAAACAGTCTTGATCTGTTGCTAGCTAATTGAGTCTGCTTCAGGGCAGTGTATGAAGTTTCGGCTCTGCTCATGGTAAAATAAGAACGTCCTATGGAGGTAGAGTCATGTTGCCTGTTGGCCATTCATCTCCCATGCTAGGTTCATCGTTGGGTCAATTATGAATCCATGCTGAAAGAATGCCTGGTTGGCAGGATGGCTGTGAAGCCTGCTGTTCCAAAAGGTAAGTAAAACAGAGTGGTTTTAAAATAACATTGGATTTCAATGAATAGGAATAAATAAGTCACAGTACTTTCCCCGGTGTTACTGGCCTTCTACTGTATCTGCTGTAAAGGTTTTATTCAACCTTGGGCCTCCACATACATGCATATATACATGCCCCCTACCCACAGATGTAAGAATGTGCATACACACACACACACACACACACACACACACACAAATGGAGAAAAGAAAGATAAAGAATTCTGTATGTCTTTCCTTTTTAAAAGAAGTGATGTATTTTGTAGAAAGTTGTAAGGGGTAAATTGTATAGAAAGGAAACCTTTATTTGCTTTCTGGTTTTCAGTAATCTCACATGCTGTCATTAACTAAGCAGATTAGTGACAGTACTGGTTACAGATGTTAGCTGAGTTGTTTTATTGTTGAGGTTTTACATTTAATTTTTTTCAGTTAATTTTAGAATTGGCACCTCACTTTGCTATTCCTGGCTACAGTCAAACTCACAGTCCTTTTTCCTTAGCCTCTGAGAAGCTGGGATTACAGGTGTGGCAGATGTGGCCCCATGCTCAGCTTATAATTTAACTGTTTTGATTCTTTCATTGGACTCAAAAAAAAAAAAAAACAAACAAACCTGTAAAAAGTGATCCAGAACAGTGTTACCTTCTGCCTTTCTCCCTCATTTATCTCTTCCTTGTCTCCTCACTGATGTGATCATTCTTTGTTAAGCTTCTTTAAAGTGTAACTACCTCTGAGCGGGAGCTCTCCTATCTGACAGCTGTTCTTGACCCTCTTTCATAAGAGTTCCCTCTTGGAGTTTGAATGGAATGGCAGAAGCAGGAATACTTTATATAACCCCTTTCTGTGAAGGGATATAGCAATTTCTGTTCAGTCACTCTTGACTCTGGGTCTCATTCAGAATGAATCGGTCTGTTCAAACAGAATCTTTGACTGCTTAGTTCAGTGAATTTTGTAATTCAAGGCTTTATTGCTGGAAGCTTCTCTCAGTAAGCCACTATGTAGGTCCTGGGATTTTAGATCCACAAAGGAATGTCCATGGTCACATAGAGCTAAGGAACAGGGGCTTGGAGCTATAAAAGGCAGGAAGTTGGAACTAAGCCCCTGTTTATGGCCTGGACTTGGTAGAACTATGTATTTAATGGAAAAAGTTTTCAACAGTAAAGGGAGATACTGGACTTTCATGTCTGTCTCAACCTTTTTTATAAGGTGATGAAGGAGAAGAAAGAATTTCGTGCAAGAATCTGACACAGTGCTCATAGTAGTAAGGGTGTGCTCCCTGGTGTTCATTGAAGGCAATATTGTGGAACTTGATCTTTATAAAAGAAAATCTTCTTTGTACTTGTAGCTCAGCGAGGCCAGGAACTCTTCAACTCAGATTTGTCTCCACTTAAGTAGTAGTGAGGGATTCCTAGGAAGAGGAGGGAAAAGCAAGTTGTTGATTGGTCAGAAAGGAGAGTTTCGGGGTTCTCAGTATAAGTATAGAAAAGCAATGCACCGCTTCACAGATTACATAGGTTTTTTTTTTTTCTTCTTTTGGTTTTATATTTGAGACCAGCTTCCATGTAGACCAGGCTTACCTCAAATTTGCAGCATTCCTTTAGGCTCTGCTTCCTAAGTGCTGGGATTACAAGTGTGCACCACCATGCCTGCCTATGGAGACTATTTGTATTGTATTGTATTGTATTGTATTGTATTGTATTGTATTGTATTGTATTGTATTGTATTGTATTGTATTGTATTGTATTGTATTGTATTGCTGGGGATTGAACCCAGGGCCTTGTGTATGTTACACAAGCATTCTACTACCACTCTGCAGTGCTTGCTTGGTTATAATTGAGAATAGTTAGTATGTCATCCATTAGGGATTATGAACTCATTAAAACAGCATTGACTGGTGGGACTAGCTGCTTCTATTCGTGTTCACTCTTGGAAGCCAGCCTGGGATCATGTTTGCATGGGTGCTGATAGCTTTTCCTGAAGTAGCTTGGGTTCTCTCAACTAAATAACATATTTAGTTATATACCAGTGTTGCCAGGCCTTTCCTAACCAACTTCAGTGTGACCTACCTGGGAATTCTGATAGGCCACTTACCAGTTTGAAGCAAATGCTCATGAGGATTTGTATCAGAGGAATATGAATTCAGCCTGAAACCCTCTTCCCACAGACACGGGGAAGTTGTTAGAACATCCAAGGAAGTAAGTCAGAGATAAAGGGCAGTTGTGCTGTTGAGGTTTTGTTATGCCTGACCAGAGTTTCGATAATTGTGTCTTAAACTTTTAGGGAAATGAGATTGAATTGATAACCTAAGTTTAAAATGGGACTATTAAGAGCAGCCATGCAGAACTGAGAGTGAATCAGCAAGAACTGCGTTTTAGAAAGGAAAAAATAGAAGCATGTAAAATTAAAAGCTCGTCATGTGAAGAGCTCAGTGGGTAAGACAGGGAGCCTGCAGGGAGCACGAGATTGAGGAACAGCATACACAGAATAAATACAGTGCATGGTGAAAGCATGCGGGAGGCATGAAGTCTCCCCGGCCTAAGGCTTGTAATCAGACTTCTAGAAGGAAGTCATAGTGAGAATGAGGAAGAGGCAGTGCATGAAGGGGGTACAGGCTAGAGTTTCTCAGAATTACTGAATGTCAGGTATTAAAGTTTAGCACAGTCAGCGAACCCCAGACAAGACCAATAAACAGCATGGCATGTGAAACAGTGTTAGAAGTGTACACAACTAGAAGGTGAAGAGTAGCCAGAGGGAGACTCGCCAACACAGCACAGAAGCTAGGTTGGTGCTAGCTACTACAGCTGAGTTCCCAACCAACAGCAGAGGCTAAAAGCGGAATGAATAGTACTTTGAAAATGTTAAGGAAAAAACAACTATCCACTTAAATCACTCTGTAGAAAAGTTAAAACAGATGTACATTAGACCATCAAAAAAACAAAGCCCCTCTCCATGAAGGTAGAACCAGGGGGATGAGGAAATGGAGATTTCAGGCTAAGCCCTAATCATAAAGGACTAAATTATAAACAATGCTCTTTCTGCTGGTTCAGGGAAGGGCAGTATCTTTCTTAGGAAAAGAGCTTTTAGAAACAAAAACCTCCTTTCCTATTCCATCTTTATTTCTGACGTCGATTACATGAGGCAGCATGACCTTTGGAAAGAGCAGAGTTTCATAGACAGATTTGGGTCCAAGTCTCGTCTCTGCTACTTAGACCTTGTTTTCTTAGGCGCCAGTCATAGATGCTACCTAATGATAATGTTTTCTCATTAGTAAAATGAAGAATAATAATAAAATGGAAAAATGGCACGTGAGTAAATATGCTTGCCATATAAGTTCAGACTCCCAGAACCCAAGTAAAAGCTGCACATAGTAGAGCAGCACCTATAACCCCAGTAATCCCTGATAACTGTACTAATTCCTACAAGGAGATGGGAGGCAGGGACAAGAACGAGGCTGACTAGGCTGCAACCCAGATATATTAGTTTTGCAGTATGACCAATGCCCAAAGGTTGTCCTCTGTCCTTAGCCTTTGTCCCATGACCACACATCAACATGCACACACATGGCAACTTTCATATTTCATACATTTACACACATGGATGAGCATTTTAAAGATATTGAGGAATTAACTGAAGCAAAATTTGCCAACCAGCTAGAATCTAAGCAATGTGTGTGTGTGTTGGGGGAGGGTGGCTAGAAATGCCACTAGTGTTCCTGTACTTCACTACTTATAAACACTGAGGCTATTTTTTTTTCAGTTTGTTTCTACAGTTATTAGGTATAAACTAGCATGTGATGCTATGTTTCACCATGAAAAGATGGTTCTGTTACAGTAAAAGAACATTCTTGTTAATTGACAGGACCCATGAGAGTTTGGGGGGAGTCAGCCTGTTTGGATTATGAGTATTTTGTGAATTAGTGGCAATGATTTGAAATGACTTGCGAGGCATTAGGAAGCAAAACAAGAATTTTGCAGAGCAAATAAGCAATGTTTGTGAGCAAAGGGACCTTTAACTTATAAAAATATTTTTATACAATCTAGTTTGATTATGTTTTTCCTCTCCACAACATTCTTCCCACCTACCTTCCTGCTCACTCATTTTTGTGTGTTCTTCCATTTCTCTCTCTTAAATAAAACAAAACTCAAAACAAATAAACAAAAAACCAATAAAACAGAAATATGTATAAGAGAAAAAAGTCTGCAAAACAAACAAAACATAGAGATTGTTTGGTGTTGGCCAACTACTCCTGGGCTTGGGAGTGTGATTGATATACCTAGTGACACTATATTGGAGAAAACTGATTTTTCCCTAGTCTGTGTCTATCAGTTCTTGGAGAGGGGTAGGATTCTGTGTCTTCTTCCCCCTCTCAGTGCTGGTACCCTGTCTGGCCTGAACTTGTGCAGATCCTTTGTCTTCTGCCGTAATCTCTGTGAGTTGATGTGTACCTGTCCTGTTGTGTCTGGAAGACCTTGCCTCCCCCCTTTTTTTGATATTTTCCTTATTTACATTTTAAATATTATCCTCTTTCCCAGTTCCCACCCCCCAAAACTCCCTATCCCATCTCCCCTCCCCTGCTTCTATGAGGGTGTTCCCCCACCCACCCACTCCTACCTCCCTGCCCTCAAATTCCCTTACACTGGGGCATCAAGCCTTCACAGGACCAAGGACCTCTTCTCCTATTGATGCCGGATAAGGCTATCCTCTGCTGCATATGCAGCTGGAGCCATGGGTCCCTCCATATGTACTCCTTTGTTGATGGTTTAGTTCCTGGAACTCTAGAGGGGTCTGGTTGGTAGATATTATTATTCTTCCTATGGGGTTGCAAACCCCTTTAGCTCCTTCAGTCCTTTCTCTAACTCCTCCATTGGAGACCCCTTTAGGGACTCTGTGCTCAGTCCAATGGTTGGCTGCAAGTATCTGCCTCTGTATTTGTCAGGCTCTGGCAGATCTTCTCAGAAGACAGCTATATCTTAGAAGTCATCAATCACCTTTGGTTCTGATGATCTATTCTCCTCTAATGCATCGATCCATGAGCCTTTAAGGGAGGGATTTAACAAAGACATCTCATTCAGGACTGAGTGCTCCAAAGTCCCTTACTGTCTGCACATTGATTGGTTGTGGGTCTCTGGGTCAATTCTCATCTACTGCAAGAAACTTCTCTGATGACTGTTCTATAGAGATAGTCATATATCACTAGGAGTTATTGTATTGCTATGTTCTTTGAACAGAATAGTAGCAGTAGGTTTTCCTTTAGGCTTGTGTCAGATTCTTGGTTATTTTAGCAGTGGCAAGTGTGGGCCTTAATTTCTTTAAAAAAAAAATGGTTGGTTATGTTTGTGCCACTTGTGCCACTTGCAGCTGTGTATCTTACAGGCAAGGCAGATCACTGTTGTAGATTGCAACAGTGGCTGAGAGATATGATAAAGTTTTTTCCTCCTATAGTATGCACAGTACTTTTCAGTACCATGAATGCCAGTCAATGAGGATGAAACTTCTAGTTGGGCACCAGCTCAACTTCTCTGAGTTTAATAACATAAGTAAATGTTGTATTCATCAATAAGACCTTACCTTCAGATTGTGGAGAGTAACCAATAATCCTGGCAGTAGCCTGTGTGAAGGGGAACCCTACCTTGTGACATCTTTCAATTTGAAAATTTGGATGTTATTTTAATTTATTATTCTTTAAAACTTTAAAAAGCTCCTAACAGGGATTAATAATCCCGAGGGGATTATTTTGACCATAATTATATAGCACTTATGTGGCTATTAAAATATATTAGACTTTTGTGAATTGGCTGCTGTCATTACAACTAGACTTAAGATCTGATCCCACCCCCTGCCACCCCACCCCTATGCCACCATGCTGACGAACTGAGTACAGCTGACTGTCAGCCTCTGACCAGCTGAGTTCCTTCAGAAGAGAGGCTTTGGCTAGAGTATTGCCAGTTAGCCAAATGGAAAGGATATCAGTTTGGTTTTTCATAGTATCATCTTTCAAATGATGTAACTAGTTTTCAACAAAGAATACTGAATTTCTTCTTAGGGAAAAAGTTTCTCTCCCAACTAAAATGATGCAAATATAAATGTGTTTAAAAAGGAAAACAGTTTATGACCCAACTTTTTAAAACTTAGACTGGTATAATTGTGAAGGTAATTTAAATAATTTAAGAGGAAGCTTTTTTCATCCTGGAATTTCTTATATGAAAAAATGGACAGGGGGTTACTTTTGAAAAATCCAGTACGTTCTGGCAGATTGAAGTCAGAGTACATTAAGCAAAATAATCCTCTGATGTAATTCTTTTCCCTAGAAACACATTACCTAGAGTAATTTTCAAAATCTATGAGTGCCTAAACAGATTTTTTTTCACGACAAATGAAATTTATTAGAGCTTGGCTCTAAAATACATGGAGCTGGCTTTAATTGGCAGTACTGTGAACTCGCTGTTTCTCTTCAGTAAAGAGATAGTCACAGCTGCAGTAGCCATACCAGGTAACATTGATGGAGGACAGTTAGGACCAGGCAGTGGACATCAGTGCTCCCTTACAAATGGCAAATGGTGTTCTTTGGCAATGATAAGCAATAACCATTTGAGGTACAACTTTTACCATGTTTTAAGTCTTGTATGTTTTTAGGAAGTATTGGACAACAGCATGTCAAGAAAAGTAGGGTGGGGTTTTTAGGAAAACAGATTACATCCTGGCTTTGCCAAGGAGCTGTGGATCAGTTTAGACCTTGGCCTCTTATTTTCATTCTTGAGGAAGAGAAAAGCAATAGTTTGTTGCATATTGTAAGAGTCCTTTCAGTTATAGAATTATTTTGCTTAAAAGGGAGAAAGATGACAATCTGGTTTTCTTAATTATGATCACTATGTGTCAGATGAGTGAAGTAGAGATATTTGTGGGAGTTTGGGTTATTAGAAATTAGGAGACAAAAAATGTGAAAACAGAGCATGCCACACACCTGTAATTCCAGCACTTGGGAAATTAAGCAAAAAGAACCACATGGTGAGGGGTCCTGGGGCCAGTAGGAAGGGGCATACCACCTGGTAACATCTTTGACATTTTGAATATGTTATTTTAGTTCATTATTCTTTAAAACTTTTTAAAGCTACTAACAACTTGCTGAGGGGATTATTTTGACAATAATTGTGTAGCACTTGTATAGTTATTAAAATATATTAAACTCTTATGAGTTGGCTGCTATCCTGAAAAATATACCTGAAACATTTTTTCTGGGTTTTAACTCTAATAATTGTAAAATATGTACATATGAAAATCTTAACATATTTTCCTCATTTTGGTGACTTTATGCTTATTACAATATAGTTATAGACTGACAGACTCATAATAGATAATAAAATCTCTTTGGAGTGTTAATATTTGTATTTTATAGAACATAACTAGTAAATTATGTTTTCTTTATATGAATTTAAAATATGACATCATAGACAAAACTTGGGGTATAAGTGCTCTTAGGATGTGTTATGTGGCTCAGTAGTAGAACCTGTGCTATGTGTTCTCAGAGTCCACAAACTGATTGCCAGCACTTGGGAGAAGTAGTCAAAAATAAATTTACCAAAATACTGGGAGGGGGATGCACATATGTATGTGTGCTTATACACACACACACACACACACACACACACACACACCTACCTATCTGGAGAAATGGGCTAATGGTCTCCACTAAAATGACTTACTTGAAAGAAATACCTTCCATGTCATAGCCCCATTTCTATCCTTGGACATAGTTTAACAACATAGTTCACCAATAATAATGGCTCGATGATCTCTTTCATGTTATAGTATTCTTTTTTATTTATTTATATGAGTATACTGTAGCTGTCTTCAGACACACCAGAAGAGGGCATCAGATGGTTATGAGCCACCATGTGGTTGCTGGGAATTGAACTCAGGACCTTTGGAAGAGCAGTCAGTGCTCTTAACCACTAAACCATCTCTTCAGCCCAGTGTTACAGTATTCTTATCTGACTTTTTCCTTTCCAAATACAGACTGTCATGAAGGAAAGAGAGTCTTAAATGGTAAGTCATATAAATTGCTACATAGAATTGTCTGGAGTATTCAGATTTTTTTTTGTTTGTTTGTTTAAAATGCGAAAGCTACTGTTGCTTAGCTAAACTTAAGGGATTTACTAGAACATTATGGGCCCCTTATTTTAACTATTCCTTGTAAAATAATTGCTTCCATGAAATCTCTGAGCCCAATGCATAAATGCTTATAGTCACTAAGACAGGGCTAAGGTGGTCTCTTAGGCATGTGAGTTCACCTCTGGTGTAGGACAGATTCCAGTAGCTCGTTATTCTAGACTGCTGCTTGACTGAGCAGTACGGACATCCTCATGGTTGGCACTGCCCCCTTCGCACCCAAGTGTGGTGTGGACAATACTGACTGATTCATGAAATGCATGGGGCTCCTCTGAATTGTGTTATTGTACCTGTAGATCAGATATTTTTCCCTCCCTGTTTACAAAACAAAGTTATAGAGTTAACAAGCTAGGTTTTCAGTAGAATTACCTTCTTTTTAAGTGAGAAAATAGTCTGTAATTTGCCATTTATGATGTTTGAAGTTGTTATGGTATAAGACTGCAGTAAATGCAAGGCTGACCTTGGGCTCCATCTGATGGTTGACTTTTGTGATGCTACAGAAATAATCATCCCTCTTGCCTACCACATGTGGCTTTCAGCATCTTTACTCAGGTGCACTGTATTTAACGTTTCAATTAAAGAGAGCCTTAAATGTGAAACATAGCACGCTCCATTGTGGAGCATTACATGTTGTGACTTGGATCCTGTATAGTAGTGAGGTGCATATCTATCTGGTTTTGTGTACGTACCTATGTACAAATGTATATATTTGTATTTTGTAACTTTCTGTGTTTGACTCAGCTAAGTCTATATGGTAATTCTATATTTGCAAATGTAATGTGCCTGCTTTTTGTGTCATTATTTCAACAGCTGATTAAAATCCTGAGTGGGATAGATGAGTTTTGTGCAATAGGGCCCAGATCCCTTAAACTGACGTCATTTTGTCAGCTAGCACTGTTGAGAGGGAGAGTGTTCTTTTGGACCACCTTACTTATTTACGCTGCTCTAACTTGGGCTTTCCCCCGTGTTCCCAGAAGGATATCATGTAAGATTTGTTTTATGGTTTCTTCTTGTACATGTTGAAATCAAGATAGATTCTGTTAAGTTTGGCATTGCTCTCTTCTCATAAGCTGTATCTCTGTGCTGCTCTCTTGATTTTTAAAAGGTATCTGGGATTGATCTCCTTTGTGCTATGGTAGGTTTGCCTCATTAGAACTGTGATGTGTATGAGGGTAGACAAAAAAAGCCAGACCAAAGGCCACCATGTCTTATGATCCCTTCTCTATATAGTAAATAGTGCCATTAATGCATATCCATCAATTTAAAACTAGTCTGGTATCATAAGTCACAGTGGTGACTACCACTGGGAGAGAACAAGCTTTTGGAAAGCACATAAAGAACATACTGGTGACAAGGGTCTCTGTGTCTTATGAAAATGTATTTAGTAGCATATTTATTACTTATGTCTTTTATGTATGTATGTTAAAACGAGTCAAGTATGATGTAGATAAATTACTGTTTTGTTTTGTTTTGTTTTTGTGAAGGCATGCTTCCCAAGAGCCAAGTGACAGACATACTGCCCAGGGAAGGCCCTAGTTCTCCAAGGTATGCACTCTTTTTACATTTCAAAGTGAGAGCAGGTCTACACAAACCCACAAACAGTAGAGGAAAGAACCAAAGAGTTGGTTTACTGCTTCCTGCCAGTCAGTCTTTCTTAGCGCACAAACCAACTGGAGTATCTCATTTTTCAGATGCAGGGGAGAGGGAGCTGTTCCATGAACAGATTTTAAGCAACCGAAGATAGATCCATTTTAAATACTTTAAAACACTGTCTTATTTTTTTTTTCTGATGATATAGTGTATATTCAGGGTAGAAAATTTAGAAAACATAGAAACGGGAAAAACTGTTATAACCCCATTAACTTTAGATATAGATGCCTAACACCGTGCTTTACTGATTTATGGGGTACCTTTTCACACTATATTATGGTTACAGGCTTGCCTTTGAGCAGTATCTGTTGTTAGTATTCTGTGAAAGCATTTTTTTTTGTTCGTATTTGATCACAAAACCATGCCACCATTTATCTTGGTATTCAATCTTTATATATCTATTTTTGGTGGTATTTTTTAAAAAATAAATTTTAATGGAAATACTGACCAATTAATACCAAATGTTTGTTCACGGTGCCTTAGATGAACTTGGGCTTCCTCTTTTGTTATTCTTTGGCTTCTTTTTTGTTATTCTTTTCCCCTCCACTGGTCTTTAATGCTCTAACAGAAGCACTTTACTATACATAGGGTTAAATAAGTTTGTGGACAGTTTTGTTAAGGGACTAAGAATGCCTCTGTGTGGCTGTCTTTACATAGGTGATCAGTATAGACTTGAACGGCTTTCCATTAACTTTCATTACTGACCCATTACCTTGAAGAATGAATTTTCTTTTAAAAATTGTGTGTATGCACATGTGCCACAGTGTTTGCGTGAAGGTTTTCACAATCTTGGGCATGGATCCTCACCTTCTACCTTGTCTGAGACAAGATCTTTTTTCCCCTGTCCTTTGCTGCCACATGTGCCAAAGGCAACTGGCCTGTGAACTTTCAGAGCTTCTCCTGCCTCCACCTTCTACCTTGCCACAGGAACACTGAGATTACAGATGTGTAGTCCTGCATCAGGCTTTATATGGGCTGTTCAGATTTGATCTCATGTCCTCACATTTATTCAGCAAGCATTTTTACCACTGAGCCATCTTCTCAGCTAAAGAATGAATTTCTTTAGTAGTGATATTTTCATTATAGAGAGGAAGGTGATAAGCATGCAGATTTCTTCATGCTCCTTAACAATACATGTATGTATTCTGTTATTACTCTGAAGATTTTAGTAGAAAAATATATCACCTTTATTTTGCCCATTTTGGTGGTTTTATTTAAGTACATGGAATTATAGATATTTAAATTTGTAGATAGATGCCAGCTATATCATGATAACTGCAACATCTTAAGACCACCATTTAGAAAAGAGTTTTACCTGGAGAAATATATTTTTCACTGTGGATTTTAAACATTGATTGACTTCATGTGTTCTTGCACATCATTCTGAGTATTTTTCACTCTTACTGTCTTACAGCTATGATTGGTTCCAAACAGAGTCTTCAGTCACCATTGTTATATACACCAAACAAAAGGTAAGCATCTATTGAAAACAAATAGTAAGAATTATTTGGCTTATTTATATAAGGCCCTTTTCCACAATCTTTTTTTGTATTAACCTATTCATTCTCCACAACAATCTCAAGGTAAAAAGCACTGTCTCCCATTTTACAAAAAAGGATTAATTTGTGTTTGGAACGTAGGTGTTCTGGCTCCAGTCTTACAGATATGCTGTGTAGCCTTTAAAACTACTAAAGCATTGTGTGTGCTTTCCAGTTAGCTTTGCCATAAGATTACTCTTCTGAGATTAGAAAGATTACACTGCTGAGACTTAATATGCTTGAACTGTCAGTGGCCTTCAGGTGCCCCTGTGTAACAAAGGTTAGGGAGCTCATTCATTTATGGGGTCTTTAAGTGGCACCTCTTCTATATGAGGCACCATTAGATGTTTTCAGCCACATAGTCTGACACCTGGTGAGCTTCCATTTGAGCCTTGTGGATTTAAAGGCAATCTAAAGAAAATCCCTGGAATTTTCAAGAATTCAAGCTACTTTTATAAAAGTGCAGAGCCTCATCTGGGCAGGGGCCTCCTCTCTCCTGTAGAGGTGATTTGAACACTGTGCTGGAGTGGCCACCCTCTCTGCCTGATAACAGCTGAGTTGGCTCACACACCACTAGTCCTCCCTTGCCTTCCCTCTAGCTCATTTCTTCATCTCACAGTCTAAGACCAAGAGGGTAGGTCCAGAGAAGCTGGGATCTGCTCTGCATTAATTCCCATGGGGTTTAAAGCGCAGTGACTAAGGAAAGGGGAAACTACTAAAGGACTGTGTAGTCAATGCATGTATAAGTAGTAAGTGCCACACACTTTCCTAAGTCTACATAGAAACTAAAGACGTCTAAGACGTTCCCTAAGTACACTTATCATAGCTGAGGTTAATAGGTTATGTACTTCTCCAGCATCACACAGTAGTGGGAAAACTAAAATGAAAATAGATAAAGATTTTGACTGCTGGGTCATATTTTTATTTTTTGCTACATTGTTTCTCAAAAAAAAAAATATCCTTGAGCAACTAATAGATACTCTACAGATAGTCTCAAGGGTTCATGACTTCAAGACAAGGGCCATGGTGGATACTGAACAGAGCACATGTCTGCTTAGTGCTAGTCCTACATTTGTTGAATTACGATGTTCAGAGAAGGGTAGGAATTGCCTTGGTTGAGAAAGAAATGAGAACCAGGAGTAATACTTATGTTGCTGGAGATCTATAAAGCAGTACATGAAAGCATCACTCGCTACCCCACAAATGAGGTGTTGGGGTCAGTTCTCATTCTTTAATCTTCCTGTCTGTACTTCCTTTTAAGAATATCAGTTTAGACTCAGTAATCGTTGACCTCCAGGATAACTCCTTGAGAGCAGAAGCAGCCATCAAGGATCATTCTTACCTTATACATATTGGTGAGTACCGCATTCTTATTCATGGGAACAGCTTGCTTCCTTTCACTATGGCAACAGCATGCTCTGCAGTCGAGAATGCTCTAATATGTTATTTGCTATGGCTGCTTTGGGTTGTCATTTCTGATCCTTTTACAGTTACTGTTTTCCTTCATGCTAATAAAACTGAAAGCATGATCCCCTTTCCAAGTTTAACCAATCAGAAGTCTACTGTGCTGTCCATTGCATGACACTTAAAGCAATCAGATGTGATCAGAATCCCTCATAAAAGTCTGTCATCCTTGACTTCTATAAATAAGTCCCTGGAAACCTTTGGTCACCATCTGAGCATTCCTTACTGGGATGCCCAGTCCTTGCCAGCTCTGCCACAGGAGGTCAAAGACAGAGAGCAAATCACCTAGACTGCAAGTTCATATAGTGTCCCTCAGTTGCCCATCTCCTCACAGACCAGCCTTATTGATTTTAGTCTGTCAGAAGCAACAAGTCAGCACTGAAGTCTAGAACCAAAGATACCAAATGTTGGATCTGTTTCTCACTTATAAGGAGTTTGAGTCTAGGATTTCATTGTTTTCTCTTCTTATGCCTATGACATATTTCTAGTTGGAAAATAGATATGACACACATAAAAATATCCCCAAACAATAGCAAATATATATTAGTGTTTTAAAATAAATTATTTTTGTGTATCAGTGCTTGATGTGTAAGTACCATGACATAACATCTATGGAGGTTAAAATTTTGTGGATTGGGTCTTCTTCTTTCTACCCTTACATGGGTTCCAAGAAAGGAACTCAGGTTGTCAGGCTTGCAAGCACTATTGCAGGATATCTGATCATACTGTGAACCCCAAGACTGAGTACTAGGAAAACCTGTTTCTGGTTGTAGTGTGGCTCAGCCTTAGCACACACTTTAATCCCAAACAATGAAGGTAAAGTTAGTTTGTAGTAGGAAGCACTTATATTTAAAAGCGATGTCTAATTGTGTGATAGACAAAGTGAAAAATCAAAGAAAGCTTTGACAGGATAGGATATGCTCAACTCTTGTGAGATGAAACCTATGTGAGGGAGCGGTGTGGGCTGGGGGTTGGGGGGAGGCAATTTCACTGGAAGAGTTTTACCGACAGGTCGAAGAGCGAAAACAAGCTAGACAAGGTGAAGACAGAATGAGCCAAAGAATGAAAAGGAGCAAGAAAATTAGAAAAGATTGCTAGAGTTAGTTTGAGGCCAAGCAGAGCAATTCAGTAGAAGCTGAGAGAAACCAGATTGGATCAGTCAGCATGGAGAAGAATTTTGACCCAGAATAGCTGAGTTGATCAGCCAGCCAGAGTCCAGAAAGAGCTAGAAAGCAAGTCTCAGGCTGAAAACATTCTAGGCCTAAATTAGATTGTACAGAGGCTAGAAGCTTCCAGAACTAGGCCTAGGTTAGCAGAATGAGGCAGTAAGCCTCAGAAACAAGAATTGCTACAGAAGAATAAAAGATACAGTTAGCAGAGCACCTTTACCCATTGAGCCATCTTACCAACTCCCAATTCCCACAACAATGCTTTAAAGATAACAATACCAACCAGCCAGAGCTCCCAGGGTCTAAACATAGGGAGGGACCCATGGCTCCAGTTGTATATGTAGGGGATGATGGCCTTATTGGGCGTAGGTGGGAAAAGAGGTCCTTGGTCCCATGAAGGCTGGATGTCCCAGTGTGGGAGAATTTGAGGGTGGGGAGGTGGGAGTGGGTGGGTAGATGGGGGCACGTCCTCATAGAAGCAGGAAGAGGAGATTTCGGGGGAGGATGGGGAAAGGGGATAACATCTGAAATGTAAATAAAATATCCAATAAAAAATGTAATTAAAAAAAAAACATGCCAGTTGGTTGAAGAAAATACAAGTTGAAATTCTCAACTCTCAGAAGTCTGCTCACTACTTTATTTTATTAATGAAGAGAAGTTCCTTTAATTCTGGATTCAGTCAGAATTTACTATTTTTTTTCTTTACCAACTCCCCATTCCCGATCCCAGCCTCATTCAGTAGATGAGTAACTTCAAACCTCTAAAGCAGGTGTTCTCAACCTATGTGTCAGAACCCCCACAGGGCTTGTAGATCAGATGTTTATTACATTATGATCATAACAGTAGCAAAAATACTGTTATGAGGAAGCAATGAAAATAATTTTGTTGTTGGGGGTCACCACAACATCAGGATCTGTATTAAAGGGTCACAGCATTAGGAAGGTTGAGAACCACTGTGTCTAAAGCTTTTTTTCTTGAAATCTGTCCTTCCCTATAGAATGCTTAGTTCTTCTCTTCATTGAAGTTTTTTAAGAGGTTTGGTTTTGTTTTTACTTATGTGTGTATGGCTCTTTGTATGTGTGTGGGTTCCTACAGAGGCTAGAAGATGGCATCAAATCCCCTAAAGATGGACTTACAAAGTGATTGTGAGCTGTCCAACCTGGGTCCTGGTAACCAAACTTGAGTCCTCTAGAGAAGCAGGGAGCATTCTTAAGCCATCTCTCCAACCCCTAATTCTTGTCTTTTTTTTACTAGCATACAGCCTATTTGCCTCTTATGAGAGAGATTAATTACACTAGAAAAGCTAGCCTTAGTCATTCGCACTTTAAGTGAAACCTCTGTGCCAGCATTTACTATTCTTTGTGTGTGTGTCTGTAGTCTTTATATGTGTGTATAGTCTTTATATGTATGTGTGTGTATTCTTTATACATATATAAAGAATAGTAAATTTTCTTTGTTCTCATTGTAGTCAAAAACCTATCTTGATTTTCATTCCAACTGAGTTGTAACTAGAGTTATCACCAAAGCAGTCCTGAGAGGAGTTCCCAAAACAAGTGTCTCCACACTGTCCTAAATGAGATTCTTCAGAAACAGAATTCCTAACCATCAAAGTCTTGTCTAGACACACATTAGGAAACTTAGTTCAGAGGCTGTACCACATCATGGGGTGACTGTTAAAGAATAGGATTTTGTTATGACTATAGTGGTGCAGAGGAGAAGTCAAATTGAGGAGCTCATATAAAGATTTGAGGAACTTGGCTCAGGGCTATAGCTGCTTTAAGATGTTTTGGCCCATAGGACAGCAGCATCTTTCAGAGTATTGAGACTATACATAAACTCTGATTGACTTCAAGACTACAAAGGAAAACATGTAGCTGGCTGGATTCCATGGCCATCAAGGTACTTTATATACTACAGGACAGATGAGGGTGGAGAAACTGGATTTGTATTGGAGGGAAGTCTCACTTGGACACATATAAAAAGCAAAAATTCCAGTAAAAAGTTATGTAATTTAACATATACATTCAAGCTAGAATTGAACTGGAAACATCTTTCCTGCTTTCTAGCTTCCAGAGTGCCAGAAATGTTATGCAGGCTGCTGAGGGAGAAAGGTAACAAGGGTTTTCCCTAGCAGTGAACTCTGTGAACTACAAGCTTCAACCTGGCAGGAAACAGTGGCATTGCTGTGATAGGGATAACCAACTTCTCCCTGATTGGATCAGGTCCACAGAAGGAACACCACACCTGGGGCTATAAAGCTGGCCCAAAATCACATATGTCATAGGCCTATGGCAGAAATTACTACCTATTTTAGCTAAGTAGATGTAAAGTCAAAGTGCCTTCTAGATATCTATGTTCATAATCTCACTTATGGGCTAATCTCACCTCGGACCAGAGAAGCTTCCATTCGTAGTGAATGGTGGTGAATACAGAGACACTTGGCTACCCAAGATGATAAGCGTAAGTGGCAGGTGCAGGATTAGCCCTAAAGAAGTCATTTTTATTATCCCTCCTAAGGCTCAGGGAACCCTGTGAAAGGGGGAACAGAAGAAATTCCATTCTCTAGTTGATATAACCCATGTAATTATGAACTCACAGCCACTGCAGTTACTTGGTTTGGACCTACTACACAACATGAGCCTTCTCAACAGTCATCCATGGGGATGGAGGTCAGAGAGAGGCCTGTGGGACCCTGTCCCTTGCTACTGAAGTATAGGTTTCTGATGGAGTCTGGGCAAGAGAGAGCCACTATCTTGAGTTGTGTGCACACTGGTGAACCCACCAGACTCCAGTGGATAGTTCCAATACAAAGACGACTATGTAGTCACACAGACGACTATGATCCAACCCAGAGAGACACAAACAAGACTTGAACGTGAGAAAGAGCTGAGTAAGGAGAGGACAGGTGGACAGGAAAGGAAGGAGAGGAAGAGAAGGTAAGGCTACAAGCAATCAGAGTACATTTATATATGTATGAAACTGTCAAAGAACAAAATTAATAAAAAGTAAGCAATGCCTGGATGCCAGTGCTATATTGCAAAGACTGAAACGCTGGAGAATTCAGATGCCAGATAATCATAGTGACACAATGAGATTTAGAGCAGAGTGGTAAAGCCACACCTTGCATTTTCCTTTTCTAGAATAGATGTTACTAAGTGCAAAGTCTGTCTCACGTTAACTTTATGTCCATAATACGTGGTAAGTGTTTGGTTGCTTATGGATTACCTACCCCTCCCCCCAAAATTGTTTAGGGGCACTGAATGGATGTTCAGCTTTAAGAGGCGGTGCAGCTAAATTGACTGCCTGACCTGTGTGAACAGGGCACAGACTGCATAATAGGGCCTGAATCCCAGGGTCGCATTCTCTCTCACTTCTTACTCTGTAGCATTGTCAGTCTGGAGAAAGTGAGTTACCAACTTGTCATGGTTAAATATTTACTCTTTAGTTAACAGAAAGAGATAAGGAAAAACGGAAGAACTTTAAGTAATTTGGAACATTCGTTTTCTTTTAGTCTCTCATTTTTCTAGTCCTGAGCATTTTGAAATAGTACATTAAAAATGATCTTACAGATATAAGACTAATTTTTGTGAATTGAATTTTAGTGGTAATGAAACCTTTTTTTTTTTTTTTAAATATAATCTCAGGACTAAGCCATGAAGTTCAAGAAAATATTTCTGGTAAGTACAAAAAAGCAAACAAATTATGCATATATAGATATAAATGTATAGATACACACAGACACACACAAACACTCATAGGAAGAATCCAGGCCTTTAGCTTATTTTTCTTACATATATTTATTTTCATGTCATAAAATACATTTATTTTAAAGTACACGTGGGTTTCTGTTTTTTCTTCTTTTCTTTTTCCTTGGTCTTCTTGTCTCTTTATTTTTTCCCCCTTTTCTCTCCCTTAAAAGTATTTTTGTCCCTTTTCTGTGGTTCTTTGCCCTGCTCCTCACAGGCAGTTCATAGGCACACAGACAGGAACACTTTCATAGAACCATGGTCAAGTGGATGCCGGGTTCACAGTGTGGAAGAACAGACAGCGAGCTGCTGAGCCGAAGCACAGTTGTGTGTTACAACTTTGAAAGCATGTTCACCTCATCAGACTTAAGTTAGGACCTACAAGTCCACGTTTATTATTGGCCCCACATGTGGAGTTGTTCTAGTCACTGAGAAAGGAAGAAGGGCATCTATAAGGTCTTCAGTGATCAGAGACTCCCATGGACTCTCATATACTTCCTAGGTGCTGATTCTTCTGAGTCTGTTCATATATTCTTAGGCTCAGTGTTGTTCTAAATTCACATATATAAACTTCTGAGCTTTAACTAAAAATATGAAAAGAGAATATTTAAAATTTGGTTTTGTGGCTCCATTCAGTGTGACATGTGTTTCAAGCTGTTGGCTAGGTCTGTGTCCATGACTGTATCTGTGCTCCTTTGAAAACCACACATAGATATCTGGCCTTGATAAATTAGTTTGAAAGAAGCCAGTCTGAATCTAAAATAAACTGGTTTAACATAAGATAAAATAAAAACCAATTTTACTAAGTGAACAAAATCTTATTTTTTATTAATTATCGACATCATTGTGTAATAGCAGCATACAGTGTGACTGTGTGAAAAAGGTTGGTTTGAAAAGAAAATCTCACATTTAATGTTAGTGAAACAAATGGAACTTCTCTTTGTTTCAGTACGGGTTATTGAAAATGTTGGAAAAATAGAGATTGTCCTACAAAAGAAAGAAAATGTTTCTTGGAAATGTCTTGGCGATCCCCTGGAGAAACATGGTTCCTTTATTCCAAAGAAAGATGCAGGTATGCTGTACTCTTGATCCTCATGTTTTCTTTTAAAGATTTTTGTTTGTTTGTTCATTCATTTGTGTGTGTGTGTGTGGGTGTGTGTTGTGAAATATACATACAATGGCCTGCATGTGAAAGGCAAGGGACAGTTTGCAGGAGCTGGTTCTCTTTGCCCTTAAGTTGTCAGGTTTGACTTCAAGAGCCTTTAGCCACTCAGCTACCCCAGTAGCCCATCTTTTTAAAGAATAACGGATAGGGTTCCAGTGGTTTCTTTTTTCCCCTCTGTGACCTGTCTGTCTCACAGTCTTGTTTGTCCTTTGTTTTGATGTTTCATTCCAGATGCTGTCTTTGATACTTCTGATTCTCAAGTGTCTGCTCATGTTTCAGCTGATTAACAGCTGTGCATGAAGGGTTGGACTTATTGCCAGAGTATTCCCTGTACAGTTGAGTGTTTTCTCTGAGGAGAAGTTTGATGCCAGAATTTGCGAGCCTCTAGAGGGAACAGTATTCTCTTTCTCTTGCACACTGTCTTTTGGAAACTTTGTGTACAAAGAAGCTGCAGTTCTCTAAATGTGACTTAGCCTTATCCTTCTCTTTCCACTGTTTTTGTTTTTCATTGTTTTCTTTTGTATTTCTTTTCTTTTTCTAGAATACTATTTTAGTTAGTTAAGATACTATAATGACTGCTAACCATGTGTTTTATCTTAATTGTGGGATTTTTAATTCCATCCATAGAATTAGCAGGATTAGATACTTCTGAGGCCTCTCTCCTTGGCCTGTGTGACCATCCTTGTGTCTATGTGTATCTTAGCTTTTCTCTTCTTCAAAGAGCAGCACTCCTACTGGAAAGGGACACCTATTGCCCTTACCGTAATTTAAGTACTTTTAAAAGACTCTATCTCCAAATGCAGTTATCTTACAAGTAGTGGGTGTTATACTCGAATTGCTCTAAGTGAGAGGACACAGTTTGGTCTAGAGTTTGCCGAACTCACAGACCCTGTGCAGCTTCTCTAAAGAGCTAGTGTGTGCGGTCTTCTTCAGATTTGAGAGGGCCCATTGCATGGTTTGCTAAGTAGTAGAGAGCTTATGTGGGGTGGCAGAGCATCTGAGTTTCTTAAACACACTTAGCCAGAAACTTTCATTCTTCCTTGACTCTAATGTTAGAGGTGACAGGTTCTGCTAGCCTGGAGGTATTAAAGGGGTTTTCTATTTAAAAAGTACCAGTCTAGGGGGAGGGGGGCTGGAGAGATGGCTCAGTGGTTAGGAGCACTGATTGCTCTTCCAGAGGTCCTGAGTTCAATTCTCAACAACCACATAGTAGCTCACAACCATCTTTAATGGGATCCAATCCCCTCTTCTAGTGTATCTAAAAACACCTACAGTGTATTCATATATACAAAATAAATAAATAATTTTTTTTTAAGTGCCAGTCTGTTGCTGCTCAGATTTCTGGCTTAGGATTCCACTTTCTCAGATCTGCTTAGTCAGTCATCTGCTTGCCTCATGGGTTCCCAGCATTTATTATTTTTATCTCTCCTATTCTGTCCTTGTAGATTTTTGCCATAAACAATCAAGCATACGTGTATGGCCTATTGCAGCTGTTCAGTGGGTTCATATGGTAGCTCCTTGTATTCAGCTAACCATCTTTTAATATTTGAAGTTATTGCAAGCTATGGAAGGTCAAATTAAGTTTTCTACTCTAATGGTCCAATATAGAACACTTCTCTGATCATTAAAAATATGTGGGAATTTCTCCTCACCAACAACCACTTACCTAGTGACACCAACTGGGTAGACTGTAGTCTAGGTCTATTCTGGTACTACGTGAAGCTGATGCAGGCCCCACTGTTTAAGGGCTCTGTCCCACAAAGCCCTCCCAAACTACAGGTGCCTATTGTAGATCCCAGGTTCTGTACCTTTAACAAACTGACATCAGAGTTTTCATTTACCTCACCTTGGATTTAAAAAAAAAAAAAGTGCCAGAGTGAGTCACAGAATTCAGACAAGCATTTATATTCATGTGTTTATTTTAAAGGCTACAGAGGCTTGTAAGAAGAGCTGTGGAGCTTCTATGCCTTCTATAGCTCTGCTCCCAATCTCCAGGCGCCTATATGTGCCCAGCATTCTTTTTAGGGTTTCTGAGCTCTCTCTTAGAGTGTTCCTGTAGAGACTTCATTACATAAGCATGATCTACTATGTCATTGGCCATTGTTGATCAGTTCAGCATTCAGTCACCTGTCCAGAGTCAGTACAGAATCTATAAAGAGTCACCTTTTTGGAACAAAAGGTTCTATCTTGCAGGACATTCCAAGCAATTTGGAGTTGTATTTCAGATATACCTATCACTAGAAAGTTACAAAGACTTCCAGAACTAGAGTTGGACTCCAACTTCTTATGGTTCTTCTTATGGCTGTAGGGGCTCCGTGTCAGAAAATGGAGGCAAAGGCCAGTGTCTTTTTATTAGTAGTATTTTATTTATCAGTTATAAACATACATTTGTAAGTAATTTGTGTTTGTATCAGACATCCTGATTTTGAATGATGTCATGTGTTGAAGGCTGATATAGCCACTATGCTATGAAACAGAAACTATATTCCAAGGAAGGAACAAGAACATATACAAGAATAAGATAAAATAAACTCTTATGAGGAAATAAGCCAACAAGGATGAGTTATGTAGTCCAAACACAGCACATTTGAAGGGAGCCTCAAGTGAACAGACAAATGAATTTGATCTTAAATGACTACCTGAGAAAGGTAGACTTAAGTGTTTTGACAGCAGGAGCTTTCACAAAAGCAACAATCTTCAAAGGACATTTGATGGGGAGCTGTACATCATCACTGGCTGTTCTGTACCGGTTATAGAGGAAACAAAATGTGGGCAGTGTTTGGGGACATTTAAACCATTTGATTTTGCCCTAGCTGGAGGTGTGGTGTGACCTTGTGTTATAAGGCAGGAAGAGAGCATGACATGATGGCACGGTCTGATCCCGGCAACCAGCCAAGACTAGGGTCAGTCACTGCACAGGAAAAGAGCTACTAACAAACAGGGTGAAGCCTGTTTCCCAGGATTATCTGGCTACCTAGGGATTGAAATGGCCTAGCCAGCCAGATACAAGCCTAGTCAAAATCAGTGATACTGAAAACCAAGACTGGCCTCTGGAGATGAATGGCTGTCATTGAACTGTTTTTCCTGTAATTTCCTGAGGCGTTCTGTGAGCTCTTTTATCCCTGCTATAAGTTTTAGTCCTGAGCCACCATTTTAAAAAGAAAGCTTCAATTTTTTTTTAAAAAAAAAAAAAGGAAGAAAGAAAAAAAGAAGGAGAGAGAGAAGGAGGAAAGGAAGGAAGGAAGGAAGGAAGGAAGGAAGGAAGGAAGGAAGGAAGGAAGGAAGCAGAGAAAGGAGAGGAAAATCAGGCAGGAAAACTTCAGCCATGTTGTTGCATGACACTGGAGCTGGGTGAGGTGCCCAGCAGATTTACTGCTTTGGGAATAGCTCAGTGCTTAGGTGACCATTTTCTTTGACAAATGAGCAAAGACAGTTTCTGCTTTTGCCTTTCCCTTCCTTAAATCATGATCTAAATCATAGTGGAGCTGAATTCTTATCTTATGAATGTGTTACTGACGTTGCTGTCAGTCCACCTTGCATTTACAAGGCAACCACTATATGGTTCCTAGGTTTTTGTTATGTATTAATTAAAATTTCTGACTTTTATGATTAGTATGTTTCTTAGGTAAAAGAATTTTAGTCTGAAAACAATCATGTAAGTTAAAAATCTATAGTACAATGTGTTCTCATGTCAAATCTTTATGGCCATCAAGATTCAGATGTAATCAAACACATGAATCAGAGAAGGAAATATATTCCATTATTTACCTTTACTCCAATGCAGTTGTTAATAGTTGACTGCATTTTCTTCCCCAGAATGAAGATTATGAATGAGTGGTTGTATGTATGTGTATGTATATGTATGTGAACATATACATGGACACTTGAACAATTTCATTTACATATTCTCAAGTTTTATTTGCTTTTTCCTGTAATAAAGATCTGTCAATTAACAACCCATAAAATTGGTATTGAGCAAAAATATTTTTAATCATGTCATAATTTTGATATGTCAACAGCAATGTGAGCCTTTAGATTAACCTATACATGTGTGCATGTGTGTGTGCATGTATGCACAAAGACACATACCTTAAATTCAGGTTGAACCATATGAAATTGCTGATATTTTCATATAGTTGTATGCTGATATTTTCATAAAGTTCATATAGTTTCAACAAGGTTTCTTAATGACTGACTCATGTGTGTGCCATGGAGTGTACACCTGTAAAGATGCTTGCTAGAACATGGTGAGCAGTCATTTCTCTCAGGCCTGGACCCTGTACTTCTGCCAGCCCCTGTCTAATCATCTATGTTTTTCTACCACCTTGAAAAACATTCATACTTGCTAGAAATTAATAAATTCTGTGATACGTTTCACCATGTTTTACTGTCTTGAGTTATCTGCTCAGTTTAGCTGGTGAAAGCTATTCTTTGCAAGGTTACTTGGATATGCTTTTGTATCTTGATAGCCTGTTTTCCTTTCTATGAGAATTGTCTGAATATGAAATCAGCATAATTCAAATTGATGAGGCATTGTATAAGTTAGAAATGTGTTAAGTTGTTACAGTGTGAAACAAGATTAAACAGTTAGAACTGAGAGGACTTAAGCACTTTAGTAAAGCGGTGTTGGCATAGAAGGGCATAGAAGGACTCAGATTCGTGACAGTCTTATTACAGAGTTCTGCTTCTGAGGTTCTGTTAAATTGGGGCCATCCAGAAAGCCCCACCCACCCACCCCATAATTTAAGGCCAAGTATTTAAATATAAAGCCGTAACTGAAGAAATCAGTTCTCATCCATCCATTTGCTGAAGTAAAACATTTTAGTAGGCTTTAGGAATATTTTTTGAAGACCTCATTTGTCACTGCCATTTAGAAAACTAGACAGGTATATTTTTTAAACAATACTAGTTAAAACAAAGAGGACTCAATTTAATAATGCCAATTTTCAAATCATGTATGAAAAATTTCACTCTTGAACATTCTTTTTTATCATATTTTACTCCATGTGTTAATTGGTATGTGCCTATAACACTTGTCATTCTTTGTGCTTAAAAATGCATTGTGATTAGATTCTTATCGTATATAAGAGATTTGATGTAATGTACTGACACTATACTACTACAAGAAGTTAAATGAAGCCTTTTCAAAATTAGTAGAAAGGCTGAATAATTAACAGCAGAATATATTCAGTAATTTAATTTCTGTTAAAGTGTATATAAAGACTTCAATCTTTAGTTCTTCAGTATGCAATAACATGCTAACGATTTTGTGAAAGAGTTATTTTATCAGTCTCCAAATTCTAATAAGCATTCATGACATGTTAATAGTTTGTTCTCATATGTTCATGCTCTATGCCCTGGAGTCAGGCTCACTTCTCATTGTTCACTTCCTTAGACACAGAGTAGAAGGTGAAGCTGGCCTAACCACTGCTATAGAATGGGACAAGTTCTAATAAGAGTGTCTTGTGCTGCATACCATAGCACATGGGTGTTTGGGGCATGGACATTTAGGTATTTCTATGTTTAGGTATTTCTATCTGAATATTTTTTTAAATAGTTTGTGTTAGTATATTTTGAGTTATTTTCTAAAAACTTCATTTTTAAATGTATAACAATTGGAAGTCTTACATTGGTTGAAGTTCTTGTGAGGAATGAATGATCAAAGATTATAAATTAGGATATGAGAAAGTAGGTAACTGAACAAGAATGCTTTGGGACAGTGTAGTCAGAGTAGGATGAAGTCACAGATTGGAGGACAATCTGTAAATCTGTACCTGTTATACTTGGGAAGACACTAAGAACCATCTGCTCTGGTCGCAAGCATCTTGCAAAGGCCTGTCAGATTGGGATAGCTAGTAACTTCATGTTCCATCTCATGTCTCCCATTTTTGCCAGCTTCCTTGTGACTTTAGGCAAACTTTTAAACTTATATAAGGCTCTGTTCCCACCAAAGAAAATAAGATTGGCCTAGCCATTTAAAAGTTTGTTAGAGGTAAGAAGCTGGCCTTGACTGAGGTAGTACAGACCCTTAGTACAAAGTTGCTTCTGTTTGTCCTCTATTGAAGACTTGCTAGTGTCTTCTGTTTTAGCTTTGTGAAATCCTATTTTTAAGAATGTAAAATATAACTTAATTTCAATGCTAGACAAAAAAATCTTTAGTTATCATCTTATTTTTAGTATTTTAGTGTTACCTTGAGTATGCCAACATTATATGTATTTTATAAAAAGAGGCTAGGTACTTGGAACAGAAGCTTTTGTCTTACCATCTTATATTAGTTTCAGCTGCACATTTCTCTTTTTTATTGGATATTTTATTTATTTACAATACAGATTTCATCCCCTTTCCCCATTTCCCCTCCCTAGGACCCCCTGTCCCATCCCCCCTCCTCTTTTATGCTTTTATACCATTTTGATTACATGCATATATTAAGGTCAGGTCTAGGTTGAGGGTCTAACAATACAATAGATGCAAATAATCAAGGAACAAGCAATACAATAAACACAAATAATCAAAGAAAAATCAAGGCATTGCATCCAATTACATGAACACTCCTGTGATCACTGTTTCTAAGAGCTTATCAGGATGACCAAAGTATCTCAGCCTACTTCCCTGTCCTAGCCCAAGGTCATTTTCATGTCTGAAGCCTACTTCCTTGTTCTAGCCTAAAATTTAGATTCCTGTCTGAAATTACTTCTTTGTTATAACCTAATATTTAGGTTCCTGCCTGAGATTACTTCTTTGTTCTAGCCTAAGATTTAGATTCCTACCTAAAATTGCTTCTTTGTTCTAACCTAATGTCAGATTCCTGCATGAAGCCTACTTCCTTATCCTTGGCCAATGTCATATTCCTGCCAAGCAGCCTATTTCCTTGTCCTTGGCCCATGTCAGATTCTTGCCAAGCAGCCCCAAAGGCTCTCCACCTCTCTCCCTTTTTTATTTCATTAACAAGACTGAGCCTGTCTTAGGTCATTCTGACAAGAATATCTTCCTTACTTATCATGGAATATGCATTATCAAAAGCAATGCACTTCTGTCTTAGGTTGGTAAGGCTTTGTGCAGAATCTTTTCCGTCCTTGGCTTGCCAGCCTGTTAATTTAATAACTCTGTCTGGGGGTCAGCTGCACATTTCTTAAGTCATCATCTATTCTTATGAAGCCAAGAGCTTGACAGGTGAGAAACGCTGTTGCCCCACAGACGTAATTTGTACCATTTGCTCTACACTGCATCTCACTGCTCCACAGCTCTACTCTCTTCATCCTGTCTGGCCAGCCCCACAGGACTACTGCAAGATGAACTCTTAATTTCTTTTTTAAGTTGTAGAACCTGTATTCAGGAAGTTCATGTGAAACTATGCCTCTTGTTTGTAGGTTAAATGGTGAGATTGTCTCAGTAATGTTGAATGGCAAGAACACTGTATCCATGTTGTTCACATGGAAGTCTGTAAGTCACAGTAACCCACATTCCCTTGTAGGTTCCATACAGTTGAAGAAAGGTATACTTACTACAACAAATCCATGTGGGCAGTGTAGAAACTGGCAAGTCAAAGATGAATAGTTTTCATCAAACACTGTAGCTCTTAGACCTGGGCAAGAAAAGAAGTCACCTGCTCAGGGGTTCCACACTTGGGGAGCCCATAGAGCTGTCTTCCATTTAATCATACCATTCCCACATAGCAGGAATGGACAAGGCTAAGGTGTTGGTATCTAGACTTTGTCTTCTTTTCTTCAACACTATTCTCCCAGGATCTGAAACCTCAACATTGTCTGCCCAATGGTCCCAAATCCGGTTGTATCCAAAAAGTACCTAGGACTGTTGATGAAAGAACTTGGATGAGCTTGAACATACAAGTTCATTCATACATCTCTGTGTAAACCTGCTTGGTGAAAGGTGAAGATGAAGAAAGAAAAGAGGGCAGACTTGGGCTGTAGACCTCAGGTATCTCACTGTATCATGCTCTTCTGAGGAGCTAAAGAATGCTGACCTGGAGCCCAGTGGACTTTATGAAGTCATATGTTTTCAAGATTTAACACAGAACTATTACATGTGACAGTTTTTGTCTGATGTATTATTTTTGACTATTTAGACATACAGCATCTGAACCTTTGGTTCTATTCTCTATTTGGGGTCAAGAAAGGTCTAGAGCAGTGGCTTTCAACCTTCTTAATGCTATGACCTTTTAACACAGCTCCTTATGTTATGGTGGCCCCCCCAAACATAAAATTATTTTCTTTGCTACTTCATAACTAATTTCACTACCATTATGAATTGTATGAATAACTGTGTTTTCTGATCATCTTAAGTGGCTCTTATGAAGAAAGGGTCTTTCCAACCTCAAAGAGGTTGATACCCATAGGTTGAGAGCCACTGGTCTAGAGAAAGGGATAAAGAGACAGTTTGAACTTTCATTTTACCTGTTGGTGAGCTTTGTCATTTGAAACTGTCATTAGTCCAGAACTAGTTAGGCCTTCCAGGATGACTTTAGAGTAATATTCCTAGCTGTAACCAGACCCAAGCATATTTCCTGGTGCTACAGTTAGGTGACTGTACACATGCGTACCTCCTGAGTTACCAGGATAACAGGTAGAAAGATTGGAGGACAGGGACTTTGGGAGCCACAGGAAAATAAGAACTTGATTTAATTGTGGACAAAATTAGTTCTGAAAGTTGTTTATGAATTCTAGTTTTCTATTAACCATTGATTGTTGGCTTGGTGGCTTTCACTTCCTATAATCTGGAGTAAATCTTTTCATACCAAGTTAAATACTATTAGATGAGAGAGAGGGAAAGAGAGAAAATAATAATCAGGATGAGTATGTTACTAATCAGTTCTATTTCTGTAAACACCGTTTTCTGGGAGAGGAGATAAATGATGGTCAGTCTTTAGGGGTAAACTCTTTATAGTCAGAAGAGAATTTATAAGTGACAGTGCTTTTAGAATTCCTATAACAAGTCTTTCATATTAATTGTTTTATGCAGTATAAAGTATTTTAGAAACATGGCTATTAAAATATTTTCAGTATTTATAGAAATACTTGATTTATTTTACTGAAATCAGTGTATGCCATAAACCTATTGCCTTCAGCTGTTACTTCATAAAAACTTATATTTTGTTTAATAATTTAGATAGTTAAGATGTTTTCAGATGCATGTACAATTTATATATATAAGCATAGACATGATACATATTTTTCTTTCTTTTATCAGAGTGTGTTGCTAAGCCTGTTTAACAGTGATAATATTGTTAAATTCCAAGTACTCAGCTTTCAAAACTTTTTCAATGGAAAAGAAAAACTTTACAATGTTTATCAAATATTTTTCACATGTAAGATTAATACTATTGTAACTATAAAGCCTAAAATAGTTACCTACAAAGTAAATTTAAGAAGAAATTGGATGTTAGTGTCTTGAGACTGTTTTTAAACAGGTTTGAAGAAATAATACTCATTTTGTTAATTTATAATACTATTAATTTTTTCAAATTATAGATGTGTTTGTATGTTTATAAAATATCTTAGAAAATGAAATAGAAAGTAGCCTTGTAAAATTAATGAGTTTTAGAATTGTTAGGCATTTTAGTGAAGTTGAAGTTCTAAAAGAGCAGAGACAGAACTTTCTGTGGGCTTTCCACTTAGTGACCTTCTTGCACTGCCTTCCAGGCTTATACTACAGACGGTGCCAGTTAATTTCCAAGGAAGATGTTACTCATGATACAAGGCTTTTCTGTCTGATGCTGCCTCCAAGTACTCACCTTCAGGTGCCAGTTGGGCAACATGTTTACCTCAAGCTCAGTGTCACAGGTAAGGGGAATGGAAGCTCAGGTGGGGTTAGGCAGTTCTGGCCATTCTGGGCACCTGGCTTTAATGTCAGGAAGCTTCTGGGTTTATGGATGTGAGTAAATGTCGGACTGTCTGTGCTGCTGGACACATGGAGCAGCTTGCCTCAGGTGGAAAGGAGGGAGTATCACAGAGAGTTGACTAGAAATAGACATGGGCCATTGGTATCTCCTAGGGGCTGCCACCATTTGTGAGATTGAACCAGTAAGATTCAGAATGAGTGTGTAACAGTACTTAGTTTCCTTTTGTATGTTACTAGTACACAAAGCTCAAAACTATGTTTCTTACTGTGTGAGTGCATTTTCCCCCTTATTTCATCCTAAATTTCATCTACTTGTTTAAATTGCACTGTTCTTACTGATAGCCACCGTTTTCTTGGGCTCGTGAAGCTGCAGAATCCTTACCTCGGCCTGTGTTGCAGTGCTCCATCTTGTAGACTCCCTTCTGAGGTTTGGTAGAGGTGGTGTTCTGCGAGAGCTCTGTAGTTATTTCTCTTCATCCTCACTGACACCAGACTGCTGTGCATGAGCTGTCTTCCTTAGCATAATTTTTAACCAATAAGTTTTAGGTTCCATATAATTAGACCCATGTCTAAAATTTTGGTCTTTCAAATATTTGGTGACTTTTTCCCTCTGGAATCTGGTAAAATTTGTACCACGTACTTTCATTTTGCTTTTAAAAAATAATCGCATCCCATGAGATAATAAGATTATTGTTACTTTCATTCTGCTGCCAAAATAATAATTTTAGAACATTAAAACAATTCAAAATATATAAAATTAAAGGTGAGATGTCTCCTTTCTTTCCCTAGTGATTGCATTGGTAACCACTTACTCTTGCTAAATAGAATTGGAATTTTCTGTCTTTTTTATTACATTTCCATGGCAAAATTTTGGTGTCACTTTATTATAGCCCATTACAAAGCTCATATGCTTATCTAGATTCATACTTAATAAATAATAAAAAAGACTGTATATAATGGTTAACCATTGGTTTGTTAAAATTATAGTCTTGAGATATATGTAAATGTAAATAAAACATGGCTGTGGACCATCTCATTAGAGGTGTGTGCACATTAGTTTTGTGCGTACACTGATAGCATCCTAAGATTTGTATTTTTATCTTTATTAAGAGCTTTTAAATGCTATACTTTTCTTTGTTTTGATCTTTTTTTCCAGGTGCAGAAATAGTTAAGCCATATACACCCGTGTCTGATTCCTTACTCTCAGATTTTAAAGAACCAGTTCTTTCCCCAAATAAATACATCTACTTTTTGATCAAAATCTATCCTGCTGGACTCCTCACACCAGAGCTTGATCGTCTTCAGATTGGTTAGTAATGTTGCATTTGTAGCCTTGTTTGTGCTATAGATTGGATAGAGACCCTCTCTTATCTCCATGTGGGAGTCTACTGAGGATGTCAACAGCGGAAGTCATCCTCTCTTTGTCTTGTGCTCCACATCCTCCATCTTCATCATCTGCAGCATCTCTGTTCATCTCGGCCCTTCTCTGGAGACTTGCTCATTCCCTGAATCCAGTCAGCCACGTTTGATGTCATCTTTCCTCCCATCCCCTAAAAGCAAGCCTTCTACCTTTCTGTTTTGCCCTCTAACCAGTCTCTCACATATGGCTCTTACTGGTGTCTTTCTCTTCGTCTGCAATTTCCAGTAACTTCTCCAAGCTTCTCTGAAGATAGACTTACTTTTGCTGACGCCTCTGGCAGATCTGCTTTAGCTGTGCTGACCACTTCCCCGACAAGGCTTACAAGGACCTGATGGGCTCTCTAGCTTTGTGCTCCTTGAAACCCCAGTTTGTTATCCTCAATCTTAGGTTCATATCGGAGCCTCATCTAGAATGCCTGTCAGCCCTTCCTTTGCTATATTCCTTCCTATAAAGACTCAATGAAATGGCACTTCAATTATGAAGCCCCCTTCTCCCTGAATCACTTCATAACAGTTACTTGTGCTCTGTGATAAGGGTTATAAGCACACAGCTTGTTTGTAAGACTGGCAGTTACAGGTAGAAGCTGTATTGTTTGCCTTATTTCTAGGACCTAGCATGACAGTTGACACATACTAGGCTATCATGAAATGGACCTTGAAAGACTGGGTAACACATTATAATGTCTCTGAAGATTCAAAAACTGTCCTTTTTGTTTCTAATCCTTTCTCTATGTTTTCTCATTTTCTCCATCTCATTTTGATTTTTTTTTCCTCTCTTAATGGCAGAAATGTCCTTCCTCTATCTGTATCAGTATCAGCTCACACTGGGCAACAGGGTGGCTTCTCACTGAAGTCTTTATATTACTTCTGAAAGTTGACTCAGACATCCACCTAAAGTATGATTGTCCCTTTAACTACCATTACTCTCCTGTTGTGAAAAACATAGGAAATTATAAGCACCCAAACATATTACAATATAGTATTTGAAATAACTTTAAAATAATGAACAGGTTTAGCTTTTTATTTTTCAAGTTACATTGGAGATTTCTGAATGTAGCTCTGGTGGCAGTGTTTTTATGAGAGAGGTATGTACTCTCTGTCATCCAGTCACCACAGAAATTGGGCACTCATTTTACAACTGCCCAAGTACAGCTGGTCTCTGATCTTGCTGTTTTTCTAGGAATTAAACTCACAATGGCTCATCTTGTTTCAGTTGGTCTGTCTTTTCAATTATTACTAGAGAAGTTTATGATACTTCCCAGTGTAAGGCTTTAGAATACATTTGTTTCGAATTTCTCTCCTGCTAAGCTTGACCCTGTGTTTACTAACCAGTGTATAAATAGCAAATATCTATTCTCTAGTGACCTTGTATTAATTACTCATCAATCTGGCATAGTTTGGTATCTGATGACTGCCTCTGCAGCTCTTGTCCTACTGCAGAGATGGATGTGGCAGTCACAGGTCTACCCTGTCGCTCCCAGTGCTCTGTCCCTATTTCCCTTCTAGGTTTCTTGTTTCATTTGTTTTTTGATTTTGTTTATTTTGTTTATTTCTTTAGGAGATTTTATTTCTGTAAGTGGTCCTGAGGGCAGTTTTAAAGTATCCAAACTCCAGGAAGTAGAAGATCTTTTTTTATTGGCAGCGGGAACAGGCTTCACACCAATGGTTACTGTACTGAATTATGCTTTAACTCACATAGCCTGTCTCAGGTATGTTCCCTTGTTTCTGGCTACTGTTATTTGGGAGGTTTTGAGTGCAAGGCATCCATCATACATGAGCTGCTCACTGAGGTTGAATGGCCTCCTAGTGTTGCCCAGCTGATGGCCTGCCATTCTGTCTCCTCCTCACCTACTCAGGATTTAGTGCTTCGCTCTCCTTTCATGCTTTCATAATTTGCATCACCTAAAAGCATTCACCAGGTTCACTTCGAACATTGCCACTTGTGCATATTTTAAATGTCATAGTGACTAACATAATATGAGCTTTCCTTTTTTTTCCTTTTAAGGAAGGTGAAGTTGATGTTCTTCAATAAAACAGAGGACGATATAATTTGGAGATGTCAGCTAGAGAAATTGGCATTAAAAGATAAAAGGTATTGCACCTGTTAATTCAAATTTAAGTGTTTGTACATAGTGTAATGAGGATAGCTGAAGCACAGTTGAATGTTGTGGCATTTCTCAGGTCTTCTAGTAATCCCTACCTGTGCGCTCTCCAGGAGAAGTATGTCTCACATTGTTCAGCAGACTGGCTTCATTTTTAGTTGATTGAATTAATGCATATTGATAGCCCTATCGCTGGTTTTCTTCTTATGCTGGTATTATCAATAGAAAACAAATCTTTTGAACATGAACTCAGGGAGAAAGAGTAGCACAGCAAGAGCCTATGTCATTAAAAAGAACATCAGTGAGCAGTCAGCTGAAAGCAGTACATATTTAAGAATATTGAGCTAGAAGGGTTACCATATTTTCTAGAACATTTCTGTAGTTGTCTATTTCTAAGATTGCCAGGACTTTCTAAGTTGCATAGAATATATGAGGTGATTACTTATGTTCATATAGTCTCATCAAAATAAAATTTCCAGTCCTTGAAAAGCCAGAACACCCTTAGATGCCACAGTTCCTAAGGTCTTGCACATGGGTCCTGACTGTCAGTAATAAAGGGCTCTTTCCTCTGCTCTCTGTTACTTCCCACATCCTGCCTCCTTCAATGAGTGGCTCATAAGTCAAGGCTGTGACCTGAGCATGCTTACCCTTGAAGCACTACTGTTCTTAACCTGGCTAAAGCCTCCACTTGGGCATATTTATTCTGCTGAGGCAGCTGAGAATGAGTTCAAGAAATACAGATGGCCTAGTTCCAAGCGTTCACAGTGTAGAACAAACCCTAGTTCCCATATCTGTTGGGGTAAATCTCCAACCCAAATAGGACCGATCAAAGAAAAAAAACTCAATAATTATGAATACAAACTGCACGCCTAAATTGGGCAGATTTACCACTACCCTATTTTATTCTCCATCTATGAGATACCTTATAACTTGTGGTTTTTCCATTCCCTTCTCCATTGTCCTTCTACCTCTTTCCCCTCCAGTGGTATCCCACCATCTCCTCTCCAGTTGTCTCCTCCCCTTCCTCTCTTTCTCTCCCAGCTCCGCCTCCTCTTCTACTGCCTAATTGTGAATACAGTGTAGCAGAATAAGTATCCTGCTACACATGTCTCTAGCTTTAATGATTGAGTAAGAGCCCTGTGGCTGTTGCAGAGGACTTTTCCATAATTCTGGTTCCAGGGTATCTAGTCTCCTCTTCTGACCTTCACAGGCACCAGACATACACATGATGGATACATGTGCACACAGGCAAAACACTCAGTTATAGAAAATAAGAATAAATCTTAATTTTTTAATTAAAAAAGGCTTGTTGCTTGGACTCTTCTTTAAAAATTGCTTACTTTCATGGGTTCAAAGTCAAACAGTGGTGCTTTACTAAACAGCTGGAAGGTTTGGGGAAGACCATGGAAATGCTTTGGGAACTGGGAAGCTGTCTCTGTGGTGTTTAGAATGGGTTAGAGGCCCTCCGAAGGAGAGAATGGTTTGCCTTATTAGAGCTCCTATTTCACAAACATTTAAAGATTTCTAAACAGATATGGGTAGGTGCAGTGACAATATTAGAGCTTAATATTAAGCTCTAATCAATTAATTAAAGACACCATTAATTAATTAATTAATATTAAGATCTAATTAATTAATTAAAGACACCAATCTTTAAAACAGAAATATAAGAATATGGTTTCATTTTAATCCCAGATATAAGATATGGGGCTGCTTCAGATTGTCCACAGTAGCTGACTATGATTTACCTCTTTCTGGTTTTGTCAACTGCAGATAGTTTCTGCAATTGTGTGATATTTAGAATTCTGGGGACTTTTCAGAGGGTAGATAACTGCTAGGGCCTCAAAGGTGGGGTGAGTTTTTGATTGTGGTTTGTTAAGTAGTCATGCTTAAAGAAGAAACAACAAGAAGAAATTAGATATCCTGATGGTGAAAATCAAACTTGTCCCAAGGGAACTCAATGCCCCTAATCAGCAGGAAATAGTCTAATGATAATGCCACCCCGTTTCCAACCCTGACTTTATTCAGGGACTCTTTCCTTTCCTCTCTATCCTTTTCTCTCTCTTATCTAGTGTTAAGGGGTTAAATGAGTGGAGGAAAAAGAACTCACAAAGTACCAAAAGACTGGTTACAGGTAGGCGTTAAAATTAAATGTTTCTAGTAAATTTTGGCAGAAGTATTAAATTCCTTAAAGAGAAATTTTATAAAATTTAAGAGATTCATTTCAATGATTAGGCACTAACTTAGTCTGTTAATAGGAGTTAATTTTGATCAGCTGTTATGAAGGAACATTGTACCTGTGCACATGAAGTGCCTTTCTTTTTAGTTTGGTCTTCATGATTGGGTTGTTGGTTGCCTAGACTACAGTACTAAGGATTTGATTTTTTTTTCCTGTCATAACTACTGAGCAGTTGAATGATCCTCACAATTTGCCCAGAACAGTGCTGTTAATAGCAGGTGTGCCGTTTTGACCACCTCTGTCCCTCTCCTGCCTGTCTGTACTCCTCTTGCCCAAGGTGCTCATTCTCCAAGGCTTCAGCTTCCTCTGAAATATGACCTTTGCATCCATCCCATCTCATTCATATTCTTTCTCTCTCTCTCCCTCTCTCCCTCTCTCTCTCTCTCTCTCTCTCTCTTTCTCTCTCTCCCGTGTGTGTGTGTGTGTGTGTGTGTGTGTCTGTGTGTGTGTGTGTGTGTGTGTGTGTGTGTGTGTGTGTGTGTACTGACTTCCAACAGTGTTTTAGGATCTCCAAGGACTTGGTCTTTTATAAACATGTGGTCAGGTCAAGCCCTCCCTATGATCACAGTCTGTAGTTGGATGTGGGACATTTTGTCAGCAGTTTTCCTATAGTCTGAGACTTTCCATACAAATAGAAGACCCCTCATCCTCAGGGCTTCTGGATGGGCCTGGGTGATAATATCCTATATAGAAAGTGGGAATTCAGATCCAGTCTAATGAGTGTCTGTTACACATTCCCATGGTGCCATTTCCCTGCATTAGTTGTATTAGTCAGGAAGTTTTGGAGGCCAAATGTATTCCCTGAACAGGTCCCTTTGTTTAAATTATTGTTGCATTGTGAAAACTTTAAATTTCTGATACTGAATAGTTTAAACAGTTAAACATCCTGTAGAATTAAGTTTCCATTCAGTCTTCTGTGAGACAAGGAAGAATGGGAAGGCTGGATACTGGGGAAGGCTGGTATGGGGTCTAATAGTGTCCTCTTCAGGGGACATGCTCTTGTGCTCAGGGTTTCTCTGGATGGTATCACTAATGAAGAAAGGAACACTTGATCACCTTGTGACCTCTTGCAAGTTACTCAGTCAACCAGGATTTCAGTTTTTCTATCTATAGAACAGAGGTTTACTATCCACAGCAGTAGGTGTGGCCTTGAGATGCCTTCCCTAGAATGATCCTGTTTTACTCAGTGTGTATTTGTGAACATCTCTCTGCTACATGCCTATACCAGGTCACACCTCAACAGGGCATTGTATGAGCTGGTTTTCTCATGCAGTCTAAAAAATAAGCCTCTTTACTTTCTGTCACTTAGAATTTCTCTTTTCTATTTGAATCCAGTTTTCATGCTAAGAATGAGATTTGAACAAAAATTACATTATCTTACCTGGATGCTAGATGTGTGATTTCACCTAATTAAAAGCTCAAAAAATAGGGATTTAGTTAATAGCATTCTGAACCTTGCACACACCTGGCGCCCCCCCCCCCCCCCGGGTCTGAAAAAAATGAGAACAACAGTAGGCAAATAACTCAAGTAAACTAGCTGATTACTGTGTAGAAAGGTTGAATTTTGCTGTTAATCCGGTATGTATCATGGTGAACTATGCTGTAGCATGGCCCCACCCCGCCCTCCCCATCACCCCGCCCTCCCCATCAGTAGCAGTGGCTCTGAGTGTCCTGCTGATGATGATACAGCATAAGATATCAGGAGTTGGGGCAGTCCAGATGGCAGGTTAGTTTCTGGGCATCACTTTGGAATGTATTTATAGTATGAATATTTCCTTCCCCTTCAAAGCACTCATCTTTGATGTCAATACTCTTCTTTAGAACAGTTGTTCTTAACCACTTTGGAGTGAAACAACCCTGTCACAAGTGATCACCTAAGACCATCCTGCATAGCATATTTACATTGCAGTTCATAAGAATAGCACAATTAGTTATAAAGTAGAAATGAAAATAATTTTATGGTTGGAGGTCACCACAGCATAAACTGTATTAAAAGGTCACAGCATTAGGAAGGTTGAGAACCACTGCTTTCGATAGAAGAGTTAGTGACACATCCCTTCTATGAGCACCACTTGCTGTGATTTTTTTCTTACATTTATGAAGTTAGTACATGCTTACATAGAAAGTATAGCAGAGAATAATGGACAGAATGGCTGAAGTTTCTATTCTACAAAGAGTAATAAACATTATAACCTATATCTTTATACTGTCATATGTAGTCACACACACACCTTTTTTATTTTTATTTTGAAGGCAATATAGTCATACTGGCTGTACTTTTGGTAACTATCTTCTGCTTGTTGTATCTGATCATAGAATATATTCTGTCAACCTGGCTCTCCCCCATCAATCATCCTGAGGAATGCTTGTTTGGAGATGGGTTTTGTTGTTAAATTTTTAAAACTTTATTTATTTTTATTTTATATGTAAAAGTGTTTTCCTTTTATATTTGTAAGTGTACCACGTGCATTGCTTGGTGCCCAAAGAAGCCAGAAGGCATTAGATTCCCTAGGATTGGTGTTATAGATGGTTGTGAAGTTCTATGCAGGTGCTGAGAAAAGAATGGAATCCTCTATAAACACAGAAGGCAGTTCTTAACTGCTGAGTCCTCTCTCTAGCCCCTAGAGGGTTGGTTGGTTGGTTGGTTGGGATTTTTTTTTTTTTTTTGGATGGTTACGATTGGAGAAGGAGAAGCTACTGACATGCAGTTATTAAAGGCAATGTCTTAGTCATGACCAAGGCAACTCTTATAAGGACAACATTTAATTGGAGCTGGCTTACTGGTTCAGAGGTTCAGTCCATTATTATCATGGTGGGAGCAGGGCAGCATCTAGGTAGGCATGATGCAGGCAGAGCTGACCTGGCCCACAGGTCAGTCAAGAGGGTCTGAAATGGAGAGAGTGGGGATGGAGGGGAAAGAGACACAAAGAATGGAGACAAGACAGGGTGTCTGATCAAGTCTTGTTTGTTGAAAGGCATTTATGGGTATAGAAGCACAAGCAGGGGAGTGCAGCTGGAGATACTTTACCACGAGTGCCTTGCAGCTGGGGGCACTAAACAGCAAATCCAGGATACATCTGAGAAAAACAAGATGTTATCAGTGTGTGTTCAGCAGTTGTGGGCTGCTTGCAAAAATATCATGCTAAGAAAAACAAGTCTCTTGTCAGAGTAGAAAAGAATCAACCTGCAAATATATGTCCCATGATGGCTGTAAAGATGATAGCTGCTTTCACCTAGGAGTTGGTTCCCAACAGGTTCTCCTTTTTAATTTTTTCAAAAGGGAAGGCTGGGAAAACTTATGGAAACTGCGTCTGTCTTAGGTTAGAACAGACCCCAGCCTCCCTTTCCTGTCTCTGGATACGCAACAGCCATTTGGTTGAGCTCCTATCTTAGGTTGGTGAGGCCTTCTAGTTAGGGGCAAGAGTCTTGAGGTGTTCTCTTTACCTGTCATTGACTATCCAGTTTAGCGCATAAGTTAGGGGCTAATCCTCGTCCATTTCAATGACAGAGGTTTTAGAGTCCCCTTCTTCCAGCCTGTAATAATGGACCTGTATGGGTTTCATTTGAATAGCATCTATCTGTTGTCATACAAAAGCCATCAGTTTGTTGAACAGTATGGGCCAGAGAATCAAGAGAATAAGTAGCCCTAATAGAGGTCTCAAGATGGATGGGAGTAAAGTGGTGAGCCATGGTGAGGTACTAAGCCAAGCCTTGAACCAGTCCTGGTTGGGTTCCTGGTCACGCTGGCATTTGCGGTTTTCCAGGCCCTCTCTAACCTTTTTCATAGAATCTTTAACAGTGCCTGGATGGTCAGTATAAAAGCAGCACTCTTATTTAAGGGTGGCACACAACCTCCCCCCCTTTCCTTTTTCTTTCCTTCCACTGTCTTTAATTTTTTTCACCCTTTTCAACAGCCACTGCTATGGACAGACACTTTGTTGAGATCATTATCAAGTTCCAATATGAAAAGGCAGTAATGTCCTTTTCAGGCCCAAATGTCCTGTAAAAAATCTGAGTGCATCTCTAACTCTATGCCATCTTTTTTCATCAGTGGTTCCTTCTTGAGGAAAACAGGGACATAACTCTTTAATAAAATCAAAAAATGACAACAAACGCTGACTTTTCCCCTTTCCTCCTCACATCTTTAAAGCCTTCTCATCTGTTCCACATAGAGCTCCTGCTGACTAATTTCTTGCCCCATTTTCATCACTATGACTTACTGGTCTCGACTCAGCAGGTTCCTACGGTGATCACCTTTTTTTTACTTTTGAATTTTCAGTTGACCCTTCTTCCAGTAATGTCCGTCATGAGGTCTCTCATTCTTACTGTCTCTCGTTGGACGCCAGGTGACCCAGCCTGTGCGTCAGTCAGCAGGGTCTGCAAGTGAGAGAGTGGGGATGGAGGGGAAAGAGACACAAAGAATGGAGACAAGACAGGGTGTCTGATCAAGTCTCGTTTATTGAAAAGCATTTATGGGTATAGAAGCACAAGCAGGGGAGGGCAGCAGGAGACACTTTACTACAAGTGCCTTGCAATTGAGGGCACTAAACAGCAAATCCAGGATACATCTGAGAAAAACAAGATGTTATCAGTACGTGCTCAGCAGTTGTGGGCTGCCTGCAAAAATATCATGCTAGGAAAAACAAGTCTCTTGTCAGGGTACAAAAAATCAACCTGTAAATATATGTCCCAAGATGGCTGCAAAGATGATAGCTGCTTTCACCTAGGAGTTGGCTCCCAACACAGAGCTGAGAGTTCTATATCTTCATCTGAAGGCTGCTAGTGGAAGCCTGGATTCTAGGAAGCTAGAATAAGGATCTTAAAGCCCAAGTCCTCAGTGACATACCTACTCCAACAAGGCCACACCTCCAAATAGAGCCACTCCCTGGGCTAAGCTTATACAAACCATCACAGCCAGGAATGGCTCAAAATGCCAGAAGTGTGGACTGGAAAGCCATGTATTGTACCATGATTTTTAATAATAGCACTGTGTTCTATCATGTGAACATACCATGGCTTATTTAACCAGCCTGTGTTATATGGCATGGTGAGAATTTCTTCTGTACTCCTCTAAGTACTCAGGATAAGAGTCCCGAAGAGTCAGAGATGAAAGTGTTCTTGGGCTGTGAAGGCTTTGACAAAAGTCACCCCCACCCCAACCCCCAACCCAGCTAGCAACATCATTTGATATTGGTAATATATGTCCCACTAGAAAAACTATATAGTTTTCCACTAGAATAGAAAAAGAAAAGAATCCTGGCAGCTCGGGACTGAGTCACAAGTGAAGAGGAACATCTGCATTACTGCATTGCTGTGCTGTCTGGAAACTGCTCCAGCACACCCATTCTGAGGAGAAGGGGTGCCAGGGCTTCCTGGAACAAGGGATTATGACCTGGATTATAGGAAACAAATTAGCATTTCTGTGAACAGGAAAGGAAACTCTAGTAGTTAGGTTCTTTAAGACCAGAATGTTCTGGTACTTCAATGAAAAAGCTTATTTTTCTATATGACAAATACAGAAAAACCAAAAGGCTGGGACACCAAGAGCTTTGAATTGCTAATCTGTAGGCAATAGAGACCTTCCCAGGTTTTAGGTTTTAGGAGAGTTAATATGGCTGTGATGTGTTGGACAGATCTAAGATCTGTGGGTCCCACCTGAGGCTGAGGCAGTAGAATAGGGAAGTGTCATGGACAAATGTGAGAAACCAGAAGGAAGAGGTATGTTTTGAAAGCAAGAGGGAGAAATCAGTTGCTAGATAGACGGACTCTGTATATGTTAGAGTGAACACTATCCACTTTAAATTTTTTCAATAGATTAATTTATTCCTAGTGACTTTTTAGTCCACTGTTAATTCCAGTGAATTAGGCTGAGAAAAAGACCACTACTACAATCTTAAGCCAAGTTTGAAGCAAGCTTTAATTTAATACTGGGAGGGTGGATCTCTGACCAGGTCCATCTCTGGGTTCCCAGAAAATGGCCACAAGTCATGTTTTTGCGGGGGCTTATAAAGGCAAAACCAACAACTTGCCACATTTCCCAGGTCCAATCTGGAGCAAGCATCCATCCTGACATAGTCCTCTGTGTACCTCCAGCCCACATGTGATCAGGCACATCTAGTGTATCTGGGTCACACAGCACAAACAGGAACTTACTCTTTACTGCAAACAGAACTGAACCTGTAAGGGCTCTTCTTCCTGTTTTGGTCTCATGCCACATGTACATTCTCAAGGAGCAAGTCCTCTTTTTTTTTTTTTTCAAGATATATATTGCTTATTCAAACAAAGCAAGGGAAACAAAGGACTTCTTTCTTAAATTCTATTTAACATAGCTTTAATACAGGTACAGGTCCGTCTGGCAACCAAATGAACGTTAACTGAGTGGAAACTCAGGCAATGCTCTGTAGTGGCCTGGATGTCCCAGTGCTGCTTCTGTCTTCAGACTTTGTCGGATTTACTAAGATTTTATCTTCAAACAGGAATTATGTCACATGTAACTGATCCCACTCTGTGGATAATGAGGTAAATTATGCAATTTGGGGTTTGCTTTTCCCTAAGGGGACAGCAAGTCAATGCTTATCAGCTGTCCTCAGAAGAGACCATTTTGATTAATATCAGATTCACCTGACTCAGTCAATTAAACCCATTAAACCCTGAAGGAAGGATATTCTCAAGGAGCAAGGATGCTCAGGAAGTTTGTGAATTTGAATGTTTGGAGTTGCAGTTTTCAAGTCTACCCTTTCCTTTTCTCTCCTTGTCACTTTGCATTTTGTGGGTTGCCTTATTTGTTTTCAGGTAAACCTTTCAAGAATCCTAATTTTTTTCCTTGGGTCAGGGTTTAAAGATGACCTCTTTGGTCCCCAGTGGCTTAGTGCTATAATTGTGTCAAAGAGAAGATTCCCAGAGAAGGCACTACAGTGATTTGAGAAATGACATCATCCATTCTATCTTAATGTGGACTTGCTCCCACTCTGGTTAAAGCTCTTCCTCACCCAGGACAGCAGCATCTTCATGATAACCTTAAATGATCTGTGTTGCCTTTTCATTCTGTCCATTGAGTACCAGACTGTAGGGAAGGAACCAGTGTGTGACTGAGTACAAAAGGCCTGAAAAGTATATGCTGTTTACATAGAGAGCTCAAGGGCTTATCATTGTCTAAGTAGATCATTGTCTAAGTAGATGCTCATAGAAATGGTTAGCCTTCTTTAAAAAGCATACCAAAAAGGAAGGTTACAAACAGTTATCCATTTCAGCTTATGGACAATTAACTCTGACTTTATATCTTAGCAGTTTTATTTTAGTAAAAAGTTCATTGGAAATAGAGCCATAAAAGGCCATCTTTGGCTTTTGATTCACCATGGTAGAAAGACATTTAGATAAAAGGTATTAGCAATGATTTAGTGAAACAAGGTGCAGGTTGAGGGTCCCTTATCCAGAATACCAGGAACCAGAGTCCTTCCAGTTTCAGTTTGAGAGTTCCCCAGTGTTTGCATAGACTTCACCAACTGAGTGTCTCTAATCTGAAATCTAAGTGGTGCAGAATCCAGTAGAACACAATCAGTGTTAGGTGGACGCTCGGAAAGTTTGTGAATTTGAATGTTTGGAGTTGCAGTTTTCAGGTGTTTGTGCTTAGCCCTGCATTTGGGGAGGCAGTCTAAGCATGGGTTAGAACCGTTGTGTAGGCTAAGTTGGAACCTTGATGGGAAAACTACCTGATTGATGTGACTGGTTGGGAAGTTTCCTCACCAAGTCCAGTGAATGCCCTGGGAAACCCATGAGGCAGGGCCTGTGTGCAGAGCTGGGCTAGTTCTCTGACCACTGCCTGGTACTCTTACTTGGTCTGCAGCTGCACCTGGCCTGTCAGTGCTTGGGCGTGTCAGCCAGCCAACAGCCACATTAAAGCTGCAGCAGGAGCCGCAGTCAATTTTCACATTCAATTTCTTCAGCTCTTACCCCAGAATCCTCTTGGAGCAGCCCCACACCAGGCTTAGGCTGATGTGTGAGCAGGGCTTGCTGCTCTTCAGAAAGGAGTAGGCTGTGTAAGAGTCCAGTGACCTGGTGCTGTCCAGATGGCAGTGTGTTGGGTGGCAGGACTTCGGTTTTCTAGCTTTTGGCCAGCAGTTCACTTAGTAGTTCACTAAACTGTGTGTTCTTTCTTTAGTTTCCGTGTTTCTGGTTCCATAATGCTTAAGTGCTCCTGTGTTTTGGCCACTAGAATGCAGTAGCCAAAGCTCGTATCATCCCTGCTTTCATAGAGTTTGAAGGGAAAAATGGACAATAAAATAGTTCCCTCGGGGATTACATGCTTGCAACCTGAAGTAAGGGCTGCAAAGAAAAGGCAAAGGCCACCATTTCTACAGCCACAGAGTAAAGGAGCCAAGACCAGTGGGGCTGGTCATAGAATTTGCTGATGGACATGAAGCTTGAGCTAAGAGCAGAAGAATGGCGTTCCTAACATCATCATGGCAGGAAGACTGAGTAGCCAGTCTCATGTTGTGGAGACTGAAGGGTGGAGCCAGGGCTGCTCCTAGGCTGTATATAAAGGGTGGAAGGAGAAGCTTCTGAGAGGAATGCTAAAGTTATGCCTCACACAACCAAGTGAACAAGTGTCATTCACAGGGTTAGTACTAATCTCTGGACACGGAGACTACAGATCTCCCTGGTTTGGAACTACAGGGATAAGAAGTCACGTAGGCTTCTTGACCATATTAGTCCATGGTCTGAAATTTGTGGTGCAGATTTAAGCAGGGATTAAAATACCTGTCTCTGGAAATTGCACTTCTCTGAGACTCACACAGGCAGTGTAACAGTCTCTGAGATCTCATGGAGACCCTTGCTAATGAGTTCAAGAAAACAAAACAAAAGCATAAAACAATCAAATCACTGCTCTATTCATTGCCTTTACCCAGAGCAAAACCAATCCTTAGTGTATTTGCATTCATGTGTGTGTCTGTGTTAAACTGTCCTTTGGGAAAGGAGTCTTACCTTAAAATGTGACAGTAGTGGGTTTGAAATGACAGACTTTAAAAACTCTTTTCTTGTCCTAGATTTCATGTTGAATTTGTTCTCTCGGCACCTTCTCCAGAATGGAACGGCAAACGGGGACAGGTGTCACGAGCTCTTCTCTCCGAATTTTTGCAAAGAAGTTTAGAAAACTCTAGGGTCTTCTTTTGCATCTGTGGACCAACACCATTTACAGATGAGGGGATAAGGTGAGTGGCGGTTGGGGGCTAGAACCCTGCAATGGAAGGTCACAGAGCACTTGACCAGCCTTTGGCTCTTTCTGCCATGCTGTCTGTCACACACCAAAATCTGTGGTTGCTATGAAAGTAGTGCAGCTGCTAGTCTCCATACAAGGGACAGAGGTTGGAGCCGGGTTGTGCTTAGCGCTGGATGCAGCAGTCGATGTCGTCCTCTGCCTGTGGCTGTCAAGAACAGTTACAAGGTCAGTGCCGCAGTCTTATGGAAGGTTGGACTCTCAATCTCATCTTCACCACCTTCAATGTAAATCACTACAAGCAAGCCATTTTCCTGTTAGTGTCACACTCTGCCTTTAGTCTCTGCAGCTGTATAGGAGTTGGTAAATAAAACTGTGATCCCAAGTCAGGCAGCAAGTCAAAGGAAGATGCTAGATTATACTACATAAGCAAGCAAGACCCATGTTCAGACCACACAATGAAAACCACCTTATATGATACCTTAAAATATTTGGTTAAATGTAGCATGTACTGGATTTCTAGATTAGAAACTCCTTAAGTTTGGTTTTTATAAACCTAACATTTTCTAGATAATTTAAGTTTAATTTTATTGTAAAATTTATTTACAAAAACCCTGACTCCAAGTTTTAAAGCAGGATTCTCTTTTATTGGAAATCAAGGCCAAGTGTTGCACCGCTTTACACCGCTGGCTCGTGTGTCTCTGAGCATCCTTAGGCCGCAGTGATGCTGTCAGGCAGTGGAAACTTCAGATCTTCAGCATGGAAAGACTGGCTACAGGGGCATCTGCACACCCTCCTAGCAGAACTCCGTTCTTCCCCCATGACTGGTGGTCTGCTGGAGCTGAGGCCATGTCTTCATTTTCATTCATTTGCTTCTGCACATCTTAGCCACTCAGATGCAGACTGGAACCACTCGATCTGCTCATTAAATTGTAGGATGTCATGACTGTAGGATTTTCACATGCTGTTAAGCAACTGTAGTCTCTACAGTTCCTCAATTTTGCCTCAAAACTAATCTTCCAATACTGAGCTTGCTTGGCTACGAAGCTCAGCAGGGCTCTTAACCATTCCCCATGGCTTCCTGAAATTACCTCCTCTGAACAAGCTGATGGAGCAGCCTGTCAGGGTGACTTGACCCAGATCAGTATTTGTACTTCATAGCATCTTCCTTGTGGCTTTAGTTCAGACTCATTTCCTTGATGTCTTGTTGTCACCATCTTGATGGAATGTGTCTGTCTTTCTGTCTGAGCCAGGTCTCAGTATATATCCCTGGCTGACTTGAGACTTCGAGATCGGCCTGCTTCTACCTCCTGGGTGGTGTGGTTCAGGCATCATGCCCAGCTAATGTGCCTTTCATACCAAAAGTGATAAGAGGCTCTTATTTTATCATAGTTTTGTTCTGTAAAAGGCCTTTGTCATCCTCATTCCTAAGACCTCTAGAGTTAATCTCATGTCTGCTGCATGGTGCACAAAAGTCAGTTCTCCATCACTTCCACTGCCACATCTGGATCAGGAATACTCTAAGACATTGCCCTGGCACTGTGCATTTTCACAGTTGCTGTCATCACTTCCTGGCAGCACAGCATAGGTATACAGCAGTTATGTTGTTTGATGTGTTGTAACTAGTCTAGAGGTAACTTAAAGTGTCTTGGGAGATGTTTATACAAAGGACACACACACATTTTATGAGAATCATGAGGGTCTGCAGACTTTGGTGTCCATGGGTAGGCCTAGATCCAAGCCCTCTCAGAACCAGCTAGATACCTAGCTGTATTCCAAGCATACCTTCCTCGTTTCATGAGTCCATTTGTATAATAAAGGTTTAGAAGCCTATACTTTAAAAACAAACAACTGATAGTGATACTTTGATCTACTCACAACTTTGTACTGTGGATAAGCAGACTCAACTTTAGAGGCTCACACTGTCCTGTGATGAGACAAATGTGACTGGAATATAACTTGGAGCACCATAGATAGTCAGGTACTGTCACCTGGGGTATGTTTTGAGGAGACCAGAACCATGTGATCATAAAGGACCTATGCAGTTATGAATGTAGACTGCCATGGTTCCAGAGCTTTTTGTGATGTGCACACCTGTAACCTCAGTATTCTGGAGGCAGAGGCAGGATGATGGGGAGTTCCAGGACAGCCTGAGCTATATATATATACACACAGAAGAGCTAGGGATGTAACTCAGTGTCAGAATGTCTACCTCTTATGTATATGACCCTGGGTTTATTCAAAGCAACACACACAATCCCAACAGAACTAGTAGGAGAAGGGCAGGGAGAACGAGGTGTGTTAAAGGTATTCAAATGGTAGACTGCGGTTACAGTGAAGCCCTTCTCTGGAGGAGACAGTATACATGTCTACAAAAGTAGAATAGGCCCCAGAGTGAGAGGCTTGCCTGCTGTGTCCTAACGCTGTGCCACATGGGCCCTTACTGTGACCGTTTCTGCTCTGGTCAGACAGTGCTGAATGGTCATCTTCAGCAGCCACCTCTGTGGTCTCACTCTCTGTATGATTTTCCAGGCAGAAGTGTATTTTAGCAGTGTGGTTTCCTGTCCCTCGCTTGGAAAACTGGTGAATGAAAGTGGGAAAATAAAGCATTTATTCTGCCTTTTTCTATATGAGCTAGTTGCTGGATAGCCACATGACCACAGAGCAGGCTTTCTTTAGTGAAGCCTTCAGTTGATCAATGAAGAATGATGGAAGTAGAATCTTAGATTTCACAGGTCACCAGTGGTTGCTAGCATCTAATAAGAGAGGCAGCTGTACATTGTCATACAGTAGTAACACTCTGAATGCAGCAGACAGAGAATTAAATCTATATGTAATAAAGCCCTAGACTCCATACATTTAATTAAGTATGAGGAATAGAGGTCACAGGGCCATGCTGTTGAAGAATGTCATAGGAGTGCAGCAGAGAGGACTGTGGAATAGTCCACAGTAAAAATATTATGGTTTTTAGCACATAAACTACAGAACATGGCAGAGGTGAGAGCAAAAAGGAAAGAAGGATCTTAGAGGTCAAATATATCCAAGAGCATGTCTGCCATTTACAAGGAGTGAATTATAATTGGATCTTAACTCAAGTCATTTAAAATTAGTGGCATTTGTAAAACCATTTAAAAAATTGAATACTGGTTAAATCGCTGATACTGTTTAGTAATTAAGTTTCTGGTGTGCTCATTGTGTTCTTTAAAAACAAACATGACTTGAGAAAATGAAGAGGGTATGTTGGCAAGCTTTGATCGCATGACTTTATTTGTAAACACTTTCCCTAAAAGTCATACATGTTTTGTTTTTCAGGTTGCTGCATGATCTTAACTTTTCTGATGATGAGATTCACGGTTTTACAGCATAAGAAAAAGCTGCCATTGTCTTTTATTGAACTAGTTTATATTTGTGATTGCCTAGGATTTTTTAAAAGAATTTTTGTATGTGTAGAAGGTTAATCAGAATCCAGGCTTTCTCAAGTGAAGTCATGTGTCTCAGTGCAAGTAACTTCTTGGTTTAGTTTTGTACCATGACTTATTTTACTGCGGACGCCTGACCTGGACGGTCAATCATGGCAGCAGGTACATACAAGAGCCTTTGTTTTGAACTGCAAGTTTTCTGACCACTGAAATAGTATCACTGCTCTGCAGTCAACACTTGTATTTTATGACATAATAAACAAAGCAATCATTTTGGTTACTTTTTATGCTGCAAGATATCTTCTGAGCAATACAGATTAAATTTTACACTGCACTGTTCACTCAGGAATTGATGCTGTATGTCCTTATTAGTCTTAAAACATGGAATGCTGTAACTGCTGGTGGTCCAGTTTTGTGGGTGTCTATGGTGTTGATATAGATTGAATAAAACTGTACTTCCATACTTTTTACTCCATGTGGTAGACATGTTGCTGAAGATAACAAATACAGTGGTTGTCTTAAAAGGAATTTTATTTATGTGCTAATTACATTTTGAATCTCACTTTATAACTTTGGTTGAATTGAAATTAGCTATGTATGACAGGCTGGCCTAAAACTCCTGGTTCTGCTTCCTGGTGCTGGGATTACTGGTGTGTGCTACCATACCTGAGCTTAGAGGAAATTTTAAAGACAACAGTAGTTCAGTTACTAATCCCCAGAGGGTGGAAGAAGAGAACTGACTCTGCAAGATAGTCTCAGTGTGCACACTGTTGGCAGTGCACAAATACACAAACACAGACACTAAAGAAATTTAATCTCTTAAAATTTTTAAGATACCAATGAAAAATATTAGACATTCTTCACACTTGTAGTTTGGGACTAGGTGTGTTTAAAGAGCTTTACAAGAACACTAACAACTCTCATCCCAGACCAAAGGTATTAGCAAAGATTGAAGTTTGGCATCCAGTGGCCTGAGATAATTAATCCTTCTGCAGACCTTTCCACACCAGCTGGAAAAGAAGAACACTCTGTCCTGAAGGTTTCTTTCCAGACTGGCTGCTTCCCCAGCAGCTGGCAGATCAGTGGGAAGCTCTGGCGCAGGCAGCCTTCAAATCCCTTTAAACCTAGAATTCTGCAGAGCTATCAAGAGCTTTTCTGAAGGGGATGTTAATTGCATAGGTTGCTGGAGCACTCACCAGATTACTCTATCCTGATCCATCCAGCAGCAGTGTTTCACAGACAGAGTGGAGAGGAGTCCCTGGTTTTTCATGAATAGTTTTGTAACTAGCTACCATGTCTGAATGAATGGCCTGGCCCAACTAACAATGGTGCAGCATTAGCACATCCCAAAGGGCCAGTAGCTTCTGAAGCCTCTGCTGGCAAATGGCTGGTTGAACACCCAGTATTCCTGTGTCTCCTTTTTCTGAGGTAGGAATCCAGCGCCCAGCTGTAGCCCTGCTGCTCATAGGGATTTCAGCTACATGCTCCCCCACCATCTTTTTCCGCTGGGAGGAGGTGTGTCTTTTTAATTATTTTCAGTAGTCCATTGGTAATATGTTGATTAACTTACATGAATCGCTTTATTTTTCATGTTTTTAAGCTTTTTTCTTTCTCCTCCAATCCTGTTCCAGTTACTTCCAGCAAACAGTTTCCCTCTGTTCTTATATCTCTTCTTTGCCCCTCCCCTGTATTTGAGAGCGAAAGACAACCCAGCAGCACCTTTGGACAATCTCTATGCACATATTAGTTTATATCTTGGATCCCAAGTTGCAATCTAATTTGAGAATCAGATTTTGATAACTAGTATAGATTTTTGCCTGCTGTTGATTGGATAATTTGTTCTTTAGGTGCTTTTTTAAAAAAAATTATATTCTATATGTTCACTGTTGTGTTTTATAAACATACAAGGGAGAAGGAATATGTTTGGTGGATGTATAGTCAGATGTGGGGGAAGTGTTTATTCATAAAGCCAAATGGTGGAAACAACCCAAATATTCATCTGTGGATGTATTGATAAAAAGATAACGTATGTATAATGAAGCATATTTAGCCGTAAAAAGGAATGAAATATTAGATGAGCCCTAAAACATGCTGAGTACAGGGTGAAAAAAACAAACAGCTTTTACAACTTGCCTCTTTTATGATTCTTTATATGAAACTCTAGGAAGGCCTATTTGTAGAGATGGAAGGGAATTATACCTGTTATAGAGTACAAGAGAGGAAGATGAAAGGTAGCAGGTTGTTTTGGTTTTGATGCAAGTTTTCTAACGTTGACATATTTGTGATATGTGCTCAAATCTAAGTAGACAAATTGTATAGTAAGGGGCTATATCTCAAAAAGGAATGTTTTTAATAGACTAAACTAAAAAGAAAATATGAATAAACAAAACTTAAGCTTTCTTAAAGAGAAAATGAAGAAAGTCCATTAAGATCTAAAGATCAAAGAAGTAAACACTGAAGACAATAAAGAGTGTCTGCCAGAGAGTGTCAATCATCAAATCATCATTTAAAGACAATAAATACTAAAAACAATATACTGCAAGAAAAAACTTCCTTAAATTCCCAACCAAAACACTGAAGTGAATGTTGAAGGAGCAACTCCATGGTAACTTCAGTAGAATGAGAAACCTGGAAAGGCTTTACTCAGCGAGGGAAAAGAAACTAACCTAAAGCTCATGACTTGAGGCAAAAGAAACAGGCTCATCATCACCAGCTTTTCAGTGGCTGGAGCTCTGTGGAAGAGCACTCACCTAGCATGAACAAGGCATTGCTTGGGTTCCATCCCCAGCACCGCACACTCACAAGAGAAGACAGCATCAGAAAACAGTTTTTGAAAAAAGGAAATGTACCCTTCAGAACCACAGGAAAACACTTTTCTCTGGAAAAGCTGAAGCGAGAGAAACATGAATTAATAATCCTGTTTCCAGAAGCCTCCCTGTATCTATAGCTACAAATGGACAGGATTAGATACAGGTTGTGGGTGCATTAACCCTGTGGGACTGAGACTAGACAGGGGTTAAAGAGGAGACGACTCCAGGCATGGGAGGGTAAGCTAACAAACATGAGAGCATGGAGTTAGGATGTAGCTCTGTTGGTTGAATGCCATCCTAGCAGAGATGGGGCCTGGGTTCTATCCTCAGCACCATAGAAACTGTACGCATGGGGACACACACCTGTTGTCTCAGCACGTAAGAGACATTCTTTACTCCACAGAGAGCTCAAGGCCTGTCTGGGCTAGACATCTCATTCAGTCAAATAAGGAAGGAATAATGCTTTTAAAAAGAAACTGTCGGCTATCCCTGTGGTAGTTGTTTTGTGATTTTAAGCATGTGGAATGAAGTAAATTGGGTTTTTAAAATATCTTTTAGTCTCTGCCTCTATTTCCCTTAATACCTTTGTATTGAAGTACTTTAAACCTAATTCTGCCCATCAAATTATTGTTCAACTTTTGAGAGTTTTTATTAAAAATCTGAGAAGACTGTAATCAAGGGTCCACAGTATTGCTTCACTCAAACTTTATGTATGTGGCACACGTGTGCATGCTCATGCGAGCATGGAGCTAAGAGGATAACTTGCGGGAATCTGTCTCACCTTTCAACATGTGGGGCTGGGGTTTGAACTCAGGCTTGGTGGCAAGTGCCTTTACCCATTGGGATATCTCCTAGCCTGACACTGGCTCTTGGGGACAATCTCTTTTTCACCTAAGGATTGTTAACTCCCAAAACAAGAATATATGGACCAAGGGGAGGTTATCAGAGCAAAGAGCATCTGTATACAGGGGTCCCTAAGAGAGGCTCTGTAGGGCAGGATCAGAGCACCCTGGCTTCCAGTGTACATGCCTTCAGTTTTAACCAGTGTCAGAGGCCTGAGAGAAAATGTTCAAAAATAATCTAAGCACTTTTTGAACTAAGTGGGACATGCCTATAATTCCAGCTCTGGGAGGCCAATGAGTGGAAGGCCACCTTGGAATGCATAGTGAGTTTCAGGCCAGCCTGGGCTGCACGGACCTTGCCTAAGGTGCTGCCACTGCTGCTGCTGCTCACAGTGGTGATAGTGATGATTCTGCGCAGAACTAAATGAATCAAAAGCATTACAGTTTGTTTTAATGTCAACTTACTACAAATTAGAATCTGCTGAGTTGGCCCCTCACTGGAAGACCTGTCCTGATTGCCTCAACTCATGCCCAGTGCCCTCTTGAGTGTGGGTAGCACCTTTCAGCAGTTCAGCTTGTCCCTTGTGTTGAATTGATTTTCCCTGTTGCTACAATGAGCCTTTTTGCTAATGTCAGAACCAGCATGTCAAAACTCCAGATCATTGGCTCTCCAGGAAAGTTCCAGGTTTTCAGTGCCAGACTGAGACTGCTGACACACCCAGCCTTGTGGGCTGAGTGAATGAGAGTGGCCTTCTCTGCAGTGACAGACAGCTGCCATAGGACAACTCCAGTAGAGGACCAGCTTCAAGGACCAAGCAGCTACCAGCCTCTCGGGTATAACTCAGCCGTCACTTTAACTTAATTGACTTAGTAAGGTCTTTATCTTGTGTGTGTATGTGTGTGTGTGTGTATCTCATTGGTTCTGTTCCTTTAAAGAACCTCTGATATACCAAGAAAATTGTGGAAACAGAGTCCAGAGGCATGAGTATGGATCTCCAGGTGTTACTCTGAGAAGACATTAGACCAATTTTCAAATAAAGAACAGGCACAGCAGCAGTTCATTTACTGCATCTGTTCTAAGGACCAGTCTGAGGTAGTTGTTCCTCTTTCAAAACTAAGTAAACTTAAAAATCCTATTTAAGATTTACCCAAACTCTACTATCAGGACAGACTCCTCTATTCCCCAGTTCTTAGGTCCAGCTCTGCTAAATTACTTAGTTCATAAATCACCTGTGTAACGGCCTAACAGGAAAAGTATCAGCTCAGGACGCCCAAGACCCAAGATCTCAGCACAGAGGAGATTTATTTGCCCTAGAGGGACAAGGAGGAAGTGGCCAAATAAGGGAGTAGACCTTGGTGGCTAGCTTTAGGAATGTAATTTAAAGGTTTTTAGAAAATCAGGGAAATGGGAGAGAAGGGCAAAGCCTGCCAGAGCCATGCTTGCCACATCTGAGCTGGCCAGAGTTCTTACATTGGCCCATCGTCTTCTTAAGGCATGTCTTGAGGACTACATGTATGCTGGCCTCTGAGGTGCTCCTCCTGCCCCTCCTCAGAGTCACTGGGATGAGTGAGAACTGGGCACTTACCAAGCACAGGTGAGTCACACACCCTTACCCCTGCTCCCTAATCAGATTACTGACTTTAAACCATGTGTACTCAGTCTCCATGAGACTTGGCCCTAGACAATGCCCAATGCTCTGTAGAGGACTGGACTTCTTTCTTACTCCAGTGTCCCATCTCTGACTTGGGTCACCAATAGAAATGAAGTATTCTTTCTCTGTGGTGTTAGTTTAACCATACAACTGAGAAGCCAGCTGGAGTGTGTGGAGGGAGAAGGGCCACAGGTTAGCAGAGGTGTACCGTAAACAGCTACACTTACAGGAGGTGCCCTGAAAGTCGGCTCTTTGAAGGCAGATCACGTGCTCTACCCTTTTAATCGCAGTCTTGCTTTGAAAATCTGCAGTCACTTGTGGATTTGGTTTAATGCTGTATTATGTTATTCGGGTTCACAAAATTCCACCAAGATTCTGTATGTAAGACGCTGAGGGTCCCTGCCCCCAGTTGGTTCTGATTGGTAAATAAAGTTGCCATTGGCCAATATCTGGGCAGGGAGGCAGAGGAGAGACTTTAGGATTTGTGGGCAAGGGGATCAAGGAAGAAGGAGAATCACCATGCCAGGAAAGGAATAAGATGTAAGTTTGAGAGCTGCAGAGAGAGATATCAATCATATAAGAGCCGGGGAAGAGTGGCTCCAGGGGGCACCCCTATTGGGTCTAGGGTAGCAAAGATGGAATGTAGATTTTAGTAAGAAATAATTCAGGAGTACTGGAGGGGAGGCATTAGCAACATTGGAAGTTTGGGAGTGGCCCAGCAATTGAGCTGTTTAAGGCATATTTAAATATAAGACCATGTGTGTGTGTGTGTGTGTGTGTGTGTGTGTGTGTGTGTGTGTGTGTGTCTTTAGGAATCCAGAACATTGGGGTGACTGCCACCAGTGAAATTAGAGCAGATTAATCAACTACTGCAACAGTCACTCATCCAGGGTTTATCTAGCTCTTAAAGATGGCATTATAAGTCCATACTTGAACTTTCTGGAAGAATACGTGAGAATCTTTGCAGAAACAGTTACTTAGAGAAAAATAGAAGCAAAAACTACAGATGTCCCCATCCCAGAGAGTGGGAGATAAGACTTAAAAACAAGAACTTCTGCAAATTAAACAAAATAATACACAGGTGAAGAAAGAGCATGCAGGCACAGAGGGGCACCATGTTTCACTCCCTTACTTTGTAGCCCAGGCTGCATTCAGCTACTCTATCTTTATGTCCTTGTATCCAGAGGGCTGAGATTACAGGTGTGTACACACTAGGAACATGTATCTTCTCACAGACCAGAGCTTCATAACAAATTCATTTTGATTATCTATGACCTACAGTGAATTTGCTAGCATGGCTCCTGGTAGCTTTGTGGCTTTAATACAGTTTTCTAGCATTCAATTAGACAAATATGGTTTGTCAACATTCAAATCCATAGTTTTGGTCATTAAGCTAGCTGCCTGTGCATGCCTCTATTTCCATTATAGCAGATAGGATACCTACCATAGCTCACACTCATACCCATGTAGTCAGTCATGAACTCAGAAAATCGCAGGCCATAAAGTCTAACCATTGACCTCTTATATGAGCCAAAATGGCAAGCTTTGCACATGCAGATCATTCAGTTTTGTGAATTTGTATCCCATATTTTCCTTACCCTTTAGATAAAGACATTTTAGAGGGGTTCAGCAAGTGGCTAATGACACAAACAGGGCCATAAAAGTGTAGACACTTTCATGTGGTTTAGTGAAATACAGGCAAAGTAGTAGATGTTATAGTTCTCAGCGTGAAGCAAATAAAAACCCTGCAGCTTTGTGTGTGCTTGGCTCTGAAGGGCAATAGACCACGTCAACACTGTACTGCTTGTCCGTTATAACTGGGGACTTGGAGGTGAGCCTGAGAAAGAGCTAGCTAACAATTTTGTCCCCATTACAGAGTTGTGCTGTGATTCTAAATGCTGTCATTGGCTGTGTTAATCCATGGGGATTAGACAGTGAGGGAGTGTGTTCACTGTCCTATCTTTATTGTGTCTTCAGAGGTGGCTTATGTGGACCCCTTTGCAAGTCTGTTTCCTCCCATTTAGAACACGCTATGAAGAGCAGTTCTTTGTGTTTCACAATGGCTGTTTAAATGAGTCTGCAGGAAAAGCCTTCTGAATTTTTCAGTGAATCTCACTCAGGTGCTTGTTATGATAAAGACTCCCCACATTCTGAGCAAGTTAATATTTTATTGTACAAAACCTTCAACAGGCAGTTTGAAGACTAGTCTTGAGAAACAAATCAGAAAATCCCAGCAGAGCATCTAGGCTTGTTTGCTCTGTTACATTTCATGTTTTATTAATATGTACACTTATTTAAAACCTAGGATTTATTATTCCAAGCTTCATGTGAGGTGGGGGCCTCTGCACACAAATCACCAGAAGAAGCTGCAATGGCTTGGGCCAGGCCAGAGGGAACAAAGAATTCCACAGCCAGAGCTCCTAGCACTCATGGGTGTCAGGGGACGCACACTGAAGGGACACTAACCCACTTGAACATGTAGCTCCAGCAGACCTTCCCTTCTTCCCCATTTCCTCTGCCTTGCTAAAAACCCTTAGATTGTATTCTTGAAGCTAGCCACCAAGGTCTGTTCCCTTATTTGGCCACTGATTTCTGGGGGAATGTAACTCAGTGGGTAGAGTGGCTCCCCACCCTGAGCAAACAAAAATGACAGTTTCCTTCAAACAGGAAAGACATTGTCATGTGCACAAGGTCTTCCAGAGATGTGGTGTAGCATTCCTGTGGGAGCAGGGTTCAGACTAAACAGTCCATTCTTACTCCTCTTGTCTGTGGAGTATTTAATAATAACGGCCAGTGTTTATGTAATACTTTTTGATTAGGAAAATTGTTTTCAACAGCCCTTCAGCAGGCAGATGGGCAGGCTCTGGCAAGCAACTATTGAACAGCACAGATAGGCATACAAGTGCTCTACTAACTGGATGACATCTCCAGCCTACCAAGAAGGGTTTTAACGTGGAGATATCTATATCTAAATCTATCTAGATCTAGATCTACATGTGTGTGTGTGTACTGAGATCTTCCTCTTTTAAGAAGCTAATATGCTGCCGGGCAGTGGTGGCACACACCTTTAATCCCAGCCCCTGGGAGGCAGAGGCAGGTGGATTTCTGTAGTATGACCTCCACACAGCTGAGAGGCCATTTTGACCTGTTCTCTCTCCCTCCCCCCCCTCTTATTTTTAATCATTATTATTTTTTAATTTTTTTTAACAATCCAGTCCTAATCCCCCTCCTGGTCCATACTCCGACAATTCCTCATCCCATTCCTCCACTCCCCCTCACCCCCACCCCAGTCTCCAAGAGAATGTCCCCACCCCACTCCCACTCCACCAGACCTCCCCACTCCCTGGGGCCTCAAGTCTCTTAGGTCTGCCAGACCAGGCGGTCCTCTGCTATATATGTGTCAGAGACCTCATATCAGCTGGTGTTTGCTGTCTGGTTGGTGGCTCAGTGTCTGAGAGATCCCAGGGGTCCAGGTTAGTTGAGACTGCTGGTCTTCCTATAGGGTCGCCCTTCTTCTCAGTTTCTTCCATCTTTTCCCTAATTCAACCACAGGGGTCCCTGGTTTCTGTCCGTTGGTTATGTATAAGTATCTGCATCTGGCTCTTTCAGCTGCTTGTTGGGTCTCTCAGAGGTCTGCCATGTTAGGCACCTGTCTGTAAGCACAGCATGACATCAGTAACAGTGTCAGGCCCTGGAGCCTCCCCTTGAGCTGGACCCCAATTTGGGCTGGTCACTGATCCTCCTTTACGAAGCTAACATCAAAAAAAAAAAATCAAAAAATGAGCTATAGAACTAAGTAGAGAATTCACAACAGAGGAATCTCGAATGGCAGAGAAGGACAAAGCCCTGAGTCATCAGGAAAATGCAACTCAAAATGACCCTGAGATTCCACCTCACACGAATCAGAATGGCTAAGATTAAAAACTCAGGTGACAGCATGTGTTGTTGAGAATGTGGAGAAAGAGGAACACTCTTCCATTGCTAGTGGGATTGCAATCTGGTACAGCCACTCTGGAATTCAGTCTGGAAGTTCCTCAGAAAATTGGAAATAGATCTACCTGAAGACCCAGCTATATCACTCTTGGACATATACCCAAAAGATGCTCCACCAGACCACAAGGACACCTGCTCCACTATGTTCATAACAGCCTTATTGATAATAGCCAGAAGCTAGAAACAACTCAGATGTCCCACGACAGAAGAATGGATACAGAAAATGTGGTTCATTTACACACATGGAGTACTACTCAGCTGTTATGAATTTGACCCGTCCTCTTCCCATCTGCACCGATCTCTTTCAAGGTTTAGCTATATTAGTGGTTTTTGAAGACTGGCTCTCTGGCTTTGCCAGTACTTTTCAGTTTTACTCCCTTTCCTTTGCTGTTATTCTCTACTAACTGTGGCTGCTGAATGGACTCCTGCTCTCCTGGAGAAGTGCGGGAGAGACGGGAAGAACGTGTGATATTTTTTAATTAAGATTAAGCTAAGGAAAACAGAGGCTGGCATTTCCTCTGAGAAGGGCTAGACTCAAGCTGTTTTGTTGCTGTTACTGTTTTGATTTTTTTTCCTGTTTTTTTTTTTATCATTTTGGTTTACTTTCTGTGTGTGGGCCTTTTGTCTGTGTGTATTTCAGTGTGCTGAGTCCATATGGTATCTACAGAAGCCAGAAGAGGGTGTCAGATCCCCTGGGATGGGAGTTACAGGTGTTTGTGAGCTGCTATGTGGGTGGTGAGGATCAAACCCAGATCCTCTGGAAGAGCATCCAGTGCTCTTAACCACGGAGCTGTCTCTCCTACCCATCAAGAGAAAGCTTTTCAGTTTTTCTTTTGTGCTGTTTGGAAAGTCCTACAGTCTATGTCCTGTTCTAGGGAAATGTCTTAAGGGAATAGTACTTTTTATTGCACAGCAACTTTCTATACAACATCAGGGGCAAGAGGCAAAGGCTTTTCTGTTTTCTTTAAATGTCCTGACTTACCTTGTGGCTGCTGTATCACGGTGTACCAGATGAAGGAGAAGGGAAGAAGCTGAGTTACTTCTGCAGAAGTCTCTTTTGGAAGGCAGGGGGATTCATTTTGCATCTACCACGCTCCCTAACTGTCTCCTAACAAGCCACTACATGCTGTTGCCACATCTCACACAAGTGAGAGCAGGGTTTCCCTGTCTCCAGTGTCTGCAAGCACAGACAGGGTGGAAGGATTTAAAAGAGTATTTTGTCTTAACCATTACCCACCAATTTGGTCCATTTAGTGACCAGACTGAGCTGATGTCTCTATCCCTGTGTAATGGAACCTCTCTGTTTTAATCAAGGATGTGGTTAAAATACGTGATATACCTGTATGAAAATGTCTTTGTGAAAATCATCCCCACATACAATGCCAAATCTCTTTTAAAAGAAGCCCCTGGGCCAACCAGGCACATAAATAAGTAGAGCAGCAGTTTGGGTGGATGATAATACATATTAAATTATGTACACATAAAGAGAGCTGTAGTGGGTAGAGCAGAACCTGCACTCAGCATGTCTGCCGAGACCCCTGGAGGAGGCACGGAAGCTTGGATTATGAGGCAAATGGAAAACTTTCAGAACATGCTGGAATGGGTAAGGGAAGCTTAGCCAGAGGGGAAAGATACTGGTTGTAGTTCTGTGAAGGCAGTGAGGCCAGGCCCACGCACGAGCCCGAGTTCTCATTTTCGAGAACACTCTGGGGCAGGAGAGGACAGGAGGGAGCACCATGGTGAGTATTCTAATTGGATGTCAGTGGTGCTCTCCAGCCTAGAGATGCACAGCAGCCAGCTGTTAGCTCGTACCTCCATGCAGAATCCCACAGCCCCGCTCAGTCAGGCCTGTTGCAAGCATTAGCACCTGCTCTCTCCCCTGCCTGGCCTCCTGCCCACCTGTGCTCACAAAGCAGTGATTTTGATTTCTCTCCCCATTGAAACCGGTTCCTTAGCTGACCTTTCCTCTTCATCATTTCTAGACAGGAACTCCGACTAGGATAGAGCAGGAGGGTGGAGATGGACCCGGGCTAAGCGAGTCAGAAAAGAACAGGCTCTAGGGCAATGGTTCTCACCCTTCTTAATACTGCAGTCCTTTAATGCAGTTCCTTATGTTGTAATGGCCACCAAACACAAAATGATTCTCATTGCTACTTCATAACTGTACTTTTGTTACTGTTATGAACCTTAACGGTTGAGAACCATAACTCTAAGACACGAAAGCCGTGCCAGTTGGTTAGCTTGATGACCCACCAGATGTTGAGGTACTTCAAAGCAGGAAGCCTACACATTCTACTGAGAGCGTTCTCTTTCAAAGTAGCTTCTAGGCTGTACCCTAGGAAGAGGAAAACCCTGTGTATATGGTGAGACCAGCTCCTCCATCCTATGTGACTGAGGCATTTTGGCTGCAGTGGCAGACAGGTCTGTCTGATAGGTACCTGAGAACTAAATGAACTCTGAGCTGCAAAAGAGGTTATCACCCATCCCCCACCAATCCCCACTGCTGCACCTTACTAGCAATTCACACTCTATGTGCAGGTGAATAGCTTCCGGGCTCAGGTGGGGCTAGCAGTCAGAACTCACAGCAGATCTTTGGACTTGAGAGCTCATGCTTCCCCTACCCACGACTGTGTCTCCTGAGTAACTGAGGGAAGCCACCCCTTATTTTGCCATATGGGAGTGAAGGAGATGCAGGAAGGTCTGCCCCACCTACTAAGGGTCTCTGTCAGGGACAAATGCTCTTTAAATTAAAACTTACTCTCCAAGCTGTTTGATGACTTTGAGAACTCGCCCGGCTTCCTGGTTCCTGGGCTGTGATGTTAGGAAGTGTATTTGGCCTGCTCTGAGGATGTCCTAGCTGTGTTCTCATCTGGAAGGCAGAGGGTGCCTGTGAGATCCGTCTGTCAAGCAAGAGGAGCTTTTAAAGGTAGCAAGGAAACTGTTCTCCAGGCAGGGTGGGGGGAGGTCATTTTAGATTATGAGCACTGAAAAATATTTCTAGTAGGTTTAATATTTGAGATGACCTTTGTCAGAATGAAGGATTTTGATGGTCAGAGCTGCGGGAAAGCTATGGAGCCCAGAGGGGTCTGGTGAATAATTTGGTGCTGTGAATGAAGAAAATATTTCTCTCTGTCTCTGTCTCTCTGTCTCTCTGTGTGTGTGTATATGTCTGTCTGTCTGTCTGTCTCTCTTCCTCTTCCTTTCATCCTCCCTGCTGTACATACAGTCCTCCACTGATTGCATTCTTCTGGATAAATCTAATTCAGATCCCAGCTGTTTCCAAGAGCTCTGAGATAACAAACCAGCCACGTCCCACAGCACAGTTTTGCTTTACGTTTTGTAAACTTAAGCCATCACTTAACTTGGGGTGGGAGGGACAACACATTGAACTAAGAGTATCTATGTTTACTTCTTTCCACTGGTGAACTTTACAGCAAGGACATCAAGAGACTAGAGGTCCAGGTTGGGACACAGCTCACTGGACATGGTGCCTCCGGCACGAAGCGTCCTGAGCTCAACCTCAGTGCGTGGGAGTGACCCTAGCACTTGTGATGTGGAAGAAGGAAGACTGGAATTTAAAGGTCATCTTCAGTGACACAGCCAGCTGCATCCAGAGAATCTGTTTCAGAAAAGAAAGGGTTCAACACCAGATTCAGCCGTGCCTCTACACAAGAGTCCAGAAATGAGATTTTTTCCCCCCTGAAATTGACACTAATAAGCACAGGCACAGATGTACCTCTGCCCTGAGACTTAGTCACATGTCATGGAAGAATGAGATGGCATTTCAGAAGGAAGCAGGGATCTTGCTGCACAGCAGGGTAACAGGGGGCTGGATCCTGTGGTGAGATGCTCACAGCAGGGTTTGGTGAGGGAATAGGGACAGGTGGAGAGTCAGAGATGGCCATTGTCATCATTGTCATCTGCCAAGGTCAGGACTCTTAAAAGTTCAACCTCATTCTGTCTCCCAGACAACTCTTACCACACACACACACACACACACACACACACACACACACACACACAAACACGGGGCAGGGGGAGGTACAAACACACACCCATACATACTCTATCTGTCTGTCTCTCTGTCTCTCTGCCTCTGTCTCTCTCTGTCTCTCTCAAACGGACACATTCACAGTTTTTAATTTCCACATGACCTAAGCCAGACCTCCCCACAGGGCTGGAGCCCGATTTTCCTGTCTAGGATAAGACAGAGCTGAGCCAGTGCAGCTCTATACTTGCTTCCGCTCTGGCCTTCTATTCAGCTATAATTGCTTTACTCAAATTGTCTCTGTGATTTGCAAGAGAATTCGATGATTTGCCGGTGGACTATAATGGTTCTTTCAGAAGATTAAATTGAAATAGTCGTGCTTGGGCATTCATATCTGCCTTTGCAAGTTCTGATTAGTATGGGTAAGTTGTCCCTCCCAAAAGACTTACAGATGAGTTTATCCCATCTGTCTGGTCCTGCTCACCCTCACTATAGCACACCATGGTGCAACAGGCCTTTGTGTGGACATGACATTCCCTGGGGGGAGGGGGTTACATGCATGCTGACCCTTGGGAATAGGTTCTACTGCTGCTATAAACAAAAAACTTTTAAACGCTATCAACAATAAATGATACAAGTCACATAATACACAGAAGTATAAAAACAAAGGTAGAAATGGATAGAAATTTTTCACTCAGAGATGACCATGTTTAAGATGTCAGTGATAATTTCTAACATATTTCCTATATTAGATACTCATATACATTTAATTTTGTGAGGTAATATTACAAGATTTACCCCATGCAGCATTACAACATATAAGATAGTTCTTTTATAATTTATAAAATGTCTATTTCAAGTTTATATTTAAATTTATTTTGGAGTATTTAATGTGAAATAAATTTTTTAACTTTTTATTGGTTGTCAATTTCACATCATGTACCCCACCCAATCCCACTCATCTCCCCAATCCTTCTTACCCTCCCTCTCCTCTTGCAACCTCTGTCTTCCCCCCAAAAAAGAAAAAGAAGATCTGACTGTGGAAGCTGCAGTGCATCACAGTGTGTCCTACAGGATGCTCTTGTGTCTACTCCTCTTTAGTTGCAAATGTTCATTGCAATGAGTCATTGGTCTCTTCTTACATTTAGGAATTATTGTCATAAAAAGATAGATTGGAAGATTAACTTCCTATTTTTAAAGTTGTATTTAGAGGTGAGGAGATATCTCAGTTGGCACTGTCAAGGGCCTGAGTTCAGTCCCCAGAATCCACTTTTAAGAAGCCATTCATAGCCGGGCAGTGGTGGCGCATGCCTTTAATCCCAGCACTTGGGAGGCAGAGGCAGGCGGATTTCTGAGTTTGAGGCCAGCCTAGTCTACAGAGTGAGTTCCAGGACAGCCAGGGCTACACAGAGAAACCCTGTCTCGAAAAACCAAAAAAAAAAAAAAAAAAAAAAAGGAGGAGGAGGAGGAGGAAGAGGAGGAAAAGGAGAAGGAGGAGGAGGAGAAGGAGAAGGAGAAGGAGAAGAAGAGGAGGAGGAGGAGGGGGAGGAGGAGGAGGAGGGGGAGGGGGAGGAGGAGGAAGAGGAGGAGGAGGAGGAAGAAGCCATTCATGATGCTCTTGCAATCCCAGCACTGGAAAATGGAAAAAGACAGGTACCTGAGGCTTGCTCGTCAGCTAGACTAGCCTGGATGGAGTGTTCAAGGCTATAAGACCTGCCTCTCTCTTAAAAAGATAAGTGGACAATACCCAAGGAACAAATGTCCAACGTTCCCCTCTGGTCTCTAATGCAGAGGGGATATTTCACCACCTTTAAATAAACAATAAACCTTTTAACTTATGATTTGGCTTCAGTTGGTTCCTTTTATCAGCAGAGAAACCTATCAGTAAATAAACAATAACAAAAGGAAAAAATTAATAATTGCCCGAACCAATGTCACATAATTCCTCTTTATGTTTTCTTATAGTTAAGGGTGGTTTCTGGTCTGTGAAGCCTTTAGTCTATTTTGAGTTAATGTTTTTACTATAGTGATGATAATAAGGTTGCAGTTTCATTCCCAATGTATGAATATTGAATTCCCCAGCTCTACTTATTGAAGGAACTGCCCTTTCGTTATAGAGTGTTTTTGTGACCCTTGTCAAAGATCAATAGATTATTCATCTGATGTGTTGGTTCATTTCTGATTTCTGGTTTTAGTTTTGGCATCATGAGTGAAGGGGGAAAGGGAGGGAGAGAGAGAGAGAGAGAAAGAGAGAGAGAGAGAGAGAGAGAACAGTATATGTGTAGTAGAATCTGAAGTTAGAGAGCACCTCTATTTATTTTTTTGGTGCTGTGTTTTGAATCCAGAGCTTCCAGTTCCAGCCACTGTCATGTCTATTTTCTATGAAATGTGACATTGGGATTTTGAAAGGGATTGCATGGAATCTGTAGGTCACAATGGATCCTATGAACATTTTAACAAATTCTTCCAGACCATAATCATAGGACATGTTTTATTTGTTCTTCAGTGCTTTTTTTTTTAGTATTTAGTATTTAAGTCTTTTGACTCAGTTGCTAACTTATTCCTAATTATTTTCTTATGTTTAGAGTTCTTGTAAATAAAATTCTTCTTCAGAGAGATGTTCATTCACTTCTGTGGGTCACATGGAGTGATGGGTATTCTTGGCTGTCAACTTGACTAGATCTGAAATCAACTAAAACCTAAGAAGCTAGGACACCCTTGATGATTTTTTTTCTTAATTGGATCATTTGGGTTGGGAAGACCTCCCTAAATCTTAACCACACCTTCTGGGGGCAGGCTATATAAAAAGATGGAGTAGGACATGTTGGTTTTTTACCTGCTTGTTCTCATTCTCACTGGCCAGGTTATCAATCTTTTCACTGAGATATCCCTTCACTGGTATTAGAGACTATTTCTTTGGGATTCTAACATATACTGAAGCCCAGATGAGACATCTAGAATTGTTGAACCACTATTAGATTCTTGGATATTTCACTGGGAGACAGGCATTTTGGGGCTAGCCATACCACAGTCCACAAGCCACTCTAACAAATTCCCAATAGATAGTCATTCTGTACATTCGGTTTCACTAGAGAACCGTGGCTAATATACATTAGTGTCATAGCCTTGTTCCTAAGTGTAGGAGTTTTTTAAAAATCCAATATATATGGCTAGTAGCTAGGTAAGCTTTGAGTTGGGAGTTGAGCCTGAGATTTCCCATTCTGGTATCGTACATACATTCATTATCCTTGTTGCAACAAAGTAACTTCAGAAAAACAGTTTAACAGCTGAAGAATTAGCTTGCTATTCTTGCAGAAGACCTGGGTCCAGTTTCTAGCACCCACTACAGGTGACTTATAACTGCCTGTGACTCCAGCTTCAGGGGAGTCAACACACTCTTCTAGCCTCTGTGGGCACCTGCACTCCTGTGCACAGACCTACACACATAATTAAAATCTCTTAAAAAGCAACTTAAAGGATGGAAGTGTTTGTTTTGGCTTAAAGTTTAAGGAGAAGACCATGGTAGCCTGGCAGGAGCATTAGGCTGCTGGTCACACCGTGCTTGCACTCAGGAAGTAGAGCAATGGACTGACGATAATGCTTTCCATCTCCTTTCTGTATAGTCCCTGTTGAATGTTATTTCCCATGGTTAAGTGGGTCTTCCCTCCTCAACTAACACAATCTAGGACATTCCTCACAGGGATGCATGGAGGCTCCTCTCCTAGATGACTCTAGATCTTGTTGACAGTATTGGCTGTTGGGGGCCATGCAAGAGGAACAGCAAAATATCTTTAGAACTCATAGGATGTGGCCAGGCCCACCAGTTAGCCTAATCACGATGGGTGTACCTTGGAGAGGCACAGCCCTGAGGACTATGTGTCCTGAGGACTACATTGCTGTTTTGGAGTTTTGCTCTGCTTTTCCTCAGTCATCACGGCCCTCCTAATCTATGAGCTGTCTGACAGCTCTGAGGGGGTTTCACCCCTCACCTGGTAGTGTCATTGGCGTTGACAATAATAGGGATTGATCTTTTTCAAGCATTGCTTTGGGAGCAAGTGAATGATTCAACCACCACCCTCAGAAAGAACTCAGAGATGTCGATTGTTAGTAAAGTTAGATTAAGTTTTTTTAATGTCTTTGATATAGAAAAGCTTGAGGAACAATTTAAAGTTCAGAAAGGCACAGTTTTGATAACTGAGGAGGGAGTTTTTGAGGTCAGAGAACAAGAATAATGGCATCCCGACTGGTACAAGCTGGTGTGCCTTTCTTGCTTAAGCTGGGCTGGGGGTCAAGCGACGATTGGTTTAGTGTACCTATTTTTGCCCTCAGCTTCCTGATATGAGTTAATAAAAAAGTTGTTAATGAGTAAATGTGCACCCTGAGGACATAAAGTAAAAATAACGGATTTTTAACATTAAAGTTTAGGTTTGTGATTTTCTTAAGATTGTTTATAACATTACATTTTAAGATAAATAATAAAATAATTGATCTTTTCTAACTGCAAATCGCAGCCTGCCAGTAACAGAAAAGGCTGAGAAAAAAAATACTTTGCTTGCTTACACTTTATTAATCAAGAGCAAGTTACTTAAACATGAATGAATACAGGTTCTTGGGAAAAAATTGGCTTTTTCACTTGTAATATGTAAAATGTTTAATCATGTAAGGGTATTGGGAACATGCTTTATATGTATAATATATACAAATATATATTTGTAATTATTCACTTAAAAATGGAATGTAACCACATTGTAATGTTTATATAGCTTGAAAGATTTTGCTGAGATATATTAACTATAAGAGAATAAATAAAGCTGTTATAGCTTGTTGGAGCCTTGCTTCATCCACCAAATATGTGTGTATGTGTGTGTATGTGTGTGTGCCTGTGTGTGTGTGCATATGCATGTGTGTATGTGTGTGTTTTCTCCTTTTTCTATGGCCCAGAGAGTTAAGTTTTACTCCCTCAGGGAAAAGTCTGCCAAGCTGATGAATGGCTGACTCCATGCCCCTCCTCAGTTTACCTGTGGAAACTGGCTTCAACAATTGGCCATCATAATTCCCTACAGTTTGATTTCTCATGAATGCTGAAGTGCATGATAACTGGCAAAATAGCATTTTCTAACTTACAAGAAGAAAAAAGTCCTCATCAAAATGCAATTGAGATGAAGAAGTAGTAGAAGCCATGCTCCTACTTTTTAGATTATAAGACAATGATAAAGGATAATACAGTTTGCCATATTTGGTCTTATGTAGATGAACATTTTCAGATGATTTCAAATATGTTGTGCCATATTATTGTTGTTGTTGTTATTATTATTATTATATTGAGAGGGAAATATGGTTAAACTGAATCATATGAAAAAATTAAAAAGATGTTGAACAATTAACTGGCAATACACATGAAGAATAAGCAGTTGGATTCTTTACTTAAAAGAACAAATTTTGCTGTATAGTTATTATATGATAAGTGAGAAATGAAGAGACTTCCAGCATACACCATGTCAGGAGCCACATCTAGTTAGGTACATCATTCCTGACATGACACTGGGTTGTCCCGGCCCGAGCTGCTGCTCTGGTCTGTGGGTCAGGGTCTAGCAAGAGAGAGAGAGGAGATGGAGGGGAGAGAGACGTGAAGAATGGAGACAAGACAGAGGGTCTGATCAAGTCTCCTTTATTGAAAGGAAATCCTGGGTATATATAAGCATAAGCTGAGGAATGCAGCTGAAGACACTTTACCACGTGCATCTTGCAGCTGGGGGCATTAAACAACAAAACAAGATATGGGAGAAAAATATGATGTTTCTCAGAGTGTGCTCAGCTGTTGTGGGCTGTTGAAAACAAGTCTCTTGTCAGGGTATATGGCCTGAGATGACTGCAAAGATGAAAGCCGCTTTCTGCTCAGAGTCGGCTCCCAACACTGGGTTGCCTGCAGCCTACTTGTGGTCCCCTCCCACATACCTTTTGTTCTGCCCATCTTGACCTTCTACATCTGATCTTCCCAGACTCTGCTATGGTCCATGATATGGCCCATCATGCCTTGAGGACTTTTCCTGGAAGTAGCATGAGGTAGGAGAAAGAGAAGAGGCTCATGGTTATTGCTTCCTACAAGAGTGAACTTAAGGAAGGCTGTCTGTGCAAACAGGTTATTATTGAGAACTATACCAGGGAGTCTGAGGAAAGTGACTAAAATAGTGCCTGCATATAGCAACATCCTTATGAATGTCCACTAAATTCATAGATAAATTAGCACAGCAGAGCTGGTTGACCTTTAGAAGCCTTTCAGACTCAGGGTAGGTTGGAGTCCAATGCTGTAGCTTCTCTGCCAGGAACTGACTATGCCAGTAATCAGCCCCTGGAACTGAATGCCAACCTGTCAGCTTCATCCCTCCCTACCAAGTCTCTTCTGCCTGCATCTTGACACAGACAGCCTACCTAGAAAACAGTCCTCCACATCTGTACAAACAAAACAACTACCTTAAAAATAATTATTTGGCAATTGGCAGGCTAAAAAAATGCATCCTCCCAAGGGCAGTATTTACAAAAGCAAAACTGAGGAAGATAAAAAAAAAGTTAATACTGGGAATAAACATCTCTGAATTACACTATAAATCATGTACTATTGGGTAATTTACCCTGCCTAAAATGACCAATGAATCCTCCTTTCAGCCTTGTACACACCCTCTTCAGACACTGTGAAGGCTGTGTGTCCGGGCTGTTGTTATTGGTTTAAAATCCTTGGCTAACATCTGTGTAAGAAAGGCAAGTGATCATTACACGTTTGAGCTAGCCACATTATCTCAGCAGACATGACAAATCATTTCTAATTCTGTTAGTTGCAAACCTTTCTCTGTCCCCTTGAAGCTACGAAACCTAGAGTAAAGATGTGCTTAATTTCTTATGGGATGTTAACGAGGAGAATGTTCTTCTTCAGAGCAGGAGATAAAGGAACAATCATCTTATATAAGTGCCAGAGGCTTAGAAAATCCCAGAATTATTATGCCCTAGAGATAGGGCCCAGCCACTGTAGGGGAAAAAATCAATAAGTCTCATATGCATTTTTTCATCATATTTTGTGCACCACTGACTCAAAGCCACTAAAGAATGGGCAAACATGAACAAGACTGGGAAAGGATTACTACATTTTCCAATGGATGATGTACTGAGCAGTCCACACATCTAAGCAACTGACTCTGCCTCTCTTCGTAACTACACAGAAGGCATTCAGCAATTTGTATACAGAGGGGTATGCTCCTAAGAGAAATCTCTGGGGACAGAGCAAAGAATCAACGAGTTTACCAACAGGAGCATGGGTGGCTGGATTAGCAGAATTATCAGGGTCAGAGATGGGACTCTGGCAAGCTCTGTTGGACACTCACCCAGCGTCCAACATCTTTTATTTATTAGCAACCCATGTCTTGGAGCGTTAGGGCAAGTTGGATGATCTTTTCTTAAAGGGAGTAATCATGATACAGTTGGGAATCCCATGAGCACGAGTCTTAGAAAGGTTGACAGCACTGACAATTCTACTTTGTATGCCATTATCTTGGCAAAGTATTCTTCTAAGGTGCACGCTTGTGTACTACAGAGAGGACACACATGCACTGAACATATGAAGAGGCCAGTAACTATTAGCAGCACTCCACTGTGGAACTGCATTGAAGGCCTTCGAACAGCACCTCAGCTTCTACTTTTGATGCAAAAAGAATGTGAGTCTTTAGCTCAATATAACAATGAATCTACCAGACTGAAGAAATAAACACAACTATAGCCTTCTTGCAAAGCTATGGAATGGTGCTAGTGACCACAAAGAGACTCGTTTCCCAACACAAGTACAACTCATGGGCACAATAACAAGATATTTCTTCAATCGTAGTGAATAAATGTAGAGCTGGGGTTCACACAGTGGGACTGCCCACACACAGTGGGACTGCCCACACAACAGGCTTCTCATCTGAATGATCAATGATGCTGATGACAGACAGCAGCAATGCCAAGAGAATGTCCTTGGCTGTTTTACATGTCAAGAGTCCAGATACAACGCATACTGGATCAAAGAGAGCGCTTTGGGTTAGTTTGCATGTGTTGAGCTTACATGCCTTTAACTCGACAACTTTTTCATTGCATGTAAAGTTTAGATTCACACATACTTGAAACCACAATAGGAGTTTAAATGTGCTAAAAATTCATTTTACAATAGTTGTTTACAAAGACTCTGACATAAGCAAAGGTGTTTAAAGAACCCTGAGTTGTAACACAATTTTTGAAATAACCAGAGGCCTGACAGAAATCAGAAGAAAACATAAACAAACCCCATCCCCTGCTTCCACCAGTTTACTCTAACTGATCCAGCATTCTAAGAAGTGTCTAATCCTAAGAAACATCAGGTCTTAGAAGAACATGGCTGACCACCTGAGCAGAGGCTGAGGTGAGCTCCAGGACAAACTGCCTTTACCCCTCCCTGGAGACCCTCAATGGTTGAGGAGATGCCAGGGAAGGCAGAGCTTTGGCTGCTGTTGAATTGTATTTTAGATGCCTTCTGCAATTGGTAGTTCTTGATTTAAGGCAACCTCGTGTCCCTTACTGAGTTTGTGGTACAAGCACTGTGTGCCCGAGCTTCCTAGACCTGCATCTGCCCATTCTCAGGAGGTGTGTCAGGCACCAGCTTTCAAAGTTCCAGTACAAAGCCCTATGGCTCTCCAAATGCTCTTACAATGAGAATTTGGCAACCTCTCATTTCTGCAACTGCTCCTTTTAATATATGAGATAGACAACAGATAGCCTGGCTTTACCTCCCACAAGTACTCACTGGGAGCTAAGATAACGGACATGAGTTCAGATGCACTGCAGGTTTGCCTCTTCCCAGTTCTCTCTTGGAGGATCCCAGAGAGTAATGTTCACACCAGTCACTACACATCTGTCCCTGGGATCCAGAGCCAGTCAGTGGCTGTGCACACAGCTCCTTTTGGAAACAGAGATTGATTTGCCTTCCCATGGTTCCATGGGGATCTTACTAAACAATAAAAGAGGAAAAGTCATTTATATTTTCAGTTACAAGCAATGCTGGAGATTTTCAGAGTATGTGTCTTTTTGCAGAAGTGTTAGGAGCCATGGTTCACTAAATTAAGGTGCTATTTGGCTGCTGTTTATTTTCTTTAGTCATCTTGGTAGACAGCAGTAAACAAAAAAATGTCATTAGAATCCTCTCCTTTCCTCACAGTCCTGCTCCAGAGAGCTTGGAAGCAAAGGAGAGGTTCATTTCCTTTGTTTCACGGGAAGGGAGATAGCCTGAAGATTTAACTGTGAATCAGTTTGACAAAAGTCACCATCAGACTGGCTACATCATTAGCTTTCATTAGATAGTATTTGTTGTATTTACACAGCCCCTGTATCTTATAGAACTCAAGCGAATTTATCTGCTTCATGTGATACTTCCTTCCCAGTCTCCTGTCTCTCTTGACCTCCCATTATGCCAGTCAGCAGCATTTGGGGCCTCCAGTTGCAAGGCCCAAGTAAGAGGCTTAAATCAGGAAGGTACTTACTGCTTACTTATCAAGGAGTCTTAGGACCCGTTATCATCTCCTCTTCCTTACAGGCAGGCTTAGTCTGTCATCTTCCTGGTTGTCATGATAAATTCCTCAAACTGCAGATCCTAGCATCCCATCCTTACATGACTTCCAACGCCAGCAAGCAGGAATACAAGGGCTGCTGCTGGGGTGAGAGAAGGTAACTGGGCACAGGAAGCGGAGAGACAGTCTAGCTCTCTAGAGGGGAGCATGTTAGGGAAAGAGGTGAAAACAAAGACCACAATACCACTGAGTACTTTGTGACACACAACCCTATTATTGAGTACTCTGTGACACACAACCCTTTATTGAGTACTCTGTGACACACAACCCTATTATTGAGTACTCTGTGACACACAACCCTTTATTGAGTACTCTGTGACACACAGCCCTTTATTGAGTACTCTGTGACACACAGCCCTTTATTGAGTACTCTGTGACACACAGCCCTTTATTGAGTACTTTGTGACAATCACTATGGCTTTCTATTGTCCCATTTAATCTTCACAACAGTGCTGTGAAATTAGAAACTCCATTTTATAGAAATAGAAGTATCTTTAAACAGTTTTTGGATGATACTTTATCTTGTTTGTCTATACATACCATTTGCATAGTTATCTTCAATATGGACACATGTGACTTAGATCTATCTTCAAGAAAGGACCTGTTGCCTCAGCTACAGGAGACTTGTCAGGTTTGCCACTAGAGGGCAGCCCCTGCCAGAGGGCAGCTAGCTCCTCTCCTTGTGTGGCTGCACCCACCGTCCATGTGTTCCATCCCCATAGGGAATAACCCTGTGTGGTCCTGATTTCTCTTCCTCCTAACCAGAAATGTTCCCTGGCCATCTGACACCACTCTCTTGGAGTTTGCTTCCTAGTTGAATCAGACTGATCATTTTGGCTCACTTTGTAGTCCTGGCAGGCCTAAAACTCACTATGTAGACCAGGCTGGCCTGGAACTCACAGAGACACTCTTTGCTCTGCCTCTAAAGTGCTGGAATGAAAGATATGTACCATCATATCTGGTGACATTTCTATTTTATATTATTGCAGACACATAAAAGTATCACTTTTATTCTAGTTTTTGAGTGCTATATGAACAGCTCTCCTCACTGCTAAATAGCCTTTAAAAATCACCTTTTTAAATTTTTTAACTAGGCTAGTAGAATAAAGCTTTGCATGTGCAAAGACCTGTGTTCAAATCACATTATTATAATTAAATACATTTGAAAGTAAATTAATGTAACCACATTATATAATGTTTTCAAAAAATGTAATAGAAGGTTACCCATAATACTCTACAAAACAGTTGATTTCTTGTGTGTGTGTGTGTGTGTGTGTGTGGTCTTCAGGTCTTTTTTTTCCCTACTGAATATTTTTTTATGATTGAAATCACAATGTTTGAGGAGTGTCCTTTCCCACATCCCTTAACAATTACTTATTTTTATGTTCTCATTTGGGCCAGAGAGGATTAAAGATATCCTGATAAATGTTATAAACTCAATAAAACATAAGTTGGACAACATCTGGGGCCTCCTGTTCCTGCCTGATATATGTAGACATGCGTCAAACACTTGAACATGTGGGAATGAGGCTCCAGAGCTGTCTAAGATTGGGAGCATTTCTACCTGACGTAACTTACTCAGTCTTCCCATCCCAGCTCCTGTGTGTCAGTCTGGAAACAAGCACAACCCTTCCTGGGAATGGCAAAGACGGGCACATGTAAAACCACACAATACATAAAAGAAAAAACTGACCCACTTAAATATAGTCCTTTGTGACCCTCCCTGCAGTAGTGTTCTGGAGACCCTGCCCTCCTGACCTTCCCTCATCTGCTGAGGAATAGACAAATTCTTCCCCTCCCATCATGCACTAGCAATTCCACACCTGTTCAGGCCTCTCGATGAATCTATTCTATCTATATATCTAACTCCCTATATATACAATATTACATATATATTATACATATACATGTACATAACATATGTATCATATGTGTATATATGTATTACATACATGTTATACATTTACATATATGTTATATATACATACAACACATAAGTGTTATATGCATGTATATGTATAATATATATGAATATTTTCTGAACAAGAACGGGTTACATTCTATAAGGGTCACTCTGTTTTCAACGTTTGGGAAAAGAAAAATATTTTGATTTTGACACTAAAGTAAGGAGGTATAAAAACTAGCTGGAGGGTGGGTGCTCAGAGGGAGGCCAGCACAGAGTGTATATCATGACACTTCTGCACTTTAAGCGTTGCTATGGAGTGAGAGGAGATGGGATCTACAACATTGCAGAAGATGAGATTGCAGCTCCCGCTGTGTAGTTCCCAAGCCGTGCTGAAGATGCAGGAGTGACTGATTAGAAGATCATACGTTTGGATGTTATAAACCTCCAGCTACATTATCTTGGGCTCTCTTTAGCTCCCTTAATACCCAGGCATTGTCCACTTCTGTGTCTGACCAAACATCTTTATGATCATCACCAGGAACCTTTTGGAATGTTTTAATAGATCACTAGCTTCTGCTGCCCAAAAAACTAAGTCTGTCTTAAGAGAGCATCTGAATCCGATACCAGAGACATCAGCACTTCACTATAGCTTGTCTACCTGATGTTTCCACCAATGTATTTGCAAGTTCCTAAATGTATGATGTTCTTTTGTTCTGTAACTATAAAAACTTCATGATTGTTGCTGTATTAGAACATAGAGTTTAGGACAAATATTTTTCATATTTCTTACCATAGCCACTCACATTTGGCTCCAGAATAAACCATTTCTCATTCCCTTTGGGATGAGAACAACAGTGTATCTTAATAATTTAGGAGCTGTTGGAAGAGCAGAACAGAACAGACAAGGAAGAAAAATGGGTCCTTTAGAAGTTACATCAAACTGAAAAGTTTCTATACACCAAAGGAGATAACAGATCCGGTGAACTGACACCTACTGGACAGGATCTTTGGTAGCTACACACCTAACAAAAGATAACTATTCAAAATATATAAGGAGCCTAAAAGGACAACTACCAACCAACCAACCAACCAACCAACCAATCAATCAACGGAATAATGAGATAAGCAGTTCTCAAAAGATAAGATACAAATGGCCAATAAGCAATATGAAGAAACTGTCAACATCCTTAGCTCTTAGGGGAATGGAACACAAAACAACATTGAGAATCCACCTCACCCCAGGCATAATGGCTACACATCTTGGAGAAGCTGTGTGGCAAGGGTGAGAATGTAAATTAGTCCAGCCATGACGAAAATCAGTGAGCCTCAAGAACTAAACATAAGATTACCATATGACCCACTCTAACATCTCGAACACTTATCTGAAGACTCTCTATTAAGATATGTCAGAAATACTTGTACACCTGTGTTCACTGTGGAACTGTGTAAAACAGCAAGGTTGTAGAATTAGCCTGTCTGCCAAGCGATGCATAGTGACAACCTGATGCAGTCAGAATGGAACTACACTCAGCCATAGAGCAGGACAAGACTGTTGTTTGTAGGAAGGCTGATACAAGGGGGGATCGTTCTATAAGTAAACTAACTTGGTCTCAAAAAGGTAAATATTATATTTTTTCTCATTTGTGGATTCTAGATTTTATATAGAGAAATAAAATTGTGTACAGCACATGGAAATATAAGCCAGACTGTGGTAATGCATGAAAATAAGGGAATTGGGGAGGAGGGAAAGATAGAAGGAGATGGATGTGGCCAAAATACAAGATGTACTTGTATGAAAATGTTTCATGAACCCATGACTATTGATGAAAAGTGGACCTTTCTCCGGGGCTTGCTGGGGAGATGATTCATACCTCAGAGCTACGAGCCTTTTACTCCATCCGGCATGGACACTCTACATCCCATCTGACACTGCAGCCACGGCTCCAGTCCCCCTACCCCACATCTCTGTTTAAATCACTGTGCACAAGTAAACAGCAATACAAATATTTTTAAGAGTCCCTAGATTTATGAATCCAGAACTATTAGGCAAAGAGGACTTGCTGTGAAGTGAAATCAACGATGTGGGAAGGAGAGCGGTTTGAACAGGAAGGCTTTGTGGTCAGTTTTCGGGGCGGGGATCCGGGGGAGGAATCCCACTGAGATTGTTTGCAACTGGAGTTGGAGAGTATATGAGCAAATCATAAGGATGATTATCCAGGCTGACCTGGCCGTTGGCTACCTGCGAGCATCTGTGAAGAACTGGAGAAGACAAGACATTGTCAAAATCAGTTCAAAGAGAAGGGGCGGTGGATGCGGTTGGGGGCCGAGGAGGAGTGAAGAGATCGATTTGTAAAGGAAAAATCTGTGAATTCGAGAGTGTCCATAGTTAGGGCTTTTGTGTTATTTTGCCTGACTGAATGTAGCATTCTTTTTTTCAAAGGGGGAAGGCATCTTGCTGGGGATGAAAAATGATTTTCTGCTGCTTGCTGCTAGGAACTCTGTTACCATAACAACCGATTTCTTCAGCCAGGAGGGAGGATTTGACTGTGCAGACAATCTACATGGGACTGTTGTGATTTCCAAGGGCAATCTTTACAGCCTTGTCAGCAGAGCTCCTGTGGTTGTGATTATAATTGCGTGGCAGGTTACATTCTCGTTTAAGATTTCTAAAGGGCTTCTCCATTATTGACTCCAAGTAACCGTACAGTGTCTGACCCATTATCAGCAGCAAAGACCTGTAGAGTGTTTTTCCTATGGTGACTGTGGTTAGTTCATCTTTCCCTTTGAGTTCTGTTTATGGTAAAAGTTAATAACTCCCTTTAGGGTTTAAGTCAAACTAAGAGACTAGCAGTGTCCTGTGGCCAGCTTTTATTGGACTCTGTATGGCATTCCAAGGGTCTCCATATTCTTCCAGTGGAAAGTCTCTCTAGCAGTCACTGATGAAAGGTGGACGTTTCTCAGAGGCTTAGTGATTCAGAGCTCGGAGCTAAGCCCCTTTCACCTCCATCCCACACGGACACCATTGCCTCGAGTGACTCATTGGATCCACAGCTGAGTCTTCTTTCTCCTCCACTCTGACCTCTTTCCTTCTGCCCTTCCCCCCTCCAAGTCTCCATCTTAGAAGACAGAATTACAGGCGACGATGCAGACCCCTCCATCTGGGGCTCCCTACAGCATCTGCCTTTTAAAGTCCCTACAAAGACAAGGCAGAGGTCGTCATGTTGCAGATGGCAGTGGCTTCATTTGTGCTATACAAACAAAATATTTGCTAGGATATTCCCTTCTTAGATGATAGAGGTTGTGTGTGTGTGTGTGTGTGTGTGTTTAATGAGTTACTTCAGGCCTCTGCATGTCTTTGGTTTAAAGCCAGATTTTCTTGGTCTTTAATGTAGAGGACCTCTCCAGATTCCTGCCGTGAAAAACCTGAGTACAGTTTTCACACCAGTATCCTAAGTTTCATCAAGGTAAGAGTCTTCTAGGGCTTTATTCTCATCTTGTGTAAGGTTGGTCTTTGCTGGGAGCAGCCCTAACTACCCTATTATCTGCCATTAAGATGATTGTTTGGCTTAGTCCTTCCTTCATCCCACAGTGGTAATCAGACTCGAAAGATGATTTTCCTAACTAAATTAATCATTACTGGAGAAATGTTTGCATGAAGAGAGATTTTAGAGGAGAAAATAGACAAGAAGCACGGATGAATTCCCCCAATAGGCTACATCTTCAACCTTACATATCTTCCACTAGATCAGTGGTTCTCAACATGTGGGTCGTGACCCCTGGCAAATGTCTATCTCCAAAAAATATTTATATAATGATTCATAACAGCAGGAAAATTGCAGTTATGAAGTAGCAATGAAATAATGTATATGGTTGTTTTGGGTCACCGCAACATAAGGAATTGTATTTAAGGGTCACAGCATTAGGAAGGTTGAGAAAAGCTGCACTAACTCTTCTATCCTGAAAGTTATACCACCATCCAGTCAGATCACAGATTGAGAACCAATCCTTCAACATGTGGCCTCGGTAGGTGTCAAGCATCCAAGTGACAGACCCCAATATTTACACTGTGTTTGAGTGTGCCTCTGGCAGGGTTATATTTTGATACATTTCTGTGAAAACTGAGAAAACTATTAGACTCAGAATCCAAGACTGTTTACGATAAAGGAACCCTTCTGCTTTCCTTACCGGTTTTAAAAGGACAGTGACTAAATTGGGACTTGCAGTTTAAAATATTTTGGTATAATAATTTTCCTCCCAAATTGTTCATCTTGAGCTGTGATTGGCTTTTAAAAAGATCTGCATATGTGATGTTTAAAACTTGATGAGTTTAGAGATAATTATATGTCTCCCATAAATCTGCTCGCTACTTCCAAGGGTTTTCGCCCATTATTTAAAATGTCCTTATTATTTTTGTGCGTGTTACATGAATGATTAAAATCTGACCATTTAGCAGAATGTTAAATATAGAAAAGAGTACTATTAACTGTAGACACTTCGGTGCACAGAAGACTTCTGGAGCCAATTCATCTTGCGTGACTGAAGCTTTGTCCCCTGTCCCTGTCATCTCCCCATTTCTCCATCCCTTCCAGCATCTGGTACTAGCCATCACTTTACTTCCATGAGCCAATTTTAAATTTGTTCTGTGCATCTCATCACAAAGTTCTTGTTTTCTGCGTCTTATTTTATTCTACATAATGTTCTCCAGTTTCATTTGTACTGTTAATAAATGGGGAAATGGATTTTCTTCTTTTTAAAGACTGAAGTCGTAGTTCATAAAATATGTATATAATGTTTTCTCTACCTGTCATCTGTCAATGAATGTTTAAGTTGCTTCTGTGTTATCTTAGTCTGTTTGAGCTGCTATAATAAATTACTACAAAGTGGATAATTTGTAAATAATAGAAGTTTACTTCTTACAGTTCTGAAGTTAGGGGGGCAGTAAGGTGGACTTAGCCGATCTGACAGCTGGTGAGGACTGTTCTTTGCTTCCAAGATTGTGCCCAGTGGCTTTACCCTCTAGGAGAGAAGCAGAGACAGACAGCTGCATACATTGTCCTCATGAGGTGGAAGAGGCAGAAGATAAAAGGAGAGGAAGGCAGCTTTTGTGTACTGCTTTTATAAAGTCATGAATCCCACTTGTGGGAGCCCCAATCTCATGGTGGAATGAACTGTCTCATGACTCTGTCTTATAATACCATCTCTTCGACTGATTTTCAACACCTGCGTTTTAGAGCAGACCTTCTCGCTGGATTACAACACTCTTAGCTTTTGTACACAGTGCTATATGAACAGATTCCAAGCAATGAATGAATCAGGACTCTACATCTTTAAAATATTTGGCACAATTGTGAAAGTAGGAACCTATTTCAGTTCCTTTGGATATGTGCCTGGAACAGGATTTTCTCTATGTTCTTAGTCAGATCTCATTAACAGGTAGAGTTTTAGTGCATTTGAGTTGTCTGACATGGGAGCTTACACACTGGTAAAGCAGGGAGGAAAGCGACATGGTGTTGTCTAATAAGGGGGATGGCTGAGGTGATCAGAACTCAGAATGTTAAGGGGAAGGTGTGGGGGGGGGCTGGCGCTGGGGCTGGGCTGGGGAAGATAGAGAGAAACAGGAAGGACTAAGATAAGTGCCTAGTTAGGGTAAGGAAGGTAGCAAAGGTCAGTGCAATCCAAAGCAAGAAAGCCAACCGCAATGAAGGGAAGCAGAGTATTGAGTAGCAGATGAACCATCGACTGAAATAGCCCTTTTGAGACTCTAGTAGTCTCCAGATAGAGTGCGTTAGCAAATTTCTTATTCAGAGCTTAAAGCTCTCCTCTTTTGTGAGTGAGGAGTGAGGCTTTAGTGGGTTGAGTTCTTTGCTGCGTCGCCACAGTTATGAATGAACGGCAGGTGCAGCCCAGCTCAGCCTGACTCTGTCGGTGACTCTGGTATGTCACCGCCTCCCTCACACAGCTGCAGAATCAACTGCACTAAAAGAGGCACAGGTGTTTCTAGGTGGTTGAATGTCCCAATAAATCACAATTAAAGTAAATGAAATGATAGCTCAAGGGATTCAGGTGTTAGAACAGGGCTTCGGAGATAAAATATGAACCCAAAATTGAATTTTATGGGTGGAAATGACAAATGAAGTATACATTAAAATATATTTTCCTGACATGGGAGGAATGCAGTATCCTAAACCAAGGCTTCATACAGAGATGCCACTTACATTTATTCTATGGTTGGAGATGCATAGGTTGGTGTTAGGAGGAGGAGGAAGAAACATTTCAAGTTTTTTCTTGTTCCTTTTACTTCTTAATAACATAAATCAAAGTGCTAAGATAAATGAACCATGAAGCCAGTTTGGAAGTTTTGAATATAAGTGTAATCAGAAAACACACCCCTCAACACACACACACACACACACACACACACACACACACACACCATCACCTTCAAGCAAGCATGTCAGACAGCCGAGGGAGCTAATACTGTCAAAGCTGCTGACAGCAAGGCTGCTGTATCTTCTGAAATGGATGTGTTCTGTGTGTTCAGAACCTAGTCAGTCCACTCCAAGACTTGCAGTAGATTTTGTTCCTGAAGAAGTACACATAGTTGAACAGTGTGGGGAAACTGCTAATTAAGGTGTTTACCCAGCCAATGACCTTTTCCCATCCTGGATGTCCCTACCCTCAGTCCCCAAAACTTTATAAGCCTTCAGTCACCCTAAGTAAAGTTGATCTGCCTACTGATTGCTGGTCTGGGTGTGGTTCCCTCAACATAGGTACTCACAGGTCTCCGGAATCCGCTCCCCCTTGCCGTCTCTGCTCTCATTGCCCTCATGGGTTATATAAGCCTACGGTCCACGAGAGCAGGGAAACCCATAGGTGTGTATGGTTGTTTTGCCTACATGCATATGTATTTTTGTTAGATCCCCTATAACTGGTGTTACAAATAGTCAAGAACCACTATGTGGGTGCTAGGCATTGAACCTGGGTCTTCTGTAAGGGTCATGAGTGCTCTTAATGGCTGAGCCATCTCTCCAGCTCCCTGGTTGAGCAGACTCTTACTTGTTCTGCTTCCTCACTGTGTTTGTAATACAGACAGAAGTAGTGCCTGGAGTTTCTCACTCCCCACTCTGTATATATACTCTACATGAAGTGAATGTAGCTGAAGCCCAGGTACTGAGGTACTGTGCTAGTTATGGGTCACCCCACCATAACTTCAACACATAAAAAGACAACGTTGGAATCTGCCAGAATTTAATAAGGTACCAAACCTGTATTGCAGTAGAACAGAGACACTGAAAAGAATAAACCTTTTTTGAGACCCCTGGCATATAGAGGCTGAAGTCAGGCCATCCAGGAACTTAGCTGACTACAAAAGGGCAGAGCCAAGAATGCAGGTCATCTGGTTCATAGGCTTTGGGCTCTGGGTTCTAGGAACTGGTTGACCATAAAGAAAATACCAGTCATCTGGGCTGTTCTAAGGACTGGCTGGCCACATGATAGAAAATAAGTACACAGGGTGTGTTTCCCACATGATCAAATGGCCTGGGGACCTTCCACTGTTTTTATGATACTGTCTGCTGATGTTCTTATGATTCCCCCTCACCCCTAGATTATACCCCCCCTAGTTTGTAGTTTTCTCCTTTAAATACCCCTTGCTCCCGAGCCTTGAGGTCGACACTCCTCTTGTGAGTCTCGGCCTCAGCCAACTGATACCCCGAAATCCAGAAATAAAGCCTTTTGTGGTTTATAGCAAGTTCGGTCTTTTGCATGATTCTGGGTGTCTGTGAATTCCCATGACTTGAGCAAGGGTCTCCCCTCTCGGAGGCCTTTTAACACAGCCAGATGACAGGAGAAGTCTCAGACAGGTACAGAAATTTAGATATATTCCAGGAGGATCTCAAGGTGTCTTGAAGAGGTTATGACCTGCTGGATTTCAAGAGTGAAGAGAAAGAAGCTTTCTAGAGAGACAAGCCAAGGAATATTCCAGAAAGTGAGACCAGCATCAGCCCAGAGGCATGAAACAAATTTACAGTGGGTTTGAAAACTAAGAAGTCACAGCAGACCAAGCTTTAGGTGCATTGTGTGGAAGAAGGCAGAAACTGTGTATTGCTTAATCCACAACAATTTAATATATACAAGTAAGCAGAAAACAATTTGTATTTCTGTCACCTGTCACACTGCCTTTTTCTGAGCTATTACTCTCTCCTCTCAGGGCTTATCCTCAGGCCTTTTGATACTGGCTTTGTAATATCCTACTGAGGTTCTGATAACTTTGTTTACTCCCAACTGCAGTATTCTTTTAAAATAAAATCTCTTATTCCTCACTAAGTAACACATGTATAATTCAAACATAAAACCCAGTAGTATCAACTGTACCCCACCTGCCATTGAGCCTTTTCATACGATATCTTTCCAAAGAGAGTGCTTTTGTGGGTTTTCTGCTTGCTACTGCAGAATTTTTTGCATACAAAAGCCAATTCAGAGGCCGAAGGGATGGTCATTGGGTAAGGCCGGCGTCTGGATCCCCAGCATCGTATGAAAGCTGAGTGAGAACATGCCTAGAACCGCAGCACTAAGAGGCAGAGACAGGCAGTTCCAGGGGCTCCCTGGCCAAACAGCCTTGCCAAAACGGCAAGTTCTAGGTTGAGTGAGAGACACTGAAGCCCATAATGGAGATGAATAGCAATAGAGAAATGAGAAATACATCCGTTGCTGATCTTTGGCCTTTACAAGACTTTGTATGGACATACACATATGCCTGTGTGTACACATACATACACCCCTACGTACACACAAGGCACTTGTAAACTTGTGTTCTTCTTTTCTTTTTCTGTTTCTTCCTTCCTTACTGGGTTTGTTTGCTTCTCAATCCTGCCTCTGTCTCCTGAGTGCTGGGATTAAAGGCATGTGCCAAGATACTTTTTGTTTTGGGTGTTGTGCTCTTAACCACTGAGCTATCCCTGTAGACCATAGTATCCCATTGTGTAGGACTATATGACCATTTGTTTAATCACTCTCCCAGCCTCCCACCTCTGCTGATGAGCGCTTACGAGTGTGCACAGATGTTTGCAATCACAACCCACAGGCTGGCACCTGTCTCGAAGCTAAATTGTTGGACGAGGAATTTATGCTTTAAGTGGTATAAGCAACTGTAGCTTTGGTAGAGAATGCCAAATGCATTCTCCACAGCAATGCTTTGAGAACTCCTGTTTTCTCACACACTTGCCAGCAGAGTGGGGTAACATGTATGATGTTTCCAGTCACATGATGAGTCTGGCATGTAGGCAAACTTTCCATCTGCATTTCTACTCCCACGTGTGAATGTGAACGATTGTTTACGTATTTAAGAGATCTTAAACACAGAAAGGCATTCTGCTTAGTGTGCCTTATTTGTATATGCACCTACTTTTCTATGAAATAATTATAACCTTTGCCCAATCTCATGTGTCTTTCTGTCATCTTGTGAGCTTCTTATATGTGTGATGCATATGCTTTTGGCAATCATCGTTCTTACCTCATTTTTTGTTTGTTTGGGGTTTTTTGGGGGGTTTTTTTGTTTTTTGTTTTTGCTTCCCCTCTCCTCTATTGTGGGAGTTGGAAGCTGGAAATCATTGTTTACAAGCTTCCCTTTCCAATAGATGGATTTTACATTGTGAGAGTTAAACAAGTGCATATGAAGCAAAAACAAAAGACAAAAACAAACAATGAACCCACCCACTTTCTTGCAACTTACTGAAGAGGATGAATGGGTTCAACTCAGTCTGGAATCTCTGCAGGATTCCTGTAAGGTACAGTAAGATTCAGAAAGCATGTGTATGCTTGTGAAGTTCCTCTCTGTAGCATCAGCATAACAAAATGGAGGAAAAAAGGAGCCTATTTACAAGATAAAATACCAAGAAATAAGCATAATTATGCAAAACCTGAATGTTGATAAACCCCTGCAAAAGGGAAGGCAAGTGGTAGACAGAGGGAAGCCAACTTCTGTAGTTTTTTTTTTTTATTTTATGTTTATTTATTACACGCACATGCACATGAATGTGTCATGGGTGCTTCTCTGGAGAGCAGAGGGGAACTTTTGGAGACCAACGCATGCTTTCCACCCTGTGGGCTTCTGAAGATTGTACTTAGGCCATCAGGCTTGGGAGCAAGTACTACTGTCCCCTGAGCCATCTGTTTTCTTTAGTTTGTTTTACATTATAGACAATCCATCTGATATTTAGTAGGTTTACTGGGTTTCGTGGTTATTTTTATGATGTGGATTGACAGTGTCCTCAGCACTTCACTTCCTTAGAGTCAGACCTATCGCTCCTTCCATGAATAATGATAAACACGCTATTTCCACATCCTCTCCTACCTGCCTCTCCCAGGTTCTCGATTTTGCCTGACAAGGTATTTTCTATTTTTCTTTGCACCATTTCTATTTTCCACTCTTTAACTGTATCCTTGCTGTGGAAACAGTGTAGTTTATTGTCCTTACACCTTTTCTCCTTCCCAGCTTCTTCTTCAAACCTCAGTTAAATCAATCGCTTATTTCCAGGCAGGTAACATTCTCAATTACTTCATTGTCTGAGTTTGCAATCACCACTGTTTTCTTTCTGATGTGTGTAGTGAGTTGTTTTCTTTGTTGCCTACTGAGTAATTGCAGCTTTGTGCTGGTTCACTCTATCCATCCCTTTGTTTTTATTATTTAGTTTAGTATGTTTTGCCTTTTTTTTTTTTTTTTAGAGTCTCATGTACACCAGATTGGACTCAAGCTCTCTCTGCTGTGGAGGACGGCCTTCAACCATTGGCCCTCTGTTTTAGCCTCCTGCGTGCCTGGCTCCAAGCACTTAGTACCACGATGTCAGCTTTACCTTTTCTTCCTTCAGACTCTTGGCTGCTTCCTACTAGTCACTGCTTCATTTCCTTCAGTCGCTTTGCCATTTCTTCTTTAACTTCTCCTAGTTTTGAGAATTTACTTTTAAAAATGTTACAGCCTGACTATGAAATGTCCCGTGCAGACTCACATGTTGAATGCTTGGTCCCTCTAAGTGAGACCACAGTCAAACCACTGAACTAGACCACTCTGAGGGTGGAAAGAAAGGTTTGTTTTGGAAAACTCACTACTGCTATTGCTATCTCTCAGGAGGCAGAGAGAGAGAG